>NW_027212425.1:0-300000 GCF_947461875.1 Haliaeetus albicilla | reverse complement strand
TCTCTCTTCCCTGTCCTGTCTCTTTTCCCTGGACACTCTCTTTTCCCTCTTTTCCCCTGCTTGTCTCTGTCCCCTCTTTCCCCTCTCCTGTGTCGGTCACCTCTCTTCACTCGCTGTGTAAATGTCCCACTTGCTCTCGCCTCTCTCTTTCCCCTCTCATTCATCAACTCTCTCTTTTCACTCTCTCTTCCCAGTCATGTCTCTTTTCTCTGGACACTCTCTTTTCCCCGGACACTCTCTTTTCCCCGGCTTGTCTCTTTCCCCTCTTTCCCCTCTCCTGTGTCTGTCACCTCTCTTCACTCGGTGTCTACTTTTCCCTGCTTTCACTCGCCTCTCTCTTTCCCCTCTCATTCATCAACTCTCTCTTTTCACTCTCTCTTCCCAGTCATGTCTCTTTTCCCTGGAATTTCTCTTTTCCCTCTTTTCCCCGGCTTGTCTCTTTCCCCTCTTTCCCCTCTCCTGTGTCTGTCACCTCTCTTCACTCGGTGTCTACTTTTCCCCGCTTTCACTCGCCTCTCTCTTTCCCCTCTCATTCATCAACTCTCTCTCTTCACTCTCTCCTCCCTGTCCTGTCTCTTTTCCCTGGACACTCTCTTTTCCCCGGACACTCTCTTTTCCTCGGCTTGTCTCTTTCCCTTCTTTCCCCTCTCCTGTGTCGGTCACCTCTCTTCACTCGGTGTGTAGATTTCCCACTTTCACTCGCCTCTCTCTTTTCCCTCTCATTCATCAACTCTCTCTATCTTCACTCTCTCTTCCCTGTCCTGTGTCTTTTCCCTGGACACTCTCTTTTCCCTCATTTCCCCTGCTTGTCTCTTTCCCCTATTTCCCCTCTCCTGTGTCGGTCACCACTCTTCATTCGCTGTGTAGATTTCCCACTTTCACTCGCCTCTCTTTTTTCCCTCTCATTCATCCACTCTCTCTCTTCACTCTCTCTTCCCAGTCATGTCTCTTTTACCTGGAATTTCTCTTTTCCCTCTTTTCCCCTGCTTGTCTCTTTCCCCTCTCCTGTGTCTGTCACCTCACTTCATTCGGTGTGTAGATTTCCCACTTTCACTCGCCTCTCTCTTTTCCGTCTCATTCATCAACTCTCTCTCTTCACTCTCTCCTCCCTGTCCTGTCTCTTTTCCCTGGACACTCTCTTTTCCCCGGCTTGTCTCTTTCCCCTCTTTCCCCTCTCCTGTGTCTGTCACCTCTCTTCACTCGGTGTCTACTTTTCCCTGCTTTCACTCGCCTCTCTCTTTCCCCTCTCATTCATCAACTCTCTCTTTTCACTCTCTCTTCCCAGTCATGTCTCTTTTCCCTGGAATTTCTCTTTTCCCTCTTTTCCCCGGCTTGTCTCTTTCCCCTCTTTCCCCTCTCCTGTGTCTGTCACCTCACTTCACTCGGTGTCTAATTTTCCCCGCTTTCACTCGCCTCTCTCTTTTCCCTCTCATTCATCAACTCTCTCTATCTTCACTCTCTCTTCCCTGTCCTGTGTGTTTTCCCTGGACACTCTCTTTTCCCTCTTTTCCCCGGCTTGTCTCTTTCCCCTATTTCCCCTCTCCTGTGCCTGTCACCTCTCTTCATTCGGTGTGTAGATTTCCCACTTTCACTCGCCTCTCTCTTTTCCCTCTCATTCCTGAAATCTTTCTTTTCCCTTGCCTGTCGCTTTTCCCTCTTTTGCCTTTTCTCCATGAACTCTTCCCTCTTTACCCTCAGCAGTCACTTTCCCCTGCTTTCCCTCAACTCCCTCTTTTCCACCTTTTCCCTCGCTTGTCTCTTTTCCCTGTTTCCCCTCGCCTGTCTCTCTCACCTCTGTTCTCTCGGCGTTCTTTTCCCCCGCTTTCACTCGCCTCTCTCTTTTCCCTCTCATTCATCAACTCTCTCTTTTCCCTCTCTCTTCACTGTCCTGTCTCTTTTCCCTGGACACTCTCTTTTCCCTCTTTTCCCCTGCTTGTCTCTGTCCCCTCTTTCCCCTCTCCTGTGTCGGTCACCTCTCTTCATTCGGTGTGTAGATTTCCCACTTCCACTCGCCTCTCTCTTTTCCCTCTCATTCATCAAATCTCTCTCTTCACTCTCTCCTCCCTGTCCTGTCTCTTTTCCCTGGACACTCTCTTTTCCCCGGACACTCTCTTTTCCTCGGCTTGTCTCTTTCCCTTCTTTCCCCTCTCCTGTGTCGGTCACCTCTCTTCACTCGGTGTGTAGATTTCCCACTTTCACTCGCCTCTCTCTTTTCCCTCTCATTCATCAACTCTCTCTATCTTCACTCTCTCTTCCCTGTCCTGTGTCTTTTCCCTGGACACTCTCTTTTCCCTCATTTCCCCTGCTTGTCTCTTTCCCCTATTTCCCCTCTCCTGTGTCGGTCACCACTCTTCATTCGCTGTGTAGATTTCCCACTTTCACTCGCCTCTCTTTTTTCCCTCTCATTCATCCACTCTCTCTCTTCACTCTCTCTTCCCAGTCATGTCTCTTTTACCTGGAATTTCTCTTTTCCCTCTTTTCCCCTGCTTGTCTCTTTCCCCTCTCCTGTGTCTGTCACCTCACTTCATTCGGTGTGTAGATTTCCCACTTTCACTCGCCTCTCTCTTTTCCGTCTCATTCATCAACTCTCTCTCTTCACTCTCTCCTCCCTGTCCTGTCTCTTTTCCCTGGGCTCTCTCTTTTCCCCGGCTTGTCTCTTTCCCCTCTTTCCCCTCTCCTGTGTCTGTCACCTCACTTCACTCGGTGTCTACTTTTCCCCGCTTTCACTCCCCTCTCTCTTTTCCCTCTCATTCATCAACTCTCTCTATCTTCACTCTCTCTTCCCTGTCCTGTGTGTTTTCCCTGGACACTCTCTTTTCCCTTGCCTGTCGCTTTTCCCTCTTTTGCCTTTTCTCCATGAACTCTTCCCTCTTTACCCTCAGCAGTCACTTTCCCCTGCTTTCCCTCAACTCCCTCTTTTCCACCTTTTCCCTCGCTTGTCTCTTTTCCCTGTTTCCCCTCGCCTGTCTCTCTCACCTCTGTTCTCTCGGCGTTCTTTTCCCCCGCTTTCACTCGCCTTCCTCTATTCCCTCCCTTTCCTCCACTCTCTCTTTTCCCTCTCTCTTCACTGTCCTGTCTCTTTTCCCTGGAACTTCTCTTTTCCCTCTTTTCCTCTGTTTGTCCCTTTCCCCTCTTTCCCCTCTCCTGTGTCGGTCACCTCTCTTCATTCGGTGTGTAGATTTCCCACTACACTCGCCTCTCTCTTTTCCCTCTCTTTTCATCAACTCTGTCTTTTCACTCTCTCTTCCCAGTCATGTCTCTTTTCCCTGGACACTCTCTTTTCCCTCTTTTCCTCTGTTTGTCTCTTTCCCCTCTTTCCCCACTCCTGTGTATGTCACCTCTCTTCATTCGGTGTGTAAATGTCCCACGTTCTCTCGCCTCTCTCTTTTCCCTCTCTTTCATCAACTCTCTCTCTTCACTCTCTCCTCCCTGTCCTGTCTCTTTTCCCTGGACACTCTCTTTTCCCCGGACACTCTCTTTTCCCCGGCTTGTCTCTTTCCCCTATTTCCCCTCTCCTGTGCCTGTCACCTCTCTTCATTCGGTGTGTAGATTTCCCACTTCCACTCGCCTCTCTCTTTTCCCTCTCATTCATCAACTCTCTCTCTCTTCACTCTCTCTTCCCTGTCCTGTCTCTTTTCCCTGGACACTCTCTTTTCCCTCTTTTCCCCTGCTTGACTCTTTCCCCTCTTTCCCCTCTCCTGTGTCGGTCACCTCTCTTCATTCGGTGTGTAAATGTCCCACGTTCTCTCGCCTCTCTCTTTCCCCTCTCATTCATCAACTCTGTCTTTTCACTCTCTCTTCCCAGTCATGTCTCTTTTCCCTGGAATTTCTCTTTTCCCTCTTTTCCTCTGTTTGTCTCTTTCCCCTCTTTCCCCTCTCCTGTGTCGGTCACCTCTCTTCATTCGCTGTGTAGATTTCCCACTTTCACTCGCCTCTCTTTTTTCCCTCTCATTCATCCACTCTCTCTCTTCACTCTCTCTTCCCTGTCCTGTCTCTTTTACCTGGAATTTCTCTTTTCCGTCTTTTCCCCTGCTTGTCTCTTTTCCCTCTTTCCCCTCTCCTGTGTCTGTCACCTCACTTCATTCGGTGTGTAGATTTCCCACTTTCACTCGCCTCTCTCTTTTCCGTCTCATTCATCAACTCTCTCTCTTCACTCTCTCCTCCCTGTCCTGTCTCTTTTCCCTGGACACTCTCTTTTCCCCGGCTTGTCTCTTTCCCCTCTTCCCCCTCTCCTGTGTCGGTCACCTCTCTTCACTCGGTGTCTACTTTTCCCCGCTTTCACTCGCCTCTCTCTTTTCCCTCTCATTCATCAACTCTCTCTATCTTCACTCTCTCTTCCCTGTCCTGTCTCTTTTCCCTGGACACTCTCTTTTCCCTCTTTTCCCCGGCTTGTCTCTTTCCCCTATTTCCCCTCTCCTGTGCCTGTCACCTCTCTTCATTCGGTGTGTAGATTTCCCACTTTCACTCGCCTCTCTCTTTTCCCTCTCATTCCTGAAATCTCTCTTTTCCCTTGCCTGTCGCTTTTCCCTCTTTTGCCTTTTCTCCATGAACTCTTCCCTCTTTACCCTCAGCAGTCACTTTCCCCTGCTTTCCCTCAACTCCCTCTTTTCCACCTTTTCTCTCGCTTGTCTCTTTTCCCTGTTTCCCCTCGCCTGTCTCTCTCACCTCTGTTCTCTCGGCGTTCTTTTCCCCCGCTTTCACTCGCCTTCCTCTATTCCCTCCCTTTCCTCCACTCTCTCTTTTCCCTCTCTCTTCACTGTCCTGTCTCTTTTCCCTGGAACTTCTCTTTTCCCTCTTTTCCTCTGTTTGTCTCTTTCCCCTCTTTCCCCTCTCCTGTGTCGGTCACCTCTCTTCATTCGGTGTGTAGATTTCCCACTTCCACTCGCCTCTCTCTTTTCCCTCTCATTCATCAACTCTCTCTATCTTCACTCTCTCTTCCCTGTCCTGTGTGTTTTCCCTGGACACTCTCTTTTCCCTCTTTTCCCCGGCTTGTCTCTTTCCCCTATTTCCCCTCTCCTGTGTCGGTCACCTCTCTTCATTCGGTGTGTAGATTTCCCACTTTCTCTCGCCTCTCTCTTTTCCCTCTCATTCATCAGCTCTCCCTTTTCACTCTCTCTTCCCAGTCATGTCTCTTTTCCCTGGACACTCTCTTTTCCCCGGACACTCTCTTTTCCCCGGCTTGTCTCTTTCCCCTCTTTCCCCTCTCCTGTGTCGGTCACCTCTCTTCACTCGGTGTGTAGATTTCCCACTTTCACTCGCCTCTCTCTTTTCCCTCTCATTCATCAACTCTCCCTTCCTTCACTCTCTCTTCCCTGTCCTGTCTCTTTTCCCTGGACACTCTCTTTTCCCTCTTTTCCCCTACTTGTCTCTGTCCCCTCTTTCCCCTCTCCTGTGTCGGTCACCTCTCTTCATTCGGTGTGTAGATTTCCCACTTCCACTCGCCTCTCTCTTTCCCCTCTCATTCATCAACTCTCTCTCTTCACTCTCTCTTCCCTGTCCTGTCTCTTTTCCCTGGACACTCTCTTTTCCCTCTTTTCCCCTGCTTGTCTCTGTCCCCTCTTTCCCCTCTCCTGTGTCGGTCACCTCTCTTCATTCGGTGTGTAGATTTCCCACTTCCACTCGCCTCTCTCTTTTCCCTCTCATTCATCAACTCTCTCTCTTCACTCTCTCTTCCCTGTCCTGTGTGTTTTCCCTGGACACTCTCTTTTCCCTCTTTTCCCCGGCTTGTCTCTTTCCCCTATTTCCCCTCTCCTGTGCCTGTCACCTCTCTTCATTCGGTGTGTAGATTTCCTACTTTCACTCGCCTCTCTCTTTTCCGTCTCATTCATCAACTCTCTCTCTTCACTCTCTCTTCCCTGTCCTGTCTCTTTTCCCTGGACACTCTATTTTCCCTCTTTTCCCCGGCTTGTCTCTTTCCGCTATTTCCCCTCTCCTGTGCGTGTCACCTCTCTTCACTCGGTGTCTACTTTTCCCTGCTTTCACTCGCCTCTCTCTTTTCCCTCTCATTCATCAAATCTCTCTCTTCACTCTCTCCTCCCTGTCCTGTCTCTTTTCCCTGGAACTTCTCTTTTCCCTCTTTTCCTCTGTTTGTCTCTTTCCCCTCTTTCCCCTCTCCTGTGTCGGTCACCTCTCTTCATTCGGTGTGTAGATTTCCCACTTTCACTCGCCTCTCTTTTTTCCCTCTCATTCATCCACTCTCTCTCTTCACTCTCTCTTCCCTGTCCTGTCTCTTTTACCTGGAATTTCTCTTTTCCGTCTTTTCCCCTGCTTGTCTCTTTTCCCTCTTTCCCCTCTCCTGTGTCTGTCACCTCACTTCATTCGGTGTGTAGATTTCCCACTTTCACTCGCCTCTCTCTTTTCCGTCTCATTCATCAACTCTCTCTCTTCACTCTCTCCTCCCTGTCCTGTCTCTTTTCCCTGGACACTCTCTTTTCCCCGGCTTGTCTCTTTCCCCTCTTTCCCCTCTCCTGTGTCTGTCACCTCACTTCACTCGGTGTCTACTTTTCCCCGCTTTCACTCGCCTCTCTCTTTTCCCTCTCATTCATCAACTCTCTCTATCTTCACTCTCTCTTCCCTGTCCTGTCTCTTTTCCCTGGACACTCTCTTTTCCCTCTTTTCCCCGGCTTGTCTCTTTCCCCTATTTCCCCTCTCCTGTGCCTGTCACCTCTCTTCATTCGGTGTGTAGATTTCCCACTTTCACTCGCCTCTCTCTTTTCCCTCTCATTCCTGAAATCTCTCTTTTCCCTTGCCTGTCGCTTTTCCCTCTTTTGCCTTTTCTCCATGAACTCTTCCCTCTTTACCCTCAGCAGTCACTTTCCCCTGCTTTCCCTCAACTCCCTCTTTTCCACCTTTTCCCTCGCTTGTCTCTTTTCCCTGTTTCCCCTCGCCTGTCTCTCTCACCTCTGTTCTCTCGGCATTCTTTTCCCCCGCTTTCACTCGCCTTCCTCTATTCCCTCCCTTTCCTCCACTCTCTCTTTTCCCTCTCTCTTCACTGTCCTGTCTCTTTTCCCTGGAACTTCTCTTTTCCCTCTTTTCCTCTGTTTGTCTCTTTCCCCTCTTTCCCCTCTCCTGTGTCGGTCACCTCTCTTCATTCGGTGTGTAGATTTCCCACTTCCACTCGCCTCTCTCTTTTCCCTCTCATTCATCAACTCTCTCTATCTTCACTCTCTCTTCCCTGTCCTGTGTGTTTTCCCTGGACACTCTCTTTTCCCTCTTTTCCCCAGCTTGTCTCTTTCCCCTATTTCCCCTCTCCTGTGTCGGTCACCTCTCTTCATTCGGTGTGTAGATTTCCCACTTTCTCTCGCCTCTCTCTTTTCCCTCTCATTCATCAGCTCTCCCTTTTCACTCTCTCTTCCCAGTCATGTCTCTTTTCCCTGGACACTCTCTTTTCCCTCTTTTCCCCGGCTTGTCTCTTTCCGCTATTTCCCCTCTCCTGTGTCTGTCACCTCTCTTCACTCGGTGTCTACTTTTCCCTGCTTTCACTCGCCTCTCTCTTTCCCCTCTCATTCATCAACTCTCTCTCTTCACTCTCTCCTCCCTGTCCTGTCTCTTTTCCCTGGACACTCTCTTTTCCCCGGACACTCTCTTTTCCCCGGCTTGTCTCTTTCCCCTCTTTCCCCTCTCCTGTGTCGGTCACCTCTCTTCACTCGGTGTGTAGATTTCCCACTTTCACTCGCCTCTCTCTTTTCCCTCTCATTCATCAACTCTCCCTTCCTTCACTCTCTCTTCCCCGTCCTGTCTCTTTTCCCTGGACACTCTCTTTTCCCTCTTTTCCCCTGCTTGTCTCTGTCCCCTCTTTCCCCTCTCCTGTGCCTGTCACCTCTCTTCATTCGCTGTGTAGATTTCCCACTTCCACTCGCCTCTCTCTTTCCCCTCTCATTCATCAACTCTCTCTCTTCACTCTCTCTTCCCTGTCCTGTCTCTTTTCCCTGGACACTCTCTTTTCCCTCTTTTCCCCTGCTTGTCTCTGTCCCCTCTCCTGTGTCGGTCACCTCTCTTCATTCGGTGTGTAGATTTCCCACTTCCACTCGCCTCTCTCTTTTCCCTCTCATTCATCAACTCTCTCTCTTCACTCTCTCTTCCCTGTCCTGTCTCTTTTCCCTGGACACTCTATTTTCCCTCTTTTCCCCGGCTTGTCTCTTTCCCCTATTTCCCCTCTCCTGTGCCTGTCACCTCTCTTCATTCGGTGTGTAGATTTCCCACTTTCACTCGCCTCTCTCTTTTCCGTCTCATTCATCAACTCTCTCTCTTTACTCTCTCCTCCCTGTCCTGTCTCTTTTCCCTGGACACTCTCTTTTCCCCGGCTTGTCTCTTTCCCCTCTTTCCCCTCTCCTGTGTCTGTCACCTCACTTCACTCGGTGTCTAATTTTCCCCGCTTTCACTCGCCTCTCTCTTTTCCCTCTCATTCATCAACTCTCTCTATCTTCACTCTCTCTTCCCTGTCCTGTGTGTTTTCCCTGGACACTCTCTTTTCCCTCTTTTCCCCGGCTTGTCTCTTTCCCCTATTTCCCCTCTCCTGTGCCTGTCACCTCTCTTCATTCGGTGTGTAGATTTCCCACTTTCACTCGCCTCTCTCTTTTCCCTCTCATTCCTGAAATCTCTCTTTTCCCTTGCCTGTCGCTTTTCCCTCTTTTGCCTTTTCTCCATGAACTCTTCCCTCTTTACCCTCAGCAGTCACTTTCCCCTGCTTTCCCTCAACTCCCTCTTTTCCACCTTTTCCCTCGCTTGTCTCTTTTCCCTGTTTCCCCTCGCCTGTCTCTCTCACCTCTGTTCTCTCGGCGTTCTTTTCCCCCGCTTTCACTCGCCTTCCTCTATTCCCTCCCTTTCCTCCACTCTCTCTTTTCCCTCTCTCTTCACTGTCCTGTCTCTTTTCCCTGGAACTTCTCTTTTCCCTCTTTTCCCCTGCTTGTCTCTTTCCCCTCTTTCCCCTCTCCTGTGTCTGTCACCTCACTTCATTCGGTGTGTAGATTTCCCACTTTCACTCGCCTCTCTCTTTTCCCTCTCATTCATCAACTCTCTCTCTTTACTCTCTCTTCCCTGTCCTGTCTCTTTTCCCTGGACACTCTATTTTCCCTCTTTTCCCCGGCTTGTCTCTTTCCGCTATTTCCCCTCTCCTGTGCCTGTCACCTCTCTTTACTCGGTGTCTACTTTTCCCTGCTTTCACTCGCCTCTCTCTTTCCCCTCTCATTCATCAACTCTCTCTTTTCACTCTCTCTTTCCAGTCATGTCTCTTTTCCCTGGAATTTCTCTTTTCCCTCTTTTCCCCGGCTTGTCTCTTTCCCCTCTTTCCCCTCTCCTGTGTCTGTCACCTCTCTTCACTCGGTGTCTACTTTTCCCTGCTTTCACTCGCCTCTCTCTTTCCCCTCTCATTCATCAACTCTCTCTCTTCACTCTCTCCTCCCTGTCCTGTCTCTTTTCCCTGGACACTCTCTTTTCCCCGGACACTCTCTTTTCCCCGGCTTGTCTCTTTCCCCTCTTCCCCCTCTCCTGTGTCGGTCACCTCTCTTCACTCGGTGTCTACTTTTCCCTGCTTTCACTCGCCTCTCTCTTTCCCCTCTCATTCTTCCACACTCTCTCTTCACTCTCTCTTCCCAGTCATGTCTCTTTTCCCTGGACACTCTCTTTTCCCTCTTTTCCCCTGCTTGTCTCTGTCCCCTCTTTCCCCTCTCCTGTGTCGGTCACCTCTCTTCATTCGGTGTGTAGATTTCCCACTTCCACTCGCCTCTCTCTTTTCCCTCTCATTCATCAACTCTCTCTCTTTACTCTCTCTTCCCTGTCCTGTCTCTTTTCCCTGGACACTCTATTTTCCCTCTTTTCCCCGGCTTGTCTCTTTCCGCTATTTCCCCTCTCCTGTGCCTGTCACCTCTCTTCACTCGGTGTCTACTTTTCCCTGCTTTCACTCGCCTCTCTCTTTCCCCTCTCATTCATCAACTCCCTCTTTTCACTCTCTCTTCCCAGTCATGTCTCTTTTCCCTGGAATTTCTCTTTTCCCTCTTTTCCCCGGCTTGTCTCTTTCCCCTCTTCCCCCTCTCCTGTGTCGGTCACCTCTCTTCACTCGGTGTCTACTTTTCCCTGCTTTCACTCACCTCTCTCTTTCCCCTCTCATTCATCCACTCTCTCTCTTCACTCTCTCTTCCCAGTCATGTCTCTTTTCCCTGGAATTTCTCTTTTCCCTCTTTTCCCCGGCTTGTCTCTTTCCCCTCTTTCCCCTCTCCTGTGCCTGTCACCTCTCTTCATTCGGTGTGTAGATTTCCCACTTTCACTCGCCTCTCTCTTTTCCGTCTCATTCATCAACTCTCTCTCTTTACTCTCTCCTCCCTGTCCTGTCTCTTTTCCCTGGACACTCTCTTTTCCCCGGCTTGTCTCTTTCCCCTCTTTCCCCTCTCCTGTGTCTGTCACCTCACTTCACTCGGTGTCTAATTTTCCCCGCTTTCACTCGCCTCTCTCTTTTCCCTCTCATTCATCAACTCTCTCTATCTTCACTCTCTCTTCCCTGTCCTGTGTGTTTTCCCTGGACACTCTCTTTTCCCTCTTTTCCCCGGCTTGTCTCTTTCCCCTATTTCCCCTCTCCTGTGCCTGTCACCTCTCTTCATTCGGTGTGTAGATTTCCCACTTTCACTCGCCTCTCTCTTTTCCCTCTCATTCCTGAAATCTCTCTTTTCCCTTGCCTGTCGCTTTTCCCTCTTTTGCCTTTTCTCCATGAACTCTTCCCTCTTTACCCTCAGCAGTCACTTTCCCCTGCTTTCCCTCAACTCCCTCTTTTCCACCTTTTCCCTCGCTTGTCTCTTTTCCCTGTTTCCCCTCGCCTGTCTCTCTCACCTCTGTTCTCTCGGCGTTCTTTTCCCCCGCTTTCACTCGCCTTCCTCTATTCCCTCCCTTTCCTCCACTCTCTCTTTTCCCTCTCTCTTCACTGTCCTGTCTCTTTTCCCTGGAACTTCTCTTTTCCCTCTTTTCCCCTGCTTGTCTCTTTCCCCTCTTTCCCCTCTCCTGTGTCTGTCACCTCACTTCATTCGGTGTGTAGATTTCCCACTTTCACTCGCCTCTCTCTTTTCCCTCTCATTCATCAACTCTCTCTCTTTACTCTCTCTTCCCTGTCCTGTCTCTTTTCCCTGGACACTCTATTTTCCCTCTTTTCCCCGGCTTGTCTCTTTCCGCTATTTCCCCTCTCCTGTGCCTGTCACCTCTCTTTACTCGGTGTCTACTTTTCCCTGCTTTCACTCGCCTCTCTCTTTCCCCTCTCATTCATCAACTCTCTCTTTTCACTCTCTCTTTCCAGTCATGTCTCTTTTCCCTGGAATTTCTCTTTTCCCTCTTTTCCCCGGCTTGTCTCTTTCCCCTCTTTCCCCTCTCCTGTGTCTGTCACCTCTCTTCACTCGGTGTCTACTTTTCCCTGCTTTCACTCGCCTCTCTCTTTCCCCTCTCATTCATCAACTCTCTCTCTTCACTCTCTCCTCCCTGTCCTGTCTCTTTTCCCTGGACACTCTCTTTTCCCCGGACACTCTCTTTTCCCCGGCTTGTCTCTTTCCCCTCTTCCCCCTCTCCTGTGTCGGTCACCTCTCTTCACTCGGTGTCTACTTTTCCCTGCTTTCACTCGCCTCTCTCTTTCCCCTCTCATTCTTCCACACTCTCTCTTCACTCTCTCTTCCCAGTCATGTCTCTTTTCCCTGGACACTCTCTTTTCCCTCTTTTCCCCTGCTTGTCTCTGTCCCCTCTTTCCCCTCTCCTGTGTCGGTCACCTCTCTTCATTCGGTGTGTAGATTTCCCACTTCCACTCGCCTCTCTCTTTTCCCTCTCATTCATCAACTCTCTCTCTTTACTCTCTCTTCCCTGTCCTGTCTCTTTTCCCTGGACACTCTATTTTCCCTCTTTTCCCCGGCTTGTCTCTTTCCGCTATTTCCCCTCTCCTGTGCCTGTCACCTCTCTTCACTCGGTGTCTACTTTTCCCTGCTTTCACTCGCCTCTCTCTTTCCCCTCTCATTCATCAACTCCCTCTTTTCACTCTCTCTTCCCAGTCATGTCTCTTTTCCCTGGAATTTCTCTTTTCCCTCTTTTCCCCGGCTTGTCTCTTTCCCCTCTTCCCCCTCTCCTGTGTCGGTCACCTCTCTTCACTCGGTGTCTACTTTTCCCTGCTTTCACTCGCCTCTCTCTTTCCCCTCTCATTCATCCACTCTCTCTCTTCACTCTCTCTTCCCAGTCATGTCTCTTTTCCCTGGAATTTCTCTTTTCCCTCTTTTCCCCGGCTTGTCTCTTTCCCCTCTTTCCCCTCTCCTGTGTCTGTCACCTCACTTCATTCGTTGTGTAGATTTCCCACTTTCACTCGCCTCTCTCTTTTCCGTCTCATTCATCCACTCTCTCTCTTCACTCTCTCTTCCCTGTCCTGTCTCTTTTCACTGGACACTCTCTTTTCCCCGGACACTCTCTTTTCCCCGGCTTGTCTCTTTCCCCTTTTTCCCCTCTCCTGTGCCTGTCACCTCTCTTCACTCGGTGTCTACTTTTCCCTGCTTTCACTCGCCTCTCTCTTTCCCCTCTCATTCATCAACTCTCTCTTTTCACTCTCTCTTCCCAGTCTTGTCTCTTTTCCCTGGAATTTCTCTTTTCCCTCTTTTCCCCGGCTTGTCCCTTTCCCCTCTTTCCCCTCTCCTGTGTCTGTCACCTCTCTTCACTCGCTGTCTACTTTTCCCCGCTTTCACTCGCCTCTCTCTTTCCCCTCTCATTCATCCACTCTCTCTCTTCACTCTCTCTTCCCTGTACTGTGTCTTTTCCCTGGACACTCTCTTTTCCCTCATTTCCCCTGCTTGTCTCTTTCCCCTCTTTCCCCTCTCCTGTGTCGGTCACCTCTCTTCATTCGGTGTGTAGATTTCCCACTTTCACTCGCCTCTCTCTTTTCCCTCTCATTCCTGAAATCTCTCTTTTCCCTTGCCTGTCGCTTTTCCCTCTTTTGCCTTTTCTCCATGAACTCTTTCCTCTTCACCCTCAGCAGTCACTTTCCCCTGCTTTCCCTCAACTCCCTCTTTTCCACCTTTTCCCTCGCTTGTCTCTTTTCCCTGTTTCCCCTCGCCTGTCTCTCTCACCTCTGTTCTCTCGGCGTTCTTTTCCCCCGCTTTCACTCGCCTTCCTCTATTCCCTCCCTTTCCTCCACTCTCTCTTTTCCCTCTCTCTTCACTGTCCTGTCTCTTTTCCCTGGACTCTCTCTTTTCCCCCACTAGTCTCTTTCCCCTCTTTCCCCTCTCCTGTGTCTGTCAACTCTCTTCACTCGGTGTCTACTTTTCCCCACTTTGACTCGCCTCTCTCTTTTACCTCTCATTCATCAACTCTCTCTCTCTTCATTCTCTCTTCCCTGTCCTGTCTCTTGTCCCTGGAACTTCTCTTTTCCCTCTTTTCCTCTGTTTGTCTCTTTCCCCTCTTTCCCCTCTCCTGTGTCGGTCACCTCTCTTCATTCGGTGTGTAGATTTCCCACTTTCACTCGCCTCTCTCTTTTCCCTCTCATTCATCAACGCTGTCTTTTCACTCTCTCTTCCCAGTCATGCCTCTTTTCCCTGGAATTTCTCTTTTCCCTCTTTTCCTCTGTTTGTCCCTTTCCCCTCTTTCCCCTCTCCTGTGTCGGTCACCTCTCTTCACTCGGTGTGTAGATTTCCCACTTGCACTCGCCTCTCTCTTTTCCCTCTCTTTTCATCAACTCTGTCTTTTCACTCTCTCTTCCCAGTCCTGTCTCTTTTCCCTGGACACTCTCTTTTCCCTCTTTTCCCCTGCTTGACTCTTTCCCCTCTTTCCCCTCTCCTGTGTCGGTCACCTCTCTTCATTCGGTGTGTAAATGTCCCACGTTCTCTCGCCTCTCTCTTTTCCCTCTCATTCATCAACTCTCTCTCTCTTCACTCTCTCTTCCCTGTCCTGTCTCTTTTCCCCGGACACTCTCTTTTCCCCGGCTTGTCTCTTTCCCCTTTTTCCCCTCTCCTGTGCCTGTCACCTCTCTTCACTCGGTGTCTACTTTTCCCTGCTTTCACTCGCCTCTCTCTTTCCCCTCTCATTCATCAACTCTCTCTTTTCACTCTCTCTTCCCAGTCTTGTCTCTTTTCCCTGGAATTTCTCTTTTCCCTCTTTTCCCCGGCTTGTCCCTTTCCCCTCTTTCCCCTCTCCTGTGTCTGTCACCTCTCTTCACTCGCTGTCTACTTTTCCCCGCTTTCACTCGCCTCTCTCTTTCCCCTCTCATTCATCAACTCTCTCTCTTCACTCTCTCCTCCCTGTCCTGTCTCTTTTCCCTGGACACTCTCTTTTCCCCGGACACTCTCTTTTCCTCGGCTTGTCTCTTTCCCCTCTTTCCCCTCTCCTGTGTCGGTCACCTCTCTTCACTCGGTGTGTAGATTTCCCGCTTTCACTCGCCTCTCTCTTTCCCCTCTCATTCATCAACTCTCTCTATCTTCACTCTCTCTTCCCTGTCCTGTCTCTTTTCCCTGGACACTCTATTTTCCCTCTTTTCCCCGGCTTGTCTCTTTCCCCTCTTTCCCCTCTCCTGTGTCTGTCACCTCTCTTCACTCGGTGTCTACTTTTCCCTGCTTTCACTCGCCTCTCTCTTTCCCCTCTCATTCATCAACTCTCTCTCTTCACTCTCTCCTCCCTGTCCTGTCTCTTTTCCCTGGACACTCTCTTTTCCCTCATTTCCCCTGCTTGTCTCTTTCCCCTCTTTCCCCTCTCCTGTGTCGGTCACCTCTCTTCATTCGGTGTGTAGATTTCCCACTTGCACTCGCCTCTCTCTTTTCCCTCTCTTTTCATCAACTCTGTCTTTTCACTCTCTCTTCCCAGTCCTGTCTCTTTTCCCTGGACACTCTCTTTTCCCTCTTTTCCCCTGCTTGACTCTTTCCCCTCTTTCCCCTCTCCTGTGTCGGTCACCTCTCTTCATTCGGTGTGTAAATGTCCCACGTTCTCTCGCCTCTCTCTTTTCCCTCTCATTCATCAACTCTCTCTCTCTTCACTCTCTCTTCCCTGTCCTGTCTCTTTTCCCCGGACACTCTCTTTTCCCCGGCTTGTCTCTTTCCCCTTTTTCCCCTCTCCTGTGCCTGTCACCTCTCTTCACTCGGTGTCTACTTTTCCCTGCTTTCACTCGCCTCTCTCTTTCCCCTCTCATTCATCAACTCCCTCTTTTCACTCTCTCTTCCCAGTCATGTCTCTTTTCCCTGGAATTTCTCTTTTCCCTCTTTTCCCCGGCTTGTCTCTTTCCCCTCTTCCCCCTCTCCTGTGTCGGTCACCTCTCTTCACTCGGTGTCTACTTTTCCCTGTTTTCACTCGCCTCTCTCTTTCCCCTCTCATTCATCCACTCTCTCTCTTCACTCTCTCTTCCCAGTCATGTCTCTTTTCCCTGGAATTTCTCTTTTCCCTCTTTTCCCCGGCTTGTCTCTTTCCCCTCTTTCCCCTCTCCTGTGTCTGTCACCTCACTTCATTCGTTGTGTAGATTTCCCACTTTCACTCGCCTCTCTCTTTTCCGTCTCATTCATCCACTCTCTCTCTTCACTCTCTCTTCCCTGTACTGTGTCTTTTCCCTGGACACTCTCTTTTCCCTCATTTCCCCTGCTTGTCTCTTTCCCCTATTTCCCCTCTCCTGTGCCTGTCACCTCTCTTCATTCGGTGTGTAGATTTCCCACTTTCACTCGCCTCTCTCTTTTCCCTCTCATTCCTGAAATCTCTCTTTTCCCTTGCCTGTCGCTTTTCCCTCTTTTGCCTTTTCTCCATGAACTCTTCCCTCTTCACCCTCAGCAGTCACTTTCCCCTGCTTTCCCTCAACTCCCTCTTTTCCACCTTTTCCCTCGCTTGTCTCTTTTCCCTGTTTCCCCTCGCCTGTCTCTCTCACCTCTGTTCTCTCGGCGTTCTTTTCCCCCGCTTTCACTCGCCTTCCTCTATTCCCTCCCTTTCCTCCACTCTCTCTTTTCCCTCTCTCTTCACTGTCCTGTCTCTTTTCCCTGGACTCTCTCTTTTCCCCCACTAGTCTCTTTCCCCTCTTTCCCCTCTCCTGTGTCTGTCACCTCTCTTCACTCGGTGTCTACTTTTCCCCACTTTGACTCGCCTCTCTCTTTTACCTCTCATTCATCAACTCTCTCTCTCTTCATTCTCTTTTCCCTGTCCTGTCTCTTGTCCCTGGAACTTCTCTTTTCCCTCTTTTCCTCTGTTTGTCTCTTTCCCCTCTTTCCCCTCTCCTGTGTCGGTCACCTCTCTTCATTCGGTGTGTAGATTTCCCACTTTCACTCGCCTCTCTCTTTTCCCTCTCCTTCATCAACGCTGTCTTTTCACTCTCTCTTCCCAGTCATGCCTCTTTTCCCTGGAATTTCTCTTTTCCCTCTTTTCCTCTGTTTGTCCCTTTCCCCTCTTTCCCCTCTCCTGTGTCGGTCACCTCTCTTCATTCGGTGTGTAAATGTCCCACGTTCTCTCGCCTCTCTCTTTTCCCTCTCATTCATCAACTCTCTCTCTCTTCACTCTCTCTTCCCTGTCCTGTCTCTTTTCACTGGACACTCTCTTTTCCCCGGACACTCTCTTTTCCCCGGCTTGTCTCTTTCCCCTTTTTCCCCTCTCCTGTGCCTGTCACCTCTCTTCACTCGGTGTCTACTTTTCCCTGCTTTCACTCGCCTCTCTCTTTCCCCTCTCATTCATCAACTCTCTCTTTTCACTCTCTCTTCCCAGTCTTGTCTCTTTTCCCTGGAATTTCTCTTTTCCCTCTTTTCCCCGGCTTGTCCCTTTCCCCTCTTTCCCCTCTCCTGTGTCTGTCACCTCTCTTCACTCGCTGTCTACTTTTCCCCGCTTTCACTCGCCTCTCTCTTTCCCCTCTCATTCATCCACTCTCTCTCTTCACTCTCTCTTCCCTGTACTGTGTCTTTTCCCTGGACACTCTCTTTTCCCTCATTTCCCCTGCTTGTCTCTTTCCCCTCTTTCCCCTCTCCTGTGTCGGTCACCTCTCTTCATTCGGTGTGTAGATTTCCCACTTTCACTCGCCTCTCTCTTTTCCCTCTCATTCCTGAAATCTCTCTTTTCCCTTGCCTGTCGCTTTTCCCTCTTTTGCCTTTTCTCCATGAACTCTTTCCTCTTCACCCTCAGCAGTCACTTTCCCCTGCTTTCCCTCAACTCCCTCTTTTCCACCTTTTCCCTCGCTTGTCTCTTTTCCCTGTTTCCCCTCGCCTGTCTCTCTCACCTCTGTTCTCTCGGCGTTCTTTTCCCCCGCTTTCACTCGCCTTCCTCTATTCCCTCCCTTTCCTCCACTCTCTCTTTTCCCTCTCTCTTCACTGTCCTGTCTCTTTTCCCTGGACTCTCTCTTTTCCCCCACTAGTCTCTTTCCCCTCTTTCCCCTCTCCTGTGTCTGTCACCTCTCTTCACTCGGTGTCTACTTTTCCCCACTTTGACTCGCCTCTCTCTTTTACCTCTCATTCATCAACTCTCTCTCTCTTCATTCTCTCTTCCCTGTCCTGTCTCTTGTCCCTGGAACTTCTCTTTTCCCTCTTTTCCTCTGTTTGTCTCTTTCCCCTCTTTCCCCTCTCCTGTGTCGGTCACCTCTCTTCATTCGGTGTGTAGATTTCCCACTTTCACTCGCCTCTCTCTTTTCCCTCTCAGTCATCAACTCTGTCTTTTCACTCTCTCTTCCCAGTCATGTCTATTTTCCCTGGAATTTCTCTTTTCCCTCTTTTCCCCGGCTTGTCTCTTTCCCCTATTTCCCCTCTCCTGTGTCGGTCACCTCTCTTCATTCGCTGTGTAGATTTCCCACTTTCACTCGCCTCTCTCTTTTCCCTCTCATTCATCAACTCTCTCTTTTCCCTCTCTCTTCACTGTCCTGTCTCTTTTCCCTGGACACTCTCTTTTCCCTCTTTTCCTCTGTTTGTCCCTTTCCCCTCTTTCCCCTCTCCTGTGCCTGTCACCTCTCTTCATTCGGTGTGTAGATTTCCCACTTTCACTCGCCTGTCTCTTTTCCGTCTCATTCATCAACTCTCTCTCTTCACTCTCTCCTCCCTGTCCTGTCTCTTTTCCCTGGACACTCTATTTTCCCTCTTTTCCCCGGCTTGTCTCTTTCCGCTATTTCCCCTCTCCTGTGCCTGTCACCTCTCTTCACTCGGTGTCTACTTTTCCCTGCTTTCACTCGCCTCTCTCTTTCCCCTCTCATTCATCAACTCCCTCTTTTCACTCTCTCTTCCCAGTCATGTCTCTTTTCCCTGGAATTTCTCTTTTCCCTCTTTTCCTCGGCTTGTCTCTTTCCCCTTTTTCCCCTCTCCTGTGCCTGTCACCTCTCTTCACTCGGTGTCTACTTTTCCCTGCTTTCACTCGCCTCTCTCTTTCCCCTCTCATTCATCCACTCTCTCTCTTCACTCTCTCTTCCCAGTCATGTCTCTTTTCCCTGGAATTTCTCTTTTCCCTCTTTTCCCCGGCTTGTCTCTTTCCCCTCTTTCCCCTCTCCTGTGTCTGTCACCTCACTTCATTCGTTGTGTAGATTTCCCACTTTCACTCGCCTCTCTCTTTTCCGTCTCATTCATCCACTCTCTCTCTTCACTCTCTCTTCCCTGTACTGTGTCTTTTCCCTGGACACTCTCTTTTCCCTCATTTCCCCTGCTTGTCTCTTTCCCCTATTTCCCCTCTCCTGTGCCTGTCACCTCTCTTCATTCGGTGTGTAGATTTCCCACTTTCACTCGCCTCTCTCTTTTCCCTCTCATTCCTGAAATCTCTCTTTTCCCTTGCCTGTCGCTTTTCCCTCTTTTGCCTTTTCTCCATGAACTCTTTCCTCTTCACCCTCAGCAGTCACTTTCCCCTGCTTTCCCTCAACTCCCTCTTTTCCACCTTTTCCCTCGCTTGTCTCTTTTCCCTGTTTCCCCTCGCCTGTCTCTCTCACCTCTGTTCTCTCGGCGTTCTTTTCCCCCGCTTTCACTCGCCTTCCTCTATTCCCTCCCTTTCCTCCACTCTCTCTTTTCCCTCTCTCTTCACTGTCCTGTCTCTTTTCCCTGGACTCTCTCTTTTCCCCCACTAGTCTCTTTCCCCTCTTTCCCCTCTCCTGTGTCTGTCACCTCTCTTCACTCGGTGTCTACTTTTCCCCACTTTGACTCGCCTCTCTCTTTTACCTCTCATTCATCAACTCTCTCTCTCTTCATTCTCTTTTCCCTGTCCTGTCTCTTGTCCCTGGAACTTCTCTTTTCCCTCTTTTCCTCTGTTTGTCTCTTTCCCCTCTTTCCCCTCTCCTGTGTCGGTCACCTCTCTTCATTCGGTGTGTAGATTTCCCACTTTCACTCGCCTCTCTCTTTTCCCTCTCATTCATCAACGCTGTCTTTTCACTCTCTCTTCCCAGTCATGCCTCTTTTCCCTGGAATTTCTCTTTTCCCTCTTTTCCTCTGTTTGTCCCTTTCCCCTCTTTCCCCTCTCCTGTGTCGGTCACCTCTCTTCATTCGGTGTGTAGATTTCCCACTTGCACTCGCCTCTCTCTTTTCCCTCTCTTTTCATCAACTCTGTCTTTTCACTCTCTCTTCCCAGTCCTGTCTCTTTTCCCTGGACACTCTCTTTTCCCTCTTTTCCCCTGCTTGACTCTTTCCCCTCTTTCCCCTCTCCTGTGTCGGTCACCTCTCTTCATTCGGTGTGTAAATGTCCCACGTTCTCTCGCCTCTCTCTTTTCCCTCTCATTCATCAACTCTCTCTCTCTTCACTCTCTCCTCCCTGTCCTGTCTCTTTTCCCTGGACACTCTATTTTCCCTCTTTTCCCCGGCTTGTCTCTTTCCGCTATTTCCCCTCTCCTGTGTCTGTCACCTCTCTTCACTCGGTGTCTACTTTTCCCTGCTTTCACTCGCCTCTCTCTTTCCCCTCTCATTCATCAACTCCCTCTTTTCACTCTCTCTTCCCAGTCATGTCTCTTTTCCCTGGAATTTCTCTTTTCCCTCTTTTCCCCGGCTTGTCTCTTTCCCCTCTTCCCCCTCTCCTGTGTCGGTCACCTCTCTTCACTCGGTGTCTACTTTTCCCTGCTTTCACTCGCCTCTCTCTTTCCCCTCTCATTCATCCACTCTCTCTCTTCACTCTCTCTTCCCAGTCATGTCTCTTTTCCCTGGAATTTCTCTTTTCCCTCTTTTCCCCGGCTTGTCTCTTTCCCCTCTTTCCCCTCTCCTGTGTCTGTCACCTCACTTCATTCGTTGTGTAGATTTCCCACTTTCACTCGCCTCTCTCTTTTCCGTCTCATTCATCCACTCTCTCTCTTCACTCTCTCTTCCCTGTACTGTGTCTTTTCCCTGGACACTCTCTTTTCCCTCATTTCCCCTGCTTGTCTCTTTCCCCTATTTCCCCTCTCCTGTGCCTGTCACCTCTCTTCATTCGGTGTGTAGATTTCCCACTTTCACTCGCCTCTCTCTTTTCCCTCTCATTCCTGAAATCTCTCTTTTCCCTTGCCTGTCGCTTTTCCCTCTTTTGCCTTTTCTCCATGAACTCTTTCCTCTTCACCCTCAGCAGTCACTTTCCCCTGCTTTCCCTCAACTCCCTCTTTTCCACCTTTTCCCTCGCTTGTCTCTTTTCCCTGTTTCCCCTCGCCTGTCTCTCTCACCTCTGTTCTCTCGGCGTTCTTTTCCCCCGCTTTCACTCGCCTTCCTCTATTCCCTCCCTTTCCTCCACTCTCTCTTTTCCCTCTCTCTTCACTGTCCTGTCTCTTTTCCCTGGACTCTCTCTTTTCCCCCACTAGTCTCTTTCCCCTCTTTCCCCTCTCCTGTGTCTGTCACCTCTCTTCACTCGGTGTCTACTTTTCCCCACTTTGACTCGCCTCTCTCTTTTACCTCTCATTCATCAACTCTCTCTCTCTTCATTCTCTTTTCCCTGTCCTGTCTCTTGTCCCTGGAACTTCTCTTTTCCCTCTTTTCCTCTGTTTGTCTCTTTCCCCTCTTTCCCCTCTCCTGTGTCGGTCACCTCTCTTCATTCGGTGTGTAGATTTCCCACTTTCACTCGCCTCTCTCTTTTCCCTCTCATTCATCAACGCTGTCTTTTCACTCTCTCTTCCCAGTCATGCCTCTTTTCCCTGGAATTTCTCTTTTCCCTCTTTTCCTCTGTTTGTCCCTTTCCCCTCTTTCCCCTCTCCTGTGTCGGTCACCTCTCTTCATTCGGTGTGTAAATGTCCCACGTTCTCTCGCCTCTCTCTTTTCCCTCTCATTCATCAACTCTCTCTCTCTTCACTCTCTCTTCCCTGTCCTGTCTCTTTTCACTGGACACTCTCTTTTCCCCGGACACTCTCTTTTCCCCGGCTTGTCTCTTTCCCCTTTTTCCCCTCTCCTGTGCCTGTCACCTCTCTTCACTCGGTGTCTACTTTTCCCTGCTTTCACTCGCCTCTCTCTTTCCCCTCTCATTCATCAACTCTCTCTTTTCACTCTCTCTTCCCAGTCTTGTCTCTTTTCCCTGGAATTTCTCTTTTCCCTCTTTTCCCCGGCTTGTCCCTTTCCCCTCTTTCCCCTCTCCTGTGTCTGTCACCTCTCTTCACTCGCTGTCTACTTTTCCCCGCTTTCACTCGCCTCTCTCTTTCCCCTCTCATTCATCCACTCTCTCTCTTCACTCTCTCTTCCCTGTACTGTGTCTTTTCCCTGGACACTCTCTTTTCCCTCATTTCCCCTGCTTGTCTCTTTCCCCTATTTCCCCTCTCCTGTGCCTGTCACCTCTCTTCATTCGGTGTGTAGATTTCCCACTTTCACTCGCCTCTCTCTTTTCCCTCTCATTCCTGAAATCTCTCTTTTCCCTTGCCTGTCGCTTTTCCCTCTTTTGCCTTTTCTCCATGAACTCTTTCCTCTTCACCCTCAGCAGTCACTTTCCCCTGCTTTCCCTCAACTCCCTCTTTTCCACCTTTTCCCTCGCTTGTCTCTTTTCCCTGTTTCCCCTCGCCTGTCTCTCTCACCTCTGTTCTCTCGGCGTTCTTTTCCCCCGCTTTCACTCGCCTTCCTCTATTCCCTCCCTTTCCTCCACTCTCTCTTTTCCCTCTCTCTTCACTGTCCTGTCTCTTTTCCCTGGACTCTCTCTTTTCCCCGGCTTGTCTCTTTCCCCTCTTTCCCCTCTCCTGTGCCTGTCACCTCTCTTCACTCGGTGTCTACTTTTCCCCACTTTGACTCGCCTCTCTCTTTTACCTCTCATTCATCAACTCTCTCTCTCTTCATTCTCTCTTCCCTGTCCTGTCTCTTGTCCCTGGAACTTCTCTTTTCCCTCTTTTCCTCTGTTTGTCTCTTTCCCCTCTTTCCCCTCTCCTGTGTCGGTCACCTCTCTTCATTCGGTGTGTAGATTTCCCACTTTCACTCGCCTCTCTCTTTTCCCTCTCAGTCATCAACTCTGTCTTTTCACTCTCTCTTCCCAGTCATGTCTATTTTCCCTGGAATTTCTCTTTTCCCTCTTTTCCCCGGCTTGTCTCTTTCCCCTATTTCCCCTCTCCTGTGTCGGTCACCTCTCTTCATTCGGTGTGTAGATTTCCCACTTTCACTCGCCTCTCTCTTTTCCCTCTCATTCATCAATGCTGTCTTTTCACTCTCTCTTCCCAGTCATGCCTCTTTTCCCTGGAATTTCTCTTTTCCCTCTTTTCCTCTGTTTGTCCCTTTCCCCTCTTTCCCCTCTCCTGTGCCTGTCACCTCTCTTCATTCGGTGTGTAGATTTCCCACTTTCACTCGCCTCTCTCTTTTCCGTCTCATTCATCAACTCTCTCTCTTCACTCTCTCCTCCCTGTCCTGTCTCTTTTCCCTGGACACTCTATTTTCCCTCTTTTCCCCGGCTTGTCTCTTTCCGCTATTTCCCCTCTCCTGTGCCTGTCACCTCTCTTCACTCGGTGTCTACTTTTCCCTGCTTTCACTCGCCTCTCTCTTTCCCCTCTCATTCATCAACTCCCTCTTTTCACTCTCTCTTCCCAGTCATGTCTCTTTTCCCTGGAATTTCTCTTTTCCCTCTTTTCCCCGGCTTGTCTCTTTCCCCTCTTCCCCCTCTCCTGTGTCGGTCACCTCTCTTCACTCGGTGTCTACTTTTCCCTGCTTTCACTCGCCTCTCTCTTTCCCCTCTCATTCATCCACTCTCTCTCTTCACTCTCTCTTCCCAGTCATGTCTCTTTTCCCTGGACACTCTCTTTTCCCTCATTTCCCCTGCTTGTCTCTTTCCCCTATTTCCCCTCTCCTGTGCCTGTCACCTCTCTTCATTCGGTGTGTAAATGTCCCACGTTCTCTCGCCTCTCTCTTTTCCCTCTCATTCATCAACTCTCTCTCTCTTCACTCTCTCCTCCCTGTCCTGTCTCTTTTCCCTGGACACTCTCTTTTCCCTCTTTTCCCCGGCTTGTCTCTTTCCCCTCTTCCCCCTCTCCTGTGTCGGTCACCTCTCTTCACTCGGTGTCTACTTTTCCCTGCTTTCACTCGACTCTCTCTTTCCCCTCTCATTCATCCACTCTCTCTCTTCACTCTCTCTTCCCAGTCATGTCTCTTTTCCCTGGAATTTCTCTTTTCCCTCTTTTCCCCGGCTTGTCTCTTTCCCCTCTTTCCCCTCTCCTGTGTCTGTCACCTCACTTCATTCGTTGTGTAGATTTCCCACTTTCACTCGCCTCTCTCTTTTCCGTCTCATTCATCCACTCTCTCTCTTCACTCTCTCTTCCCTGTCCTGTCTCTTTTCACTGGACACTCTCTTTTCCCCGGAACACTCTCTTTTCCCCGGCTTGTCTCTTTCCCCTTTTTCCCCTCTCCTGTGCCTGTCACCTCTCTTCACTCGGTGTCTACTTTTCCCTGCTTTCACTCGCCTCTCTCTTTCCCCTCTCATTCATCAACTCTCTCTTTTCACTCTCTCTTCCCAGTCTTGTCTCTTTTCCCTGGAATTTCTCTTTTCCCTCTTTTCCCCGGCTTGTCCCTTTCCCCTCTTTCCCCTCTCCTGTGTCTGTCACCTCTCTTCACTCGCTGTCTACTTTTCCCCGCTTTCACTCGCCTCTCTCTTTCCCCTCTCATTCATCCACTCTCTCTCTTCACTCTCTCTTCCCTGTACTGTGTCTTTTCCCTGGACACTCTCTTTTCCCTCATTTCCCCTGCTTGTCTCTTTCCCCTCTTTCCCCTCTCCTGTGTCGGTCACCTCTCTTCATTCGGTGTGTAGATTTCCCACTTTCACTCGCCTCTCTCTTTTCCCTCTCATTCCTGAAATCTCTCTTTTCCCTTGCCTGTCGCTTTTCCCTCTTTTGCCTTTTCTCCATGAACTCTTTCCTCTTCACCCTCAGCAGTCACTTTCCCCTGCTTTCCCTCAAGTCCCTCTTTTCCACCTTTTCCCTCGCTTGTCTCTTTTCCCTGTTTCCCCTCGCCTGTCTCTCTCACCTCTGTTCTCTCGGCGTTCTTTTCCCCCGCTTTCACTCGCCTTCCTCTATTCCCTCCCTTTCCTCCACTCTCTCTTTTCCCTCTCTCTTCACTGTCCTGTCTCTTTTCCCTGGACTCTCTCTTTTCCCCGGCTTGTCTCTTTCCGCTATTTCCCCTCTCCTGTGCCTGTCACCTCTCTTCACTCGGTGTCTACTTTTCCCCACTTCCACTCGCCTCTCTCTTTTACCTCTCATTCATCAACTCTCTCTCTCTTCATTCTCTCTTCCCTGTCCTGTCTCTTGTCCCTGGAACTTCTCTTTTCCCTCTTTTCCTCTGTTTGTCTCTTTCCCCTCTTTCCCCTCTCCTGTGTCGGTCACCTCTCTTCATTCGGTGTGTAGATTTCCCACTTTCACTCGCCTCTCTCTTTTCCCTCTCAGTCATCAACTCTGTCTTTTCACTCTCTCTTCCCAGTCATGTCTATTTTCCCTGGACACTCTCTTTTCCCTCATTTCCCCTGCTTGTCTCTTTCCCCTATTTCCCCTCTCCTGTGCCGGTCACCACTCTTCATTCGCTGTGTAGATTTCCCACTTTCACTCGCCTCTCTCTTTTCCCTCTCATTCATCAACTCTCTCTTTTCCCTCTCTCTTCACTGTCCTGTCTCTTTTCCCTGGACACTCTCTTTTCCCTCTTTTCCCCTGCTTGTCTCTGTCCCCTCTTTCCCCTCTCCTGTGCTGGTCACCTCTCTTCATTCGGTGTGTAAATGTCCCACTTTCTCTCGCCTCTCTCTTTCCCCTCTCATTCATCAACTCTCTCTTTTCACTCTCTCTTCCCAGTCATGTCTCTTTTCTCTGGACACTCTCTTTTCCCCGGACACTCTCTTTTCCCCGGCTTGTCTCTTTCCCCTATTTCCCCTCTCCTGTGTCGGTCACCTCTCTTCATTCGGTGTGTAGATTTCCCACTTTCACTCGCCTCTCTCTTTTCCCTCTCATTCATCAACGCTGTCTTTTCTCTCTCTCTTCCCAGTCATGCCTCTTTTCCCTGGAATTTCTCTTTTCCCTCTTTTCCTCTGTTTGTCCCTTTCCCCTCTTTCCCCTCTCCTGTGCCTGTCACCTCTCTTCATTCGGTGTGTAGATTTCCCACTTCCACTCGCCTCTCTCTTTTCCCTCTCTTTCATCAACTCTCTCTCTTCACTCTCTCCTCCCTGTCCTGTCTCTTTTCCCTGGACACTCTCTTTTCCCCGGACACTCTCTTTTCCCCGGCTTGTCTCTTTCCCCTCTTTCCCCTCTCCTGTGCCTGTCACCTCTCTTCACTCGGTGTGTAAATTTCCCACTTTTTCTCGCCTCTCTCTTTCCCCTCTCAGTCATCAACTCTCTCTATCTTCACTCTCTCTTCCCTGTCCTGTGTGTTTTCCCTGGACACTCTCTTTTCCCTCTTTTCCCCGGCTTGTCTCTTTCCCCTATTTCCCCTCTCCTGTGCCTGTCACCTCCTCTCTTCACTCGGTGTCTACTTTTCCCCGCTTTCACTCGCCTCTCTCTTTCCCCTCTCATTCATCAACTCTCTCTCTTCACTCTCTCCTCCCTGTCCTGTCTCTTTTCCCTGGACACTCTCTTTTCCCTGGACACTCTCTTTTCCCCGGCTTGTCTCTTTCCCCTCTTCCCCCTCTCCTGTGTCGGTCACCTCTCTTCACTCGGTGTCTACTTTTCCCTGCTTTCACTCGCCTCTCTCTTTCCCCTCTCATTCATCCACTCTCTCTCTTCACTCTCTCTTCCCAGTCATGTCTCTTTTCCCTGGAATTTCTCTTTTCCCTCTTTTCCCCGGCTTGTCTCTTTCCCCTCTTTCCCCTCTCCTGTGTCTGTCACCTCACTTCATTCGGTGTGTAGATTTCCCACTTTCACTCGCCTCTCTCTTTTCCGTCTCATTCATCCACTCTCTCTCTTCACTCTCTCTTCCCTGTACTGTGTCTTTTCCCTGGACACTCTCTTTTCCCTCATTTCCCCGGCTTGTCTCTTTCCCCTCTTTCCCCTCTCCTGTGTCGGTCACCTCTCTTCATTCTGTGTGTAGATTTCCCACTTTTTCTCGCCTCTCTCTTTCCCCTCTCAGTCATCAACTCTCTCTTTTCACTCTCTCTTCCCTGTCCTGTCTCTTTTCCCTGGACAGTCTCTTTTCCCTCTTTTCCCCTGCTTGTCTCTGTCCCCTCTTTCCCCTCTCCTGTGCTGGTCACCTCTCTTCACTCGCTGTGTAAATGTCCCACTTTCTCTCGCCTCTCTCTTTCCCCTCTCATTCATCAACTCTCTCTTTTCACTCTCTCTTCCCAGTCATGTCTCTTTTCTCTGGACACTCTCTTTTCCCCGGACACTCTCTTTTCCCCGGCTTGTCTCTTTCCCCTATTTCCCCTCTCCTGTGTCGGTCACCTCTCTTCATTCGGTGTGTAGATTTCCCACTTTCACTCGCCTCTCTCTTTTCCCTCTCATTCATCAACGCTGTCTTTTCACTCTCTCTTCCCAGTCATGCCTCTTTTCCCTGGAATTTCTCTTTTCCCTCTTTTCCTCTGTTTGTCCCTTTCCCCTCTTTCCCCTCTCCTGTGTCGGTCACCTCTCTTCATTCGGTGTGTAGATTTCCCACTTGCTCTCGCCTCTCTCTTTTCCCTCTCATTCCTGAAATCTCTCTTTTCCCTTGCCTGTCGCTTTTCCCTCTTTTGCCTTTTCTCCATGAACTCTTCCCTCTTTACCCTCAGCAGTCACTTTCCCCTGCTTTCCCTCAACTCCCTCTTTTCCACCTTTTCCCTCGCTTGTCTCTTTTCCCTGTTTCCCCTCGCCTGTCTCTCTCACCTCTGTTCTCTCGGCGTTCTTTTCCCCCGCTTTCACTCGCCTCTCTCTTTTCCCTCTCATTCATCAACTCTCTCTTTTCCCTCTCTCTTCACTGTCCTGTCTCTTTTCCCTGGAACTTCTCTTTTCCCTCTTTTCCTCTGTTTGTCTCTTTCCCCCCTTTCCCCTCTCCTGTGTCGGTCACCTCTCTTCATTCGGTGTGTAGATTTCCCACTTCCACTCGCCTCTCTCTTTTCCCTCTCATTCATCAACTCTCTCTCTCTTCACTCTCTCTTCCCTGTCTTGTCTCTTTTCCCTGGACACTCTCTTTTCCCTCTTTTCCCCTGCTTGTCTCTGTCCCCTCTTTCCCCTCTCCTGTGTCGGTCACCTCTCTTCACTCGCTGTGTAAATGTCCCACTTTCTCTCGCCTCTCTCTTCCCCCTCTCATTCATCAACTCTCTCTTTTCACTCTCTCTTCCCAGTCATGTCTCTTTTCTCTGGACACTCTCTTTTCCCCGGACACTCTCTTTTCCTCGGCTTGTCTCTTTCCCCTCTTTCCCCTCTCCTGTGTCGGTCACCTCTCTTCACTCGGTGTGTAGATTTCCCACTTTCACTAGCCTCTCTCTTTTCCCTCTCATTCGTCAACTCTCTCTATCTTCACTCTCTCTTCCCTGTCCTGTGTCTTTTCCCTGGACACTCTCTTTTCCCTCATTTCCCCTGCTTGTCTCTTTCCCCTATTTCCCCTCTCCTGTGCCGGTCACCACTCTTCATTCGCTGTGTAGATTTCCCACTTTCACTCGCCTCTCTCTTTTCCCTCTCATTCATCAACTCTCTCTTTTCCCTCTCTCTTCACTGTCCTGTCTCTTTTCCCTGGACACTCTCTTTTCCCTCTTTTCCCCTGCTTGTCTCTGTCCCCTCTTTCCCCTCTCCTGTGCTGGTCACCTCTCTTCACTCGCTGTGTAAATGTCCCACTTTCTCTCGCCTCTCTCTTTCCCCTCTCATTCATCAACTCTCTCTTTTCACTCTCTCTTCCCAGTCATGTCTCTTTTCTCTGGACACTCTCTTTTCCCCGGACACTCTCTTTTCCCCGGCTTGTCTCTTTCCCCTATTTCCCCTCTCCTGTGTCGGTCACCTCTCTTCATTCGGTGTGTAGATTTCCCACTTTCACTCGCCTCTCTCTTTTCCCTCTCATTCATCAACGCTGTCTTTTCACTCTCTCTTCCCAGTCATGCCTCTTTTCCCTGGAATTTCTCTTTTCCCTCTTTTCCTCTGTTTGTCCCTTTCCCCTCTTTCCCCTCTCCTGTGTCGGTCACCTCTCTTCATTCGGTGTGTAGATTTCCCACTTGCACTCTCCTCTCTCTTTTCCCTCTCTTTTCATCAACTCTGTCTTTTCACTCTCTCTTCGCAGTCATGTCTCTTTTCCCTGGACACTCTCTTTTCCCTCTTTTCCTCTGTTTGTCTCTTTCCCCTATTTCCCCTCTCCTGTGCCTGTCACCTCTCTTCATTCGGTGTGTAGATTTCCCACTTCCACTCGCCTCTCTCTTTTCCCTCTCTTTCATCAACTCTCTCTCTTCACTCTCTCCTCCCTGTCCTGTCTCTTTTCCCTGGACACTCTCTTTTCCCCGGACACTCTCTTTTCCCCGGCTTGTCTCTTTCCCCTCTTTCCCCTCTCCTGTGCCTGTCACCTCTCTTCACTCGGTGTGTAAATTTCCCACTTTTTCTCGCCTCTCTCTTTCCCCTCTCAGTCATCAACTCTCTCTATCTTCACTCTCTCTTCCCTGTCCTGTGTGTTTTCCCTGGACACTCTCTTTTCCCTCTTTTCCCCGGCTTGTCTCTTTCCCCTATTTCCCCTCTCCTGTGCCTGTCACCTCTCTTCACTCGGTGTCTACTTTTCCCCGCTTTCACTCGCCTCTCTCTTTCCCCTCTCATTCATCAACTCTCTCTCTTCACTCTCTCCTCCCTGTCCTGTCTCTTTTCCCTGGACACTCTCTTTTCCCTGGACACTCTCTTTTCCCCGGCTTGTCTCTTTCCCCTCTTCCCCCTCTCCTGTGTCGGTCACCTCTCTTCACTCGGTGTCTACTTTTCCCTGCTTTCACTCGCCTCTCTCTTTCCCCTCTCATTCATCCACTCTCTCTCTTCACTCTCTCTTCCCAGTCATGTCTCTTTTCCCTGGAATTTCTCTTTTCCCTCTTTTCCCCGGCTTGTCTCTTTCCCCTCTTTCCCCTCTCCTGTGTCTGTCACCTCACTTCATTCGGTGTGTAGATTTCCCACTTTCACTCGCCTCTCTCTTTTCCGTCTCATTCATCCACTCTCTCTCTTCACTCTCTCTTCCCTGTACTGTGTCTTTTCCCTGGACACTCTCTTTTCCCTCATTTCCCCGGCTTGTCTCTTTCCCCTCTTTCCCCTCTCCTGTGTCGGTCACCTCTCTTCATTCTGTGTGTAGATTTCCCACTTTTTCTCGCCTCTCTCTTTCCCCTCTCATTCATCAACTCTCTCTCTTCACTCTCTCCTCCCTGTCCTGTCTCTTTTCCCTGGACAGTCTCTTTTCCCTCTTTTCCCCTGCTTGTCTCTGTCCCCTCTTTCCCCTCTCCTGTGCTGGTCACCTCTCTTCACTCGCTGTGTAAATGTCCCACTTTCTCTCGCCTCTCTCTTTCCCCTCTCATTCATCAACTCTCTCTTTTCACTCTCTCTTCCCAGTCATGTCTCTTTTCTCTGGACACTCTCTTTTCCCCGGACACTCTCTTTTCCCCTGCTTGTCTCTTTCCCCTCTTTCCCCTCTCCTGTGTCTGTCACCTCACTTCATTCGGTGTGTAGATTTCCCACTTTCACTCGCCTCTCTCTTTTCCCTCTCATTCATCAACGCTGTCTTTTCACTCTCTCTTCCCAGTCATGCCTCTTTTCCCTGGAATTTCTCTTTTCCCTCTTTTCCTCTGTTTGTCCCTTTCCCCTCTTTCCCCTCTCCTGTGTCGGTCACCTCTCTTCATTCGGTGTGTAGATTTCCCACTTGCACTCGCCTCTCTCTTTTCCCTCTCATTCCTGAAATCTCTCTTTTCCCTTGCCTGTCGCTTTTCCCTCTTTTGCCTTTTCTCCATGAACTCTTCCCTCTTTACCCTCAGCAGTCACTTTCCCCTGCTTTCCCTCAACTCCCTCTTTTCCACCTTTTCCCTCGCTTGTCTCTTTTCCCTGTTTCCCCTCGCCTGTCTCTCTCACCTCTGTTCTCTCGGCGTTCTTTTCCCCCGCTTTCACTCGCCTCTCTCTTTTCCCTCTCATTCATCAACTCTCTCTTTTCCCTCTCTCTTCACTGTCCTGTCTCTTTTCCCTGGAACTTCTCTTTTCCCTCTTTTCCTCTGTTTGTCTCTTTCCCCCCTTTCCCCTCTCCTGTGTCGGTCACCTCTCTTCATTCGGTGTGTAGATTTCCCACTTCCACTCGCCTCTCTCTTTTCCCTCTCATTCATCAACTCTCTCTCTCTTCACTCTCTCTTCCCTGTCTTGTCTCTTTTCCCTGGACACTCTCTTTTCCCTCTTTTCCCCTGCTTGTCTCTGTCCCCTCTTTCCCCTCTCCTGTGTCGGTCACCTCTCTTCACTCGCTGTGTAAATGTCCCACTTTCTCTCGCCTCTCTCTTCCCCCTCTCATTCATCAACTCTCTCTTTTCACTCTCTCTTCCCAGTCATGTCTCTTTTCTCTGGACACTCTCTTTTCCCCGGACACTCTCTTTTCCTCGGCTTGTCTCTTTCCCCTCTTTCCCCTCTCCTGTGTCGGTCACCTCTCTTCACTCGGTGTGTAGATTTCCCACTTTCACTAGCCTCTCTCTTTTCCCTCTCATTCGTCAACTCTCTCTATCTTCACTCTCTCTTCCCTGTCCTGTGTCTTTTCCCTGGACACTCTCTTTTCCCTCATTTCCCCTGCTTGTCTCTTTCCCCTATTTCCCCTCTCCTGTGCCGGTCACCACTCTTCATTCGCTGTGTAGATTTCCCACTTTCACTCGCCTCTCTCTTTTCCCTCTCATTCATCAACTCTCTCTTTTCCCTCTCTCTTCACTGTCCTGTCTCTTTTCCCTGGACACTCTCTTTTCCCTCTTTTCCCCTGCTTGTCTCTGTCCCCTCTTTCCCCTCTCCTGTGCTGGTCACCTCTCTTCACTCGCTGTGTAAATGTCCCACTTTCTCTCGCCTCTCTCTTTCCCCTCTCATTCATCAACTCTCTCTTTTCACTCTCTCTTCCCAGTCATGTCTCTTTTCTCTGGACACTCTCTTTTCCCCGGACACTCTCTTTTCCCCGGCTTGTCTCTTTCCCCTATTTCCCCTCTCCTGTGTCGGTCACCTCTCTTCATTCGGTGTGTAGATTTCCCACTTTCACTCGCCTCTCTCTTTTCCCTCTCATTCATCAACGCTGTCTTTTCACTCTCTCTTCCCAGTCATGCCTCTTTTCCCTGGAATTTCTCTTTTCCCTCTTTTCCTCTGTTTGTCCCTTTCCCCTCTTTCCCCTCTCCTGTGTCGGTCACCTCTCTTCATTCGGTGTGTAGATTTCCCACTTGCACTCGCCTCTCTCTTTTCCCTCTCTTTTCATCAACTCTGTCTTTTCACTCTCTCTTCGCAGTCATGTCTCTTTTCCCTGGACACTCTCTTTTCCCTCTTTTCCTCTGTTTGTCCCTTTCCCCTCTTTCCCCTCTCCTGTGCCTGTCACCTCTCTTCATTCGGTGTGTAGATTTCCCACTTCCACTCGCCTCTCTCTTTTCCCTCTCTTTCATCAACTCTCTCTCTTCACTCTCTCCTCCCTGTCCTGTCTCTTTTCCCTGGACACTCTCTTTTCCCCGGACACTCTCTTTTCCCCGGCTTGTCTCTTTCCCCTCTTTCCCCTCTCCTGTGCCTGTCACCTCTCTTCACTCGGTGTGTAAATTTCCCACTTTTTCTCGCCTCTCTCTTTCCCCTCTCAGTCATCAACTCTCTCTATCTTCACTCTCTCTTCCCTGTCCTGTGTGTTTTCCCTGGACACTCTCTTTTCCCTCTTTTCCCCGGCTTGTCTCTTTCCCCTATTTCCCCTCTCCTGTGCCTGTCACCTCTCTTCACTCGGTGTCTAATTTCCCCACTTTCACTCGCCTCTCTCTTTTCCCTCTCATTCCTGAAATCTCTCTTTTCCCTTGCCTGTCGCTTTTCCCTCTTTTGCCTATTCTCCATGAACTCTTCCCTCTTTACCCTCAGCAGTCACTTTCCCCTGCTTTCCCTCAACTCCCTCTTTTCCACCTTTTCTCTCGCTTGTCTCTTCTCCCTGTTTCCCCTCGCCTGTCTCTCTCACCTCTGTTCTCTTGGCGTTCTTTTCCCCCGCTTTCACTCGCCTTCCTCTATTCCCTCCCTTTCCTCCACTCTCTCTTTTCCCTCTCTCTTCACTGTCCTGTCTCTTTTCCCTGGAACTTCTCTTTTCCCTCTTTTCCTCTGTTTGTCTCTTTCCCCTCTCCTGTGTCGGTCACCTCTCTTCATTTGGTGTGTAGATTTCCCACTTCCACTCGCCTCTCTCATTTCCCTCCCATTCATCAACTCTCTCTCTCTTCACTCTCTCTTCCCTGTCCTGTCTCTTTTCCCTGGACACTCTCTTTTCCCTAATTTCCCCTGCTTGTCTCTGTCCCCTCTTTCCCCTCTCCTGTGTCGGTCACCTCTCTTCATTCGGTGTGTAGATTTCCCACTTGCACTCGCCTCTCTCTTTCCCCTCTCATTCATCAACTCTCTCTTTTCAGTCTCTCTTCCCAGTCATGTCTCTTTTCTCTGGACGCTCTCCTTTCCCCGGACACTCTCTTTTCCCCGGCTTGTCTCTTTCCCCTCTTTACCCTCTCCTGTGCCTGTCACCTCTCTTCACTCGGTGTCTACTTTTCCCCGCTTTCACTCGCCTCTCTCTTTCCCCTCTCATTCATCAACTCTCTCTTTTCCCTCTCTCTTCCCAGTCATGTCTCTTTTCCCTGGAATTTCTCTTTTCCCTCTTTTCCCCGGCTTGTCTCTTTCCCCTCTTTCCCCTCTCCTGTGTCGGTCACCTCTCTTCATTCGGTGTGTAGATTTCCCACTTGCACTCGCCTCTCTCTTTTCCCTCTCTTTTCATCAACTCTGTCTTTTCACTCTCTCTTCCCAGTCATGTCTCTTTTCCCTGGACACTCTCTTTTCCCTCTTTTCCTCTGTTTGTCTCTTTCCCCTCTTTCCCCACTCCTGTGTATGTCACCTCTCTTCACTCGGTGTGTAGATTTCCCACTTTCACTCGCCTCTCTCTTTTCCCTCTCTTTCATCAACTCTCTCTCTTCACTCTCTCCTCCCTGTCCTGTCTCTTTTCCCTGGACACTCTCTTTTCCCCGGACACTCTCTTTTCCCCGGCTTGTCTCTTTCCCCTCTTTCCCCTCTCCTGTGCCTGTCACCTCTCTTCACTCGGTGTGTAAATTTCCCACTTTTTCTCGCCTCTCTCTTTTCCCTCTCATTCATCAACTCTCTCTCTCTTCACTCTCTCTTCCCTGTCCTGTCTCTTTTCCCTGGACACTCTCTTTTCCCTCTTTTCCCCTGCTTGTCTCTTTCCCCTCTTTCCCCTCTCCTGTGTCTGTCACCTCACTTCATTCGGTGTGTAGATTTCCCACTTTCACTCGCCTCTCTTTTCCGTCTCATTCATCAACTCTCCCTTCTCACTCTCTCTTCCCTGTCCTGTCTCTTTTCCCTGGACACTCTCTTTTCCCTCTTTTCCCCGGCTTGTCTCTTTCCCCTATTTCCCCTCTCCTGTGCCTGTCACCTCTCTTCATTCCGTGTGTAGATTTCCCACTTTCACTCGCCTCTCTCTTTTCCCTCTCATTCCTGAAATCTCTCTTTTCCCTTGCCTGTCGCTTTTCCCTCTTTTGCCTTTTCTCCATGAACTCTTCCCTCTTTACCCTCAGCAGTCACTTTCCCCTGCTTTCCCTCAACTCCCTCTTTTCCACCTTTTCCCTCGCTTGTCTCTTTTCCCTGTTTCCCCTCGCCTGTCTCTCTCACCTCTGTTCTCTCGGCGTTCTTTTCCCCCGCTTTCACTCGCCTTCCTCTATTCCCTCCCTTTCCTCCACTCTCCCTTTTCCCTCTCTCTTCACTGTCCTGTCTCTTTTCCCTGGAACTTCTCTTTTCCCTCTTTTCCTCTGTTTGTCTCTTTCCCCTCTCCTGTGTCGGTCACCTCTCTTCATTCGGTGTGTAGATTTCCCACTTCCACTCGCCTCTCTCTTTTCCCTCCCATTCATCAACTCTCTCTCTCTTCACTCTCTCTTCCCTGTCCTGTCTCTTTTCCCTGGACACTCTCTTTTCCCTCTTTTCCCCTGCTTGTCTCTGTCCCCTCTTTCCCCTCTCCTGTGTCGGTCACCTCTCTTCACTCGCTGTGTAAATGTCCCACTTTCTCTCGCCTGTCTCTTTCCCCTCTCATTCATCAACTCTCTCTTTTCACTCTCTCTTCGCAGTCATGTCTCTTTTCTCTGGACACTCTCTTTTCCCCGGACACTCTCTTTTCCCCGGCTTGTCTCTTTCCCCTCTTTCCCCTCTCCTGTGTCTGTCACCTCTCTTCACTCGGTGTCTACTTTTCCCTGCTTTCACTCGCCTCTCTCTTTCCCCTCTCATTCATCAACTCTCTCTCTTCACTCTCTCCTCCCTGTCCTGTCTGTTTTCCCTGGACACTCTCTTTTCCCCGGACACTCTCTTTTCCTCGGCTTGTCTCTTTCCCTTCTTTCCCCTCTCCTGTGTCGGTCACCTCTCTTCACTCGGTGTGTAGATTTCCCACTTTCACTCGCCTCTCTCTTTTCCCTCTCATTCATCAACTCTCTCTATCTTCACTCTCTCTTCCCTGTCCTGTGTCTTTTCCCTGGACACTCTCTTTTCCCTCATTTCCCCTGCTTGTCTCTTTCCCCTATTTCCCCTCTCCTGTGTCGGTCACCACTCTTCATTCGCTGTGTAGATTTCCCACTTTCACTCGCCTCTCTTTTTTCCCTCTCATTCATCCACTCTCTCTCTTCACTCTCTCTTCCCAGTCATGTCTCTTTTACCTGGAATTTCTCTTTTCCCTCTTTTCCCCTGCTTGTCTCTTTCCCCTCTCCTGTGTCTGTCACCTCACTTCATTCGGTGTGTAGATTTCCCACTTTCACTCGCCTCTCTCTTTTCCGTCTCATTCATCAACTCTCTCTCTTCACTCTCTCCTCCCTGTCCTGTCTCTTTTCCCTGGGCTCTCTCTTTTCCCCGGCTTGTCTCTTTCCCCTCTTTCCCCTCTCCTGTGTCTGTCACCTCACTTCACTCGGTGTCTACTTTTCCCCGCTTTCACTCGCCTCTCTCTTTTCCCTCTCATTCATCAACTCTCTCTATCTTCACTCTCTCTTCCCTGTCCTGTGTGTTTTCCCTGGACACTCTCTTTTCCCTCTTTTCCCCGGCTTGTCTCTTTCCCCTATTTCCCCTCTCCTGTGCCTGTCACCTCTCTTCATTCGGTGTGTAGATTTCCCATTTTCACTCGCCTCTCTCTTTTCCCTCTCATTCATCAACTCTCTCTCTCTTCACTCTCTCTTCCCTGTCCTGTCTCTTTTCCCTGGACACTCTCTTTTCCCTCTTTTCCCCTGCTTGTCTCTGTCCCCTCTTTACCCTCTCCTGTGTCGGTCACCTCTCTACACTCGCTGTGTAAATGTCCCACTTTCTCTCGCCTCTCTCTTTCCCCTCTCATTCATCAACTCTCTCTTTTCACTCTCTCTTCCCAGTCATGTCTCTTTTCTCTGGACACTCTCTTTTCCCCGGACACTCTCTTTTCCCCGGCTTGTCTCTTTCCCCTCTTTCCCCTCTCCTGTGTCTGTCACCTCTCTTCACTCGGTGTCTACTTTTCCCTGCTTTCACTCGCCTCTCTCTTTCCCCTCTCATTCATCAACTCTCTCTTTTCACTCTCTCTTCCCAGTCATGTCTCTTTTCCCTGGAATTTCTCTTTTCCCTCTTTTCCCCGGCTTGTCTCTTTCCCCTCTTTCCCCTCTCCTGTGTCGGTCACCTCTCTTCACTCGGTGTGTAGATTTCCCACTTTCACTCGCCTCTCTCTTTTCCCTCTCATTCATCAACTCTCTCTATCTTCACTCTCTCTTCCCTGTCCTGTGTCTTTTCCCTGGACACTCTCTTTTCCCTCATTTCCCCTGCTTGTCTCTTTCCCCTATTTCCCCTCTCCTGTGTCGGTCACCACTCTTCATTCGCTGTGTAGATTTCCCACTTTCACTCGCCTCTCTTTTTTCCCTCTCATTCATCCACTCTCTCTCTTCACTCTCTCTTCCCAGTCATGTCTCTTTTACCTGGAATTTCTCTTTTCCCTCTTTTCCCCTGCTTGTCTCTTTCCCCTCTTTCCCCTCTCCTGTGTCTGTCACCTCACTTCATTCGGTGTGTAGATTTCCCACTTTCACTCGCCTCTCTCTTTTCCGTCTCATTCATCAACTCTCTCTCTTCACTCTCTCCTCCCTGTCCTGTCTCTTTTCCCTGGACACTCTCTTTTCCCCGGCTTGTCTCTTTCCCCTCTTTCCCCTCTCATGTGTCTGTCACCTCACTTCACTCGGTGTCTAATTTTCCCCGCTTTCACTCGCCTCTCTCTTTTCCCTCTCATTCATCAACTCTCTCTTTTCCCTCTCTCTGCCCTGTCCTGTCTCTTTTCCCTGGACACTCTCTTTTCCCTCATTTCCCCTGCTTATCTCTTTCCCCTCTTTCCCCTCTCCTGTGTCGGTCACCTCTCTTCATTCGGTGTGTAGATTTCCCACTTCCACTCGCCTCTCTCTTTTCCCTCTCATTGGTCACCTCTCTTCATTCAGTGTGTAGATTTCCCACTTCCACTCGCCTCTCTCTTTCCCCTCTCATTCATCAACTCTCTCTTTTCACTCTCTCTTCCCAGTCATGTCTCTTTTCTCTGGACACTCTCTTTTCCCCGGACACTCTCTTTTCCCCGGCTTGTCTCTTTCCCCTCTTTCCCCTCTCCTGTGTCTGTCACCTCTCTTCACTCGGTGTCTACTTTTCCCTGCTTTCACTCGCCTCTCTCTTTCCCCTCTCATTCATCAACTCTCTCTTTTCACTCTCTCTTCCCAGTCATGTCTCTTTTCCCCGGAATTTCTCTTTTCCCTCTTTTCCCTGGCTTGTCTCTTTCCCCTCTTTCCCCTCTCCTGTGTCTGTCACCTCTCTTCACTCGGTGTCTACTTTTCCCCGCTTTCACTCGCCTCTCTCTTTCCCCTCTCATTCATCAACTCTCTCTCTTCACTCTCTCCTCCCTGTCCTGTCTCTTTTCCCTGTCCTGTCTCTTTTCCCTGGACACTCTCTTTTCCTCGGCTTGTCTCTTTCCCCTCTTTCCCCTCTCCTGTGTCGGTCACCTCTCTTCACTCGCTGTGTAAATGTCCCACTTTCTCTCGCCTGTCTCTTTCCCCTCTCATTCATCAACTCTCTCTTTTCACTCTCTCTTCGCAGTCATGTCTCTTTTCTCTGGACACTCTCTTTTCCCCGGACACTCTCTTTTCCCCGGCTTGTCTCTTTCCCCTCTTTCCCCTCTCCTGTGTCTGTCACCTCTCTTCACTCGGTGTCTACTTTTCCCCGCTTTCACTCGCCTCTCTCTTTTCCCTCTCATTCATCAACTCTCTCTCTTCACTCTCTCCTCCCTGTCCTGTCTCTTTTCCCTGGACACTCTCTTTTCCCCGGCTTGTCTCTTTCCCCTCTTTCCCCTCTCCTGTGTCTGTCACCTCACTTCACTCGGTGTCTAATTTTCCCCGCTTTCACTCGCCTCTCTCTTTTCCCTCTCATTCATCAACTCTCTCTATCTTCACTCTCTCTTCCCTGTCCTGTGTGTTTTCCCTGGACACTCTCTTTTCCCTCTTTTCCCCGGCTTGTCTCTTTCCCCTATTTCCCCTCTCCTGTGCCTGTCACCTCTCTTCATTCGGTGTGTAGATTTCCCACTTTCACTCGCCTCTCTCTTTTCCCTCTCATTCCTGAAATCTTTCTTTTCCCTTGCCTGTCGCTTTTCCCTCTTTTGCCTTTTCTCCATGAACTCTTCCCTCTTTACCCTCAGCAGTCACTTTCCCCTGCTTTCCCTCAACTCCCTCTTTTCCACCTTTTCCCTCGCTTGTCTCTTTTCCCTGTTTCCCCTCGCCTGTCTCTCTCACCTCTGTTTTCTCGGCGTTCTTTTCCCCCGCTTTCACTCGCCTCTCTCTTTTCCCTCTCATTCATCAACTCTCTCTTTTCCCTCTCTCTTCACTGTCCTGTCTCTTTTCCCTGGACACTCTCTTTTCCCTCTTTTCCCCTGCTTGTCTCTGTCCCCTCTTTCCCCTCTCCTGTGTCGGTCACCTCTCTTCATTCGGTGTGTAGATTTCCCACTTCCACTCGCCTCTCTCTTTTCCCTCTCATTCATCAAATCTCTCTCTTCACTCTCTCTTCCCTGTCCTGTCTCTTTTCCCTGGACACTCTCTTTTCCCTCTTTTCCCCTGCTTGACTCTGTCCCCTCTCCTGTGTCGGTCACCTCTCTTCACTCGCTGTGTAAATGTCCCACTTTCTCTCGCCTCTCTCTTTCCCCTCTCATTCATCAACTCTCTCTTTTCACTCTCTCTTCCCAGTCATGTCTCTTTTCTCTGGACACTCTCTTTTCCCCGGCTTGTCTCTTTCCCCTCTTTACCCTCTCCTGTGTCTGTCACCTCTCTTCACTCGGTGTCTACTTTTCCCTGCTTTCACTCGCCTCTCTCTTTCCCCTCTCATTCATCAACTCTCTCTTTTCACTCTCTCTTCCCAGTCATGTCTCTTTTCCCTGGAATTTCTCTTTTCCCTCTTTTCCCCGGCTTGTCTCTTTCCCCTCTTTCCCCTCTCCTGTGTCTGTCACCTCTCTTCACTCGGTGTCTACTTTTCCCTGCTTTCACTCGCCTCTCTCTTTCCCCTCTCATTCATCAACTCTCTCTCTTCACTCTCTCCTCCCTGTCCTGTCTGTTTTCCCTGGACACTCTCTTTTCCCCGGACACTCTCTTTTCCTCGGCTTGTCTCTTTCCCTTCTTTCCCCTCTCCTGTGTCGGTCACCTCTCTTCACTCGGTGTGTAGATTTCCCACTTTCACTCGCCTCTCTCTTTTCCCTCTCATTCATCAACTCTCTCTATCTTCACTCTCTCTTCCCTGTCCTGTGTCTTTTCCCTGGACACTCTCTTTTCCCTCATTTCCCCTGCTTGTCTCTTTCCCCTATTTCCCCTCTCCTGTGTCGGTCACCACTCTTCATTCGCTGTGTAGATTTCCCACTTTCACTCGCCTCTCTTTTTTCCCTCTCATTCATCAACTCTCTCTCTTCACTCTCTCCTCCCTGTCCTGTCTCTTTTCCCTGGGCTCTCTCTTTTCCCCGGCTTGTCTCTTTCCCCTCTCCTGTGTCTGTCACCTCACTTCACTCGGTGTCTACTTTTCCCCGCTTTCACTCGCCTCTCTCTTTTCCCTCTCATTCATCAACTCTCTCTATCTTCACTCTCTCTTCCCTGTCCTGTGTGTTTTCCCTGGACACTCTCTTTTCCCTCTTTTCCCCGGCTTGTCTCTTTCCCCTATTTCCCCTCTCCTGTGCCTGTCACCTCTCTTCATTCGGTGTGTAGATTTCCCACTTTCACTCACCTCTCTCTTTTCCCTCTCATTCCTGAAATCTCTCTTTTCCCTTGCCTGTCGCTTTTCCCTCTTTTGCCTTTTCTCCATGAACTCTTCCCTCTTCACCCTCAGCAGTCACTTTCCCCTGCTTTCCCTCAACTCCCTCTTTTCCACCTTTTCCCTCGCTTGTCTCTTTTCCCTGTTTCCCCTCGCCTGTCTCTCTCACCTCTGTTCTCTCGGCGTTCTTTTCCCCCGCTTTCACTCGCCTTCCTCTATTCCCTCCCTTTCCTCCACTCTCTCTTTTCCCTCTCTCTTCACTGTCCTGTCTCTTTTCCCTGGAACTTCTCTTTTCCCTCTTTTCCTCTGTTTGTCTCTTTCCCCTCTTTCCCCTCTCCTGTGTCGGTCACCTCTCTTCATTCGGTGTGTAGATTTCCCACTTCCACTCGCCTCTCTCTTTTCCCTCTCATTCATCAACTCTCTCTCTCTTCACTCTCTCTTCCCTGTCCTGTCTCTTTTCCCTGGACACTCTCTTTTCCCTCTTTTCCCCTGCTTGTCTCTGTCCCCTCTTTCCCCTCTCCTGTGTCGGTCACCTCTCTTCACTCGCTGTGTAAATGTCCCACTTTCTCTCGCCTCTCTCTTTCCCCTCTCATTCATCAACTCTCTCTTTTCACTCTCTCTTCCCAGTCATGTCTCTTTTCTCTGGACACTCTCTTTTCCCCGGACACTCTCTTTTCCCCGGCTTGTCTCTTTCCCCTCTTTCCCCTCTCCTGTGTCTGTCACCTCTCTTCACTCGGTGTCTACTTTTCCCTGCTTTCACTCGCCTCTCTCTTTCCCCTCTCATTCATCAACTCTCTCTTTTCACTCTCTCTTCCCAGTCATGTCTCTTTTCCCTGGAATTTCTCTTTTCCCTCTTTTCCCCGGCTTGTCTCTTTCCCCTCTTTCCCCTCTCCTGTGTCTGTCACCTCTCTTCACTCGGTGTCTACTTTTCCCCGCTTTCACTCGCCTCTCTCTTTTCCGTCTCATTCATCAACTCTCTCTCTTCACTCTCTCCTCCCTGTCCTGTCTCTTTTCCCTGGACACTCTCTTTTCCCCGGCTTGTCTCTTTCCCCTCTTTCCCCTCTCCTGTGTCTGTCACCTCACTTCACTCGGTGTGTAAATTCCCCGCTTTCACTCGCCTCTCTCTTTTCCCTCTCATTCATCAACTCTCTCTATCTTCACTCTCTCTTCCCTGTCCTGTGTGTTTTCCCTGGACACTCTCTTTTCCCTCTTTTCCCCGGCTTGTCTCTTTCCCCTATTTCCCCTCTCCTGTGCCTGTCACCTCTCTTCATTCGGTGTGTAGATTTCCCACTTTCACTCGCCTCTCTCTTTTCCCTCTCATTCCTGAAATCTCTCTTTTCCCTTGCCTGTCGCTTTTCCCTCTTTTGCCTTTTCTCCATGAACTCTTCCCTCTTTACCCTCAGCAGTCACTTTCCCCTGCTTTCCCTCAACTCCCTCTTTTCCACCTTTTCCCTCGCTTGTCTCTTTTCCCTGTTTCCCCTCGCCTGTCTCTCTCACCTCTGTTCTCTCGGCGTTCTTTTCCCCCGCTTTCACTCGCCTTCCTCTATTCCCTCCCTTTCCTCCACTCTCTCTTTTCCCTCTCTCTTCACTGTCCTGTCTCTTTTCCCTGGAACTTCTCTTTTCCCTCTTTTCCTCTGTTTGTCTCTTTCCCCTCTCCTGTGTCGGTCACCTCTCTTCATTCGGTGTGTAGATTTCCCACTTCCACTCGCCTCTCTCTTTTCCCTCTCATTCATCAACTCTCTCTCTCTTCACTCTCTCTTCCCTGTCCTGTCTCTTTTCCCTGGACACTCTCTTTTCCCTCTTTTCCCCTGCTTGTCTCTGTCCCCTCTTTCCCCTCTCCTGTGTCTGTCACCTCACTTCATTCGGTGTGTAGATTTCCCACTTTCACTCGCCTCTCTCTTTTCCGTCTCATTCATCAACTCTCTCTCTTCACTCTCTCCTCCCTGTCCTGTCTCTTTTCCCTGGACACTCTCTTTTCCTCGGCTTGTCTCTTTCCCCTCTTTCCCCTCTCCTGTGTCGGTCACCTCTCTTCACTCGGTGTGTAGATTTCCCACTTTCACTCGCCTCTCTCTTTTCCCTCTCATTCATCAACTCTCTCTTTTCCCTCTCTCTTCCCTGTCCTGTCTCTTTTCCCTGGAATTTCTCTTTTCCCTCTTTTCCCCGGCTTGTCTCTTTCCCCTCTTTCCCCTCTCCTGTGTCTGTCACCTCTCTTCACTCGGTGTCTACTTTTCCCCGCTTTCACTCGCCTCTCTCTTTTCCGTCTCATTCATCAACTCTCTCTCTTCACTCTCTCCTCCCTGTCCTGTCTCTTTTCCCTGGACACTCTCTTTTCCCCGGCTTGTCTCTTTCCCCTCTTTCCCCTCTCCTGTGTCTGTCACCTCACTTCACTCGGTGTCTACTTTTCCCCGCTTTCACTCGCCTCTCTCTTTTCCCTCTCATTCATCAACTCTCTCTCTCTTCACTCTCTCTTCCCTGTCCTGTCTCTTTTCCCTGGACACTCTCTTTTCCCTCTTTTCCCCTGCTTGTCTCTGTCCCCTCTTTCCCCTCTCCTGTGTCTGTCACCTCACTTCATTCGGTGTGTAGATTTCCCACTTTCACTCGCCTCTCTCTTTTCCGTCTCATTCATCAACTCTCTCTCTTCACTCTCTCCTCCCTGTCCTGTCTCTTTTCCCTGGACACTCTCTTTTCCTCGGCTTGTCTCTTTCCCCTCTTTCCCCTCTCCTGTGTCGGTCACCTCTCTTCACTCGGTGTGTAGATTTCCCACTTTCACTCGCCTCTCTCTTTTCCCTCTCATTCATCAACTCTCTCTTTTCCCTCTCTCTTCCCTGTCCTGTCTCTTTTCCCTGGAATTTCTCTTTTCCCTCTTTTCCCCGGCTTGTCTCTTTCCCCTCTTTCCCCTCTCCTGTGTCTGTCACCTCTCTTCACTCGGTGTCTACTTTTCCCCGCTTTCACTCGCCTCTCTCTTTTCCGTCTCATTCATCAACTCTCTCTCTTCACTCTCTCCTCCCTGTCCTGTCTCGTTTCCCTGGACACTCTCTTTTCCCCGGCTTGTCTCTTTCCCCTCTTTCCCCTCTCCTGTGTCTGTCACCTCACTTCACTCGGTGTCTACTTTTCCCCGCTTTCACTCGCCTCTCTCTTTTCCCTCTCATTCATCAACTCTCTCTATCTTCACTCTCTCTTCCCTGTCCTGTGTGTTTTCTCTGGACACTCTCTTTTCCCTCTTTTCCCCGGCTTGTCTCTTTCCCCTATTTCCCCTCTCCTGTGCCTGTCACCTCTCTTCATTCGGTGTGTAGATTTCCCACTTTCACTCGCCTCTCTCTTTTCCCTCTCATTCCTGAAATCTCTCTTTTCCCTTGCCTGTCGCTTTTCCCTCTTTTGCCTTTTCTCCATGAACTCTTCCCTCTTTACCCTCAGCAGTCACTTTCCCCTGCTTTCCCTCAACTCCCTCTTTTCCACCTTTTCCCTCGCTTGTCTCTTTTCCCTGTTTCCCCTCGCCTGTCTCTCTCACCTCTGTTCTCTCGGCGTTCTTTTCCCCGCTTTCACTCGCCTTCCTCTATTCCCTCCCTTTCCTCCACTCTCTCTTTTCCCTCTCTCTTCACTGTCCTGTCTCTTTTCCCTGGAACTTCTCTTTTCCCTCTTTTCCTCTGTTTGTCTCTTTCCCCTCTCCTGTGTCGGTCACCTCTCTTCATTCGGTGTGTAGATTTCCCACTTCCACTCGCCTCTCTCTTTTCCCTCTCATTCATCAACTCTCTCTCTCTTCACTCTCTCTTCCCTGTCCTGTCTCTTTTCCCTGGACACTCTCTTTTCCCTCTTTTCCCCTGCTTGTCTCTGTCCCCTCTTTCCCCTCTCCTGTGTCTGTCACCTCACTTCATTCGGTGTGTAGATTTCCCACTTTCACTCGCCTCTCTCTTTTCCGTCTCATTCATCAACTCTCTCTCTTCACTCTCTCCTCCCTGTCCTGTCTCTTTTCCCTGGACACTCTCTTTTCCTCGGCTTGTCTCTTTCCCCTCTTTCCCCTCTCCTGTGTCGGTCACCTCTCTTCACTCGGTGTGTAGATTTCCCACTTTCACTCGCCTCTCTCTTTTCCCTCTCATTCATCAACTCTCTCTTTTCCCTCTCTCTTCCCTGTCCTGTCTCTTTTCCCTGGACACTCTCTTTTCCCTCATTTCCCCTGCTTATCTCTTTCCCCTCTTTCCCCTCTCCTGTGTCGGTCACCTCTCTTCATTCGGTGTGTAGATTTCCCGCTTTCACTCGCCTCTCTCTTTTCCCTCTCATTGGTCACCTCTCTTCATTCGGTGTGTAGATTTCCCACTTCCACTCTCCTCTCTCTTTCCCCTCTCATTCATCAACTCTCTCTTTTCACTCTCTCTTCCCAGTCATGTCTCTTTTCTCTGGACACTCTCTTTTCCCCGGACACTCTCTTTTCCCCGGCTTGTCTCTTTCCCCTCTTTCCCCTCTCCTGTGTCTGTCACCTCTCTTCACTCGGTGTCTACTTTTCCCTGCTTTCACTCGCCTCTCTCTTTCCCCTCTCATTCATCAACTCTCTCTTTTCACTCTCTCTTCCCAGTCATGTCTCTTTTCCCCGGAATTTCTCTTTTCCCTCTTTTCCCCGGCTTGTCTCTTTCCCCTCTTTCCCCTCTCCTGTGTCTGTCACCTCTCTTCACTCGGTGTCTACTTTTCCCCGCTTTCACTCGCCTCTCTCTTTCCCCTCTCATTCATCAACTCTCTCTCTTCACTCTCTCCTCCCTGTCCTGTCTCTTTTCCCTGGACACTCTCTTTTCCCCGGCTTGTCTCTTTCCCCTCTTTCCCCTCTCATGTGTCCGTCACCACTCTTCATTCGCTGTGTAGATTTCCCACTTTCACTCGCCTCTCTTTTTTCCCTCTCATTCATCCACTCTCTCTCTTCACTCTCTCTTCCCAGTCATGTCTCTTTTACCTGGAATTTCTCTTTTCCCTCTTTTCCCCTGCTTGTCTCTTTCCCCTCTATCCCCTCTCCTGTGTCTGTCACCTCACTTCATTCGGTGTGTAGATTTCCCACTTTCACTCGCCTCTCTCTTTTCCGTCTCATTCATCAACTCTCTCTCTTCACTCTCTCCTCCCTGTCCTGTCTCTTTTCCCTGGACACTCTCTTTTCCCCGGCTTGTCTCTTTCCCCTCTTTCCCCTCTCATGTGTCTGTCACCTCTCTTCACTCGGTGTCTACTTTTCCCTGCTTTCACTCGCCTCTCTCTTTCCCCTCTCATTCATCAACTCTGTCTTTTCACTCTCTCTTCCCAGTCATGTCTCTTTTCCCTGGAATTTCTCTTTTCCCTCTTTTCCCCGGCTTGTCTCTTTCCCCTATTTCCCCTCTCCTGTGCCTGTCACCTCTCTTCATTCGGTGTGTAGATTTCCCACTTTCACTCGCCTCTCTCTTTTCCCTCTCATTCCTGAAATCTCTCTTTTCCCTTGCCTGTCGCTTTTCCCTCTTTTGCCTTTTCTCCATGAACTCTTCCCACTTTACCCTCAGCAGTCACTTTCCCCTGCTTTCCCTCAACTCCCTCTTTTCCACCTTTTCCCTCGCTTGTCTCTTTTCCCTGTTTCCCCTCGCCTGTCTCTCTCACCTCTGTTCTCTCGGCGTTCTTTTCCCCCGCTTTCACTCGCCTTCCTCTATTCCCTCCCTTTCCTCCACTCTCTCTTTTCCCTCTCTCTTCACTGTCCTGTCTCTTTTCCCTGGAACTTCTCTTTTCCCTCTTTTCCTCTGTTTGTCTCTTTCCCCTCTTTCCCCTCTCCTGTGTCGGTCACCTCTCTTCATTCGGTGTGTAGATTTCCCACTTCCACTCGCCTCTCTCTTTTCCCTCTCATTCATCAACTCTCTCTCTCTTCACTCTCTCTTCCCTGTCCTGTCTCTTTTCCCTGGACACTCTCTTTTCCCTCTTTTCCCCTGCTTGTCTCTGTCCCCTCTTTACCCTCTCCTGTGTCGGTCACCTCTCTACACTCGCTGTGTAAATGTCCCACTTTCTCTCGCCTCTCTCTTTCCCCTCTCATTCATCAACTCTCTCTTTTCACTCTCTCTTCCCAGTCATGTCTCTTTTCTCTGGACACTCTCTTTTCCCCGGACACTCTCTTTTCCCTGGCTTGTCTCTTTCCCCTCTTTCCCCTCTCCTGTGTCTGTCACCTCTCTTCACTCGGTGTCTACTTTTCCCCGCTTTCACTCGCCTCTCTCTTTCCCCTCTCATTCATCAACTCTCTCTCTTCACTCTCTCCTCCCTGTCCTGTCTCTTTTCCCTGGACACTCTCTTTTCCCCGGACACTCTCTTTTCCTCGGCTTGTCTCTTTCCCCTCTTTCCCCTCTCCTGTGTCGGTCACCTCTCTTCACTCGGTGTGTAGATTTCCCACTTTCACTCGCCTCTCTCTTTTCCCTCTCATTCATCAACTCTCTCTATCTTCACTCTCTCTTCCCTGTCCTGTGTCTTTTCCCTGGACACTCTCTTTTCCCTCATTTCCCCTGCTTGTCTCTTTCCCCTATTTCCCCTCTCCTGTGTCGGTCACCACTCTTCATTCGCTGTGTAGATTTCCCACTTTCACTCGCCTCTCTTTTTTCCCTCTCATTCATCCACTCTCTCTCTTCACTCTCTCTTCCCAGTCATGTCTCTTTTACCTGGAATTTCTCTTTTCCCTCTTTTCCCCTGCTTGTCTCTTTCCCCTCTTTCCCCTCTCCTGTGTCTGTCACCTCTCTTCACTCGGTGTCTACTTTTCCCCGCTTTCACTCGCCTCTCTCTTTTCCGTCTCATTCATCAACTCTCTCTCTTCACTCTCTCCTCCCTGTCCTGTCTCTTTTCCCTGGACACTCTCTTTTCCCCGGCTTGTCTCTTTCCCCTCTTTCCCCTCTCCTGTGTCTGTCACCTCACTTCACTCGGTGTCTACTTTTCCCCGCTTTCACTCGCCTCTCTCTTTTCCCTCTCATTCATCAACTCTCTCTTTTCCCTCTCTCTTCACTGTCCTGTCTCTTTTCCCTGGACACTCTCTTTTCCCTCTTTTCCCCTGCTTGTCTCTGTCCCCTCTTTCCCCTCTCCTGTGTCGGTCACCTCTCTTCATTCGGTGTGTAGATTTCCCACTTCCACTCGCCTCTCTCTTTTCCCTCTCATTCATCAAATCTCTCTCTTCACTCTCTCTTCCCTGTCCTGTCTCTTTTCCCTGGACACTCTCTTTTCCCTCTTTTCCCCTGCTTGACTCTGTCCCCTCTCCTGTGTCGGTCACCTCTCTTCACTCGCTGTGTAAATGTCCCACTTTCTCTCGCCTCTCTCTTTCCCCTCTCATTCATCAACTCTCTCTTTTCACTCTCTCTTCCCAGTCATGTCTCTTTTCTCTGGACACTCTCTTTTCCCCGGACACTCTCTTTTCCCCGGCTTGTCTCTTTCCCCTCTTTCCCCTCTCCTGTGTCTGTCACCTCTCTTCACTCGGTGTCTACTTTTCCCTGCTTTCACTCGCCTCTCTCTTTCCCCTCTCATTCATCAACTCTCTCTTTTCACTCTCTCTTCCCAGTCATGTCTCTTTTCCCTGGAATTTCTCTTTTCCCTCTTTTCCCCGGCTTGTCTCTTTCCCCTCTTTCCCCTCTCCTGTGTCTGTCACCTCTCTTCACTCGGTGTCTACTTTTCCCCGCTTTCACTCGCCTCTCTCTTTCCCCTCTCATTCATCAACTCTCTCTCTTCACTCTCTCCTCCCTGTCCTGTCTCTTTTCCCTGGACACTCTCTTTTCCCCGGACACTCTCTTTTCCTCGGCTTGTCTCTTTCCCCTCTTTCCCCTGTCCTGTGTCGGTCACCTCTCTTCACTCGGTGTGTAGATTTCCCACTTTCACTCGCCTCTCTCTTTTCCCTCTCATTCATCAACTCTCTCTATCTTCACTCTCTCTTCCCTGTCCTGTGTCTTTTCCCTGGACACTCTCTTTTCCCTCATTTCCCCTGCTTGTCTCTTTCCCCTATTTCCCCTCTCCTGTGTCGGTCACCACTCTTCATTCGCTGTGTAGATTTCCCACTTTCACTCGCCTCTCTTTTTTCCCTCTCATTCATCCACTCTCTCTCTTCACTCTCTCTTCCCAGTCATGTCTCTTTTACCTGGAATTTCTCTTTTCCCTCTTTTCCCCTGCTTGTCTCTTTCCCCTCTTTCCCCTCTCCTGTGTCTGTCACCTCACTTCATTCGGTGTGTAGATTTCCCACTTTCACTCGCCTCTCTCTTTTCCGTCTCATTCATCAACTCTCTCTCTTCACTCTCTCCTCCCTGTCCTGTCTCTTTTCCCTGGACACTCTCTTTTCCCCGGCTTGTCTCTTTCCCCTCTTTCCCCTCTCCTGTGTCTGTCACCTCTCTTCACTCGGTGTCTACTTTTCCCCGCTTTCACTCGCCTCTCTCTTTCCCCTCTCATTCATCAACTCTCTCTTTTCACTCTCTCTTCCCAGTCATGTCTCTTTTCCCTGGAATTTCTCTTTTCCCTCTTTTCCCCGGCTTGTCTCTTTCCCCTCTTTCCCCTCTCCTGTGTCTGTCACCTCACTTCACTCGGTGTCTACTTTTCCCCGCTTTCACTCGCCTCTCTCTTTTCCCTCTCATTCATCAACTCTCTCTATCTTCACTCTCTCTTCCCTGTCCTGTGTGTTTTCCCTGGACACTCTCTTTTCCCTCTTTTCCCCGGCTTGTCTCTTTCCCCTATTTCCCCTCTCCTGTGCCTGTCACCTCTCTTCATTCGGTGTGTAGATTTCCCACTTTCACTCGCCTCTCTCTTTTCCCTCTCATTCCTGAAATCTTTCTTTTCCCTTGCCTGTCGCTTTTCCCTCTTTTGCCTTTTCTCCATGAACTCTTCCCTCTTTACCCTCAGCAGTCACTTTCCCCTGCTTTCCCTCAACTCCCTCTTTTCCACCTTTTCCCTCGCTTGTCTCTTTTCCCTGTTTCCCCTCGCCTGTCTCTCTCACCTCTGTTCTCTCGGCGTTCTTTTCCCCCGCTTTCACTCGCCTCTCTCTTTTCCCTCTCATTCATCAACTCTCTCTTTTCCCTCTCTCTTCCCTGTCCTGTCTCTTTTCCCTGGACACTCTCTTTTCCCTCTTTTCCCCTGCTTGTCTCTGTCCCCTCTTTCCCCTCTCCTGTGTCGGTCACCTCTCTTCATTCGGTGTGTAGATTTCCCACTTCCACTCGCCTCTCTCTTTTCCCTCTCATTCATCAAATCTCTCTCTTCACTCTCTCTTCCCTGTCCTGTCTCTTTTCCCTGGACACTCTCTTTTCCCTCTTTTCCCCTGCTTGACTCTGTCCCCTCTCCTGTGTCGGTCACCTCTCTTCACTCGCTGTGTAAATGTCCCACTTTCTCTCGCCTCTCTCTTTCCCCTCTCATTCATCAACTCTCTCTTTTCACTCTCTCTTCCCAGTCATGTCTCTTTTCTCTGGACACTCTCTTTTCCCCGGACACTCTCTTTTCCCCGGCTTGTCTCTTTCCCCTCTTTACCCTCTCCTGTGTCTGTCACCTCTCTTCACTCGGTGTCTACTTTTCCCTGCTTTCACTCGCCTCTCTCTTTCCCCTCTCATTCATCAACTCTCTCTTTTCACTCTCTCCTCCCTGTCCTGTCTGTTTTCCCTGGACACTCTCTTTTCCCCGGACACTCTCTTTTCCTCGGCTTGTCTCTTTCCCTTCTTTCCCCTCTCCTGTGTCGGTCACCTCTCTTCACTCGGTGTGTAGATTTCCCACTTTCACTCGCCTCTCTCTTTTCCCTCTCATTCATCAACTCTCTCTATCTTCACTCTCTCTTCCCTGTCCTGTGTCTTTTCCCTGGACACTCTCTTTTCCCTCATTTCCCCTGCTTGTCTCTTTCCCCTATTTCCCCTCTCCTGTGTCGGTCACCACTCTTCATTCGCTGTGTAGATTTCCCACTTTCACTCGCCTCTCTTTTTTCCCTCTCATTCATCCACTCTCTCTCTTCACTCTCTCTTCCCAGTCATGTCTCTTTTCCCTGGGCTCTCTCTTTTCCCCGGCTTGTCTCTTTCCCCTCTCCTGTGTCTGTCACCTCACTTCATTCGGTGTGTAGATTTCCCACTTTCACTCGCCTCTCTCTTTTCCGTCTCATTCATCAACTCTCTCTCTTCACTCTCTCCTCCCTGTCCTGTCTCTTTTCCCTGGGCTCTCTCTTTTCCCCGGCTTGTCTCTTTCCCCTCTCCTGTGTCTGTCACCTCACTTCACTCGGTGTGTAAATTCCCCGCTTTCACTCGCCTCTCTCTTTTCCCTCTCATTCATCAACTCTCTCTATCTTCACTCTCTCTTCCCTGTCCTGTGTGTTTTCCCTGGACACTCTCTTTTCCCTCTTTTCCCCGGCTTGTCTCTTTCCCCTATTTCCCCTCTCCTGTGCCTGTCACCTCTCTTCATTCGGTGTGTAGATTTCCCACTTTCACTCGCCTCTCTCTTTTCCCTCTCATTCCTGAAATCTCTCTTTTCCCTTGCCTGTCGCTTTTCCCTCTTTTGCCTTTTCTCCATGAACTCTTCCCTCTTTACCCTCAGCAGTCACTTTCCCCTGCTTTCCCTCAACTCCCTCTTTTCCACCTTTTCCCTCGCTTGTCTCTTTTCCCTGTTTCCCCTCGCCTGTCTCTCTCACCTCTGTTCTCTCGGCGTTCTTTTCCCCCGCTTTCACTCGCCTTCCTCTATTCCCTCCCTTTCCTCCACTCTCTCTTTTCCCTCTCTCTTCACTGTCCTGTCTCTTTTCCCTGGAACTTCTCTTTTCCCTCTTTTCCTCTGTTTGTCTCTTTCCCCTCTCCTGTGTCGGTCACCTCTCTTCATTCGGTGTGTAGATTTCCCACTTCCACTCGCCTCTCTCTTTTCCCTCTCATTCATCAACTCTCTCTCTCTTCACTCTCTCTTCCCTGTCCTGTCTCTTTTCCCTGGACACTCTCTTTTCCCTCTTTTCCCCTGCTTGTCTCTGTCCCCTCTTTCCCCTCTCCTGTGTCTGTCACCTCACTTCATTCGGTGTGTAGATTTCCCACTTTCACTCGCCTCTCTCTTTCCCCTCTCATTCATCAACTCTCTCTCTTCACTCTCTCCTCCCTGTCCTGTCTCTTTTCCCTGTCCTGTCTCTTTTCCCTGGACACTCTCTTTTCCTCGGCTTGTCTCTTTCCCCTCTTTCCCCTCTCCTGTGTCGGTCACCTCTCTTCACTCGGTGTGTAGATTTCCCACTTTCACTCGCCTCTCTCTTTTCCCTCTCATTCATCAACTCTCTCTCTTCACTCTCTCCTCCCTGTCCTGTCTCTTTTCCCTGGACACTCTCTTTTCCCCGGCTTGTCTCTTTCCCCTCTTTCCCCTCTCATGTGTCTGTCACCTCTCTTCACTCGGTGTCTACTTTTCCCCGCTTTCACTCGCCTCTCTCTTTCCCCTCTCATTCATCAACTCTCTCTATCTTCACTCTCTCTTCCCTGTCCTGTGTGTTTTCCCTGGACACTCTCTTTTCCCTCTTTTCCCCGGCTTGTCTCTTTCCCCTCTTTCCCCTCTCCTGTGTCGGTCACCTCTCTTCATTCGGTGTGTAGATTTCCCACTTCCACTCGCCTCTCTCTTTTCCCTCTCATTCATCAACTCTCTCTCTCTTCACTCTCTCTTCCCTGTCCTGTCTCTTTTCCCTGGACACTCTCTTTTCCCTCTTTTCCCCTGCTTGTCTCTGTCCCCTCTTTCCCCTCTCCTGTGTCGGTCACCTCTCTTCACTCGCTGTGTAAATGTCCCACTTTCTCTCGCCTCTCTCTTTCCCCTCTCATTCATCAACTCTCTCTTTTCACTCTCTCTTCCCAGTCATGTCTCTTTTCTCTGGACACTCTCTTTTCCCCGGACACTCTCTTTTCCTCGGCTTGTCTCTTTCCCCTCTTTCCCCTCTCCTGTGTCGGTCACCTCTCTTCACTCGGTGTGTAAATTTCCCACTTTCACTCGCCTCTCTCTTTTCCCTCTCATTCATCAACTCTCTCTATCTTCACTCTCTCTTCCCTGTCCTGTGTCTTTTCCCTGGACACTCTCTTTTCCCTCATTTCCCCTGCTTGTCTCTTTCCCCTATTTCCCCTCTCCTGTGTCCGTCACCACTCTTCATTCGCTGTGTAGATTTCCCACTTTCACTCGCCTCTCTTTTTTCCCTCTCATTCATCCACTCTCTCTCTTCACTCTCTCTTCCCAGTCATGTCTCTTTTACCTGGAATTTCTCTTTTCCCTCTTTTCCCCTGCTTGTCTCTTTCCCCTCTATCCCCTCTCCTGTGTCTGTCACCTCACTTCATTCGGTGTGTAGATTTCCCACTTTCACTCGCCTCTCTCTTTTCCGTCTCATTCATCAACTCTCTCTCTTCACTCTCTCCTCCCTGTCCTGTCTCTTTTCCCTGGACACTCTCTGTTCCCCGGCTTGTCTCTTTCCCCTCTTTCCCCTCTCATGTGTCTGTCACCTCTCTTCACTCGGTGTCTACTTTTCCCTGCTTTCACTCGCCTCTCTCTTTCCCCTCTCATTCATCAACTCTGTCTTTTCACTCTCTCTTCCCAGTCATGTCTCTTTTCCCTGGAATTTCTCTTTTCCCTCTTTTCCCCGGCTTGTCTCTTTCCCCTATTTCCCCTCTCCTGTGCCTGTCACCTCTCTTCATTCGGTGTGTAGATTTCCCACTTTCACTCGCCTCTCTCTTTTCCCTCTCATTCCTGAAATCTCTCTTTTCCCTTGCCTGTCGCTTTTCCCTCTTTTGCCTTTTCTCCATGAACTCTTCCCACTTTACCCTCAGCAGTCACTTTCCCCTGCTTTCCCTCAACTCCCTCTTTTCCACCTTTTCCCTCGCTTGTCTCTTTTCCCTGTTTCCCCTCGCCTGTCTCTCTCACCTCTGTTCTCTCGGCGTTCTTTTCCCCCGCTTTCACTCGCCTTCCTCTATTCCCTCCCTTTCCTCCACTCTCTCTTTTCCCTCTCTCTTCACTGTCCTGTCTCTTTTCCCTGGAACTTCTCTTTTCCCTCTTTTCCTCTGTTTGTCTCTTTCCCCTCTTTCCCCTCTCCTGTGTCGGTCACCTCTCTTCATTCGGTGTGTAGATTTCCCACTTCCACTCGCCTCTCTCTTTTCCCTCTCATTCATCAACTCTCTCTCTCTTCACTCTCTCTTCCCTGTCCTGTCTCTTTTCCCTGGACACTCTCTTTTCCCTCTTTTCCCCTGCTTGTCTCTGTCCCCTCTTTACCCTCTCCTGTGTCGGTCACCTCTCTACACTCGCTGTGTAAATGTCCCACTTTCTCTCGCCTCTCTCTTTCCCCTCTCATTCATCAACTCTCTCTTTTCACTCTCTCTTCCCAGTCATGTCTCTTTTCTCTGGACACTCTCTTTTCCCCGGACACTCTCTTTTCCCTGGCTTGTCTCTTTCCCCTCTTTCCCCTCTCCTGTGTCTGTCACCTCTCTTCACTCGGTGTCTACTTTTCCCCGCTTTCACTCGCCTCTCTCTTTCCCCTCTCATTCATCAACTCTCTCTCTTCACTCTCTCCTCCCTGTCCTGTCTCTTTTCCCTGGACACTCTCTTTTCCCCGGACACTCTCTTTTCCTCGGCTTGTCTCTTTCCCCTCTTTCCCCTCTCCTGTGTCGGTCACCTCTCTTCACTCGGTGTGTAGATTTCCCACTTTCACTCGCCTCTCTCTTTTCCCTCTCATTCATCAACTCTCTCTATCTTCACTCTCTCTTCCCTGTCCTGTGTCTTTTCCCTGGACACTCTCTTTTCCCTCATTTCCCCTGCTTGTCTCTTTCCCCTATTTCCCCTCTCCTGTGTCGGTCACCACTCTTCATTCGCTGTGTAGATTTCCCACTTTCACTCGCCTCTCTTTTTTCCCTCTCATTCATCCACTCTCTCTCTTCACTCTCTCTTCCCAGTCATGTCTCTTTTACCTGGAATTTCTCTTTTCCCTCTTTTCCCCTGCTTGTCTCTTTCCCCTCTTTCCCCTCTCCTGTGTCTGTCACCTCTCTTCACTCGGTGTCTACTTTTCCCCGCTTTCACTCGCCTCTCTCTTTTCCGTCTCATTCATCAACTCTCTCTCTTCACTCTCTCCTCCCTGTCCTGTCTCTTTTCCCTGGACACTCTCTTTTCCCCGGCTTGTCTCTTTCCCCTCTTTCCCCTCTCCTGTGTCTGTCACCTCACTTCACTCGGTGTCTACTTTTCCCCGCTTTCACTCGCCTCTCTCTTTTCCCTCTCATTCATCAACTCTCTCTATCTTCACTCTCTCTTCCCTGTCCTCTGTGTTTTCCCTGGACACTCTCTTTTCCCTCTTTTCCCCGGCTTGTCTCTTTCCCCTATTTCCCCTCTCCTGTGCCTGTCACCTCTCTTCATTCGGTGTGTAGATTTCCCACTTTCACTCGCCTCTCTCTTTTCCCTCTCATTCCTGGAATCTCTCTTTTCCCTTGCCTGTCGCTTTTCCCTCTTTTGCCTTTTCTCCATGAACTCTTCCCTCTTTACCCTCAGCAGTCACTTTCCCCTGCTTTCCCTCAACTCCCTCTTTTCCACCTTTTCCCTCGCTTGTCTCTTTTCCCTGTTTCCCCTCGCCTGTCTCTCTCACCTCTGTTCTCTCGGCGTTCTTTTCCCCCGCTTTCACTCGCCTCTCTCTTTTCCCTCTCATTCATCAACTCTCTCTTTTCCCTCTCTCTTCACTGTCCTGTCTCTTTTCCCTGGACACTCTCTTTTCCCTCTTTTCCCCTGCTTGTCTCTGTCCCCTCTTTCCCCTCTCCTGTGTCGGTCACCTCTCTTCATTCGGTGTGTAGATTTCCCACTTCCACTCGCCTCTCTCTTTTCCCTCTCATTCATCAAATCTCTCTCTTCACTCTCTCTTCCCTGTCCTGTCTCTTTTCCCTGGACACTCTCTTTTCCCTCTTTTCCCCTGCTTGACTCTGTCCCCTCTCCTGTGTCGGTCACCTCTCTTCACTCGCTGTGTAAATGTCCCACTTTCTCTCGCCTCTCTCTTTCCCCTCTCATTCATCAACTCTCTCTTTTCACTCTCTCTTCCCAGTCATGTCTCTTTTCTCTGGACACTCTCTTTTCCCCGGACACTCTCTTTTCCCCGGCTTGTCTCTTTCCCCTCTTTACCCTCTCCTGTGTCTGTCACCTCTCTTCACTCGGTGTCTACTTTTCCCTGCTTTCACTCGCCTCTCTCTTTCCCCTCTCATTCATCAACTCTGTCTTTTCACTCTCTCTTCCCTGTCCTGTCTCTTTTCCCTGGAATTTCTCTTTTCCCTCTTTTCCTCTGTTTGTCTCTTTCCCCCCTTTCCCCTCTCCTGTGTCGGTCACCTCTCTTCATTCGGTGTGTAGATTTCCCACTTCCACTCGCCTCTCTCTTTTCCCTCTCATTCATCAACTCTCTCTCTCTTCACTCTCTCTTCCCTGTCCTGTCTCTTTTCCCTGGACACTCTCTTTTCCCTCTTTTCCCCTGCTTGTCTCTGTCCCCTCTTTCCCCTCTCCTGTGTCGGTCACCTCTCTTCACTCGCTGTGTAAATGTCCCACTTGCTCTCGCCTCTCTCTTTCCCCTCTCATTCATCAACTCTCTCTTTTCACTCTCTCTTCCCAGTCATGTCTCTTTTCTCTGGACACTCTCTTTTCCCCGGACACTCTCTTTTCCCCGGCTTGTCTCTTTCCCCTCTTTCCCCTCTCCTGTGTCTGTCACCTCTCTTCACTCGGTGTCTACTTTTCCCTGCTTTCACTCGCCTCTCTCTTTCCCCTCTCATTCATCAACTCTCTCTTTTCACTCTCTCTTCCCAGTCATGTCTCTTTTCCCTGGAATTTCTCTTTTCCCTCTTTTCCCCGGCTTGTCTCTTTCCCCTCTTTCCCCTCTCCTGTGTCTGTCACCTCTCTTCACTCGGTGTCTACTTTTCCCCGCTTTCACTCGCCTCTCTCTTTCCCCTCTCATTCATCAACTCTCTCTCTTCACTCTCTCCTCCCTGTCCTGTCTCTTTTCCCTGGACACTCTCTTTTCCCCGGACACTCTCTTTTCCTCGGCTTGTCTCTTTCCCCTCTTTCCCCTGTCCTGTGTCGGTCACCTCTCTTCACTCGGTGTGTAGATTTCCCACTTTCACTCGCCTCTCTCTTTTCCCTCTCATTCATCAACTCTCTCTATCTTCACTCTCTCTTCCCTGTCCTGTGTCTTTTCCCTGGACACTCTCTTTTCCCTCATTTCCCCTGCTTGTCTCTTTCCCCTATTTCCCCTCTCCTGTGTCGGTCACCACTCTTCATTCGCTGTGTAGATTTCCCACTTTCACTCGCCTCTCTTTTTTCCCTCTCATTCATCCACTCTCTCTCTTCACTCTCTCTTCCCAGTCATGTCTCTTTTACCTGGAATTTCTCTTTTCCCTCTTTTCCCCTGCTTGTCTCTTTCCCCTCTTTCCCCTCTCCTGTGTCTGTCACCTCACTTCATTCGGTGTGTAGATTTCCCACTTTCACTCGCCTCTCTCTTTTCCGTCTCATTCATCAACTCTCTCTCTTCACTCTCTCCTCCCTGTCCTGTCTCTTTTCCCTGGACACTCTCTTTTCCCCGGCTTGTCTCTTTCCCCTCTTTCCCCTCTCCTGTGTCTGTCACCTCTCTTCACTCGGTGTCTACTTTTCCCTGCTTTCACTCGCCTCTCTCTTTCCCCTCTCATTCATCAACTCTCTCTTTTCACTCTCTCTTCCCAGTCATGTCTCTTTTCCCTGGAATTTCTCTTTTCCCTCTTTTCCCCGGCTTGTCTCTTTCCCCTCTTTCCCCTCTCCTGTGTCTGTCACCTCACTTCACTCGGTGTCTACTTTTCCCCGCTTTCACTCGCCTCTCTCTTTTCCCTCTCATTCATCAACTCTCTCTATCTTCACTCTCTCTTCCCTGTCCTGTGTGTTTTCCCTGGACACTCTCTTTTCCCTCTTTTCCCCGGCTTGTCTCTTTCCCCTATTTCCCCTCTCCTGTGCCTGTCACCTCTCTTCATTCGGTGTGTAGATTTCCCACTTTCACTCGCCTCTCTCTTTTCCCTCTCATTCCTGAAATCTTTCTTTTCCCTTGCCTGTCGCTTTTCCCTCTTTTGCCTTTTCTCCATGAACTCTTCCCTCTTTACCCTCAGCAGTCACTTTCCCCTGCTTTCCCTCAACTCCCTCTTTTCCACCTTTTCCCTCGCTTGTCTCTTTTCCCTGTTTCCCCTCGCCTGTCTCTCTCACCTCTGTTCTCTCGGCGTTCTTTTCCCCCGCTTTCACTCGCCTCTCTCTTTTCCCTCTCATTCATCAACTCTCTCTTTTCCCTCTCTCTTCCCTGTCCTGTCTCTTTTCCCTGGACACTCTCTTTTCCCTCTTTTCCCCTGCTTGTCTCTGTCCCCTCTTTCCCCTCTCCTGTGTCGGTCACCTCTCTTCATTCGGTGTGTAGATTTCCCACTTCCACTCGCCTCTCTCTTTTCCCTCTCATTCATCAAATCTCTCTCTTCACTCTCTCTTCCCTGTCCTGTCTCTTTTCCCTGGACACTCTCTTTTCCCTCTTTTCCCCTGCTTGACTCTGTCCCCTCTCCTGTGTCGGTCACCTCTCTTCACTCGCTGTGTAAATGTCCCACTTTCTCTCGCCTCTCTCTTTCCCCTCTCATTCATCAACTCTCTCTTTTCACTCTCTCTTCCCAGTCATGTCTCTTTTCTCTGGACACTCTCTTTTCCCCGGACACTCTCTTTTCCCCGGCTTGTCTCTTTCCCCTCTTTACCCTCTCCTGTGTCTGTCACCTCTCTTCACTCGGTGTCTACTTTTCCCTGCTTTCACTCGCCTCTCTCTTTCCCCTCTCATTCATCAACTCTCTCTTTTCACTCTCTCCTCCCTGTCCTGTCTGTTTTCCCTGGACACTCTCTTTTCCCCGGACACTCTCTTTTCCTCGGCTTGTCTCTTTCCCTTCTTTCCCCTCTCCTGTGTCGGTCACCTCTCTTCACTCGGTGTGTAGATTTCCCACTTTCACTCGCCTCTCTCTTTTCCCTCTCATTCATCAACTCTCTCTATCTTCACTCTCTCTTCCCTGTCCTGTGTCTTTTCCCTGGACACTCTCTTTTCCCTCATTTCCCCTGCTTGTCTCTTTCCCCTATTTCCCCTCTCCTGTGTCGGTCACCACTCTTCATTCGCTGTGTAGATTTCCCACTTTCACTCGCCTCTCTTTTTTCCCTCTCATTCATCCACTCTCTCTCTTCACTCTCTCTTCCCAGTCATGTCTCTTTTACCTGGAATTTCTCTTTTCCCTCTTTTCCCCTGCTTGTCTCTTTCCCCTCTCCTGTGTCTGTCACCTCACTTCATTCGGTGTGTAGATTTCCCACTTTCACTCGCCTCTCTCTTTTCCGTCTCATTCATCAACTCTCTCTCTTCACTCTCTCCTCCCTGTCCTGTCTCTTTTCCCTGGGCTCTCTCTTTTCCCCGGCTTGTCTCTTTCCCCTCTCCTGTGTCTGTCACCTCACTTCACTCGGTGTGTAAATTCCCCGCTTTCACTCGCCTCTCTCTTTTCCGTCTCATTCATCAACTCTCTCTCTTCACTCTCTCCTCCCTGTCCTGTCTCTTTTCCCTGGACACTCTCTTTTCCCCGGCTTGTCTCTTTCCCCTCTTTCCCCTCTCCTGTGTCTGTCACCTCACTTCACTCGGTGTCTACTTTTCCCCGCTTTCACTCGCCTCTCTCTTTTCCCTCTCATTCATCAACTCTCTCTATCTTCACTCTCTCTTCCCTGTCCTGTGTGTTTTCCCTGGACACTCTCTTTTCCCTCTTTTCCCCGGCTTGTCTCTTTCCCCTATTTCCCCTCTCCTGTGCCTGTCACCTCTCTTCATTCGGTGTGTAGATTTCCCACTTTCTCTCGCCTCTCTCTTTTCCCTCTCATTCCTGAAATCTCTCTTTTCCCTTGCCTGTCGCTTTTCCCTCTTTTGCCTTTTCTCCATGAACTCTTCCCTCTTTACCCTCAGCAGTCACTTTCCCCTGCTTTCCCTCAACTCCCTCTTTTCCACCTTTTCCCTCGCTTGTCTCTTTTCCCTGTTTCCCCTCGCCTGTCTCTCTCACCTCTGTTCTCTCGGCGTTCTTTTCCCCCGCTTTCACTCGCCTTCCTCTATTCCCTCCCTTTCCTCCACTCTCTCTTTTCCCTCTCTCTTCACTGTCCTGTCTCTTTTCCCTGGAACTTCTCTTTTCCCTCTTTTCCTCTGTTTGTCTCTTTCCCCTCTCCTGTGTCGGTCACCTCTCTTCATTCGGTGTGTAGATTTCCCACTTCCACTCGCCTCTCTCTTTTCCCTCTCATTCATCAACTCTCTCTCTCTTCACTCTCTCTTCCCTGTCCTGTCTCTTTTCCCTGGACACTCTCTTTTCCCTCTTTTCCCCTGCTTGTCTCTGTCCCCTCTTTCCCCTCTCCTGTGTCTGTCACCTCACTTCATTCGGTGTGTAGATTTCCCACTTTCACTCGCCTCTCTCTTTTCCCTCTCATTCATCAACTCTCTCTCTTCACTCTCTCCTCCCTGTCCTGTCTCTTTTCCCTGGACACTCTCTTTTCCTCGGCTTGTCTCTTTCCCCTCTTTCCCCTCTCCTGTGTCGGTCACCTCTCTTCACTCGGTGTGTAGATTTCCCACTTTCACTCGCCTCTCTCTTTTCCCTCTCATTCATCAACTCTCTCTTTTCCCTCTCTCTTCCCTGTCCTGTCTCTTTTCCCTGGAATTTCTCTTTTCCCTCTTTTCCCCGGCTTGTCTCTTTCCCCTCTTTCCCCTCTCCTGTGTCTGTCACCTCTCTTCTCTCGGTGTCTACTTTTCCCCGCTTTCACTCGCCTCTCTCTTTTCCCTCTCATTCATCAACTCTCTCTCTTCACTCTCTCCTCCCTGTCCTGTCTCTTTTCCCTGGACACTCTCTTTTCCCCGGCTTGTCTCTTTCCCCTCTTTCCCCTCTCCTGTGTCTGTCACCTCACTTCACTCGGTGTCTACTTTTCCCCGCTTTCACTCGCCTCTCTCTTTTCCCTCTCATTCATCAACTCTCTCTATCTTCACTCTCTCTTCCCTGTCCTGTGTGTTTTCCCTGGACACTCTCTTTTCCCTCTTTTCCCCGGCTTGTCTCTTTCCCCTATTTCCCCTCTCCTGTGCCTGTCACCTCTCTTCATTCGGTGTGTAGATTTCCCACTTTCACTCGCCTCTCTCTTTTCCCTCTCATTCCTGAAATCTCTCTTTTCCCTTGCCTGTCGCTTTTCCCTCTTTTGCCTTTTCTCCATGAACTCTTCCCTCTTTACCCTCAGCAGTCACTTTCCCCTGCTTTCCCTCAACTCCCTCTTTTCCACCTTTTCCCTCGCTTGTCTCTTTTCCCTGTTTCCCCTCGCCTGTCTCTCTCACCTCTGTTCTCTCGGCGTTCTTTTCCCCGCTTTCACTCGCCTTCCTCTATTCCCTCCCTTTCCTCCACTCTCTCTTTTCCCTCTCTCTTCACTGTCCTGTCTCTTTTCCCTGGAACTTCTCTTTTCCCTCTTTTCCTCTGTTTGTCTCTTTCCCCTCTCCTGTGTCGGTCACCTCTCTTCATTCGGTGTGTAGATTTCCCACTTCCACTCGCCTCTCTCTTTTCCCTCTCATTCATCAACTCTCTCTCTCTTCACTCTCTCTTCCCTGTCCTGTCTCTTTTCCCTGGACACTCTCTTTTCCCTCTTTTCCCCTGCTTGTCTCTGTCCCCTCTTTCCCCTCTCCTGTGTCTGTCACCTCACTTCATTCGGTGTGTAGATTTCCCACTTTCACTCGCCTCTCTCTTTTCCGTCTCATTCATCAACTCTCTCTCTTCACTCTCTCCTCCCTGTCCTGTCTCTTTTCCCTGGACACTCTCTTTTCCTCGGCTTGTCTCTTTCCCCTCTTTCCCCTCTCCTGTGTCGGTCACCTCTCTTCACTCGGTGTGTAGATTTCCCACTTTCACTCGCCTCTCTCTTTTCCCTCTCATTCATCAACTCTCTCTTTTCCCTCTCTCTTCCCTGTCCTGTCTCTTTTCCCTGGACACTCTCTTTTCCCTCATTTCCCCTGCTTATCTCTTTCCCCTCTTTCCCCTCTCCTGTGTCGGTCACCTCTCTTCATTCGGTGTGTAGATTTCCCACTTCCACTCGCCTCTCTCTTTTCCCTCTCATTGGTCACCTCTCTTCATTCGGTGTGTAGATTTCCCACTTCCACTCGCCTCTCTCTTTCCCCTCTCATTCATCAACTCTCTCTTTTCACTCTCTCTTCCCAGTCATGTCTCTTTTCTCTGGACACTCTCTTTTCCCCGGACACTCTCTTTTCCCCGGCTTGTCTCTTTCCCCTCTTTCCCCTCTCCTGTGTCTGTCACCTCTCTTCACTCGGTGTCTACTTTTCCCTGCTTTCACTCGCCTCTCTCTTTCCCCTCTCATTCATCAACTCTCTCTTTTCACTCTCTCTTCCCAGTCATGTCTCTTTTCCCCGGAATTTCTCTTTTCCCTCTTTTCCCCGGCTTGTCTCTTTCCCCTCTTTCCCCTCTCCTGTGTCTGTCACCTCTCTTCACTCGGTGTCTACTTTTCCCCGCTTTCACTCGCCTCTCTCTTTCCCCTCTCATTCATCAACTCTCTCTCTTCACTCTCTCCTCCCTGTCCTGTCTCTTTTCCCTGTCCTGTCTCTTTTCCCTGGACACTCTCTTTTCCTCGGCTTGTCTCTTTCCCCTCTTTCCCCTCTCCTGTGTCGGTCACCTCTCTTCACTCGGTGTGTAGATTTCCCACTTTCACTCGCCTCTCTCTTTTCCCTCTCATTCATCAACTCTCTCTATCTTCACTCTCTCTTCCCTGTCCTGTGTCTTTTCCCTGGACACTCTCTTTTCCCTCATTTCCCCTGCTTGTCTCTTTCCCCTATTTCCCCTCTCCTGTGTCGGTCACCACTCTTCATTCGCTGTGTAGATTTCCCACTTTCACTCGCCTCTCTTTTTTCCCTCTCATTCATCCACTCTCTCTCTTTACTCTCTCTTCCCAGTCATGTCTCTTTTACCTGGAATTTCTCTTTTCCCTCTTTTCCCCTGCTTGTCTCTTTCCCCTCTTTCCCCTCTCCTGTGTCTGTCACCTCACTTCATTCGGTGTGTAGATTTCCCACTTTCACTCGCCTCTCTCTTTTCCGTCTCATTCATCAACTCTCTCTCTTCACTCTCTCCTCCCTGTCCTGTCTCTTTTCCCTGGACACTCTCTTTTCCCCGGCTTGTCTCTTTCCCCTCTTTCCCCTCTCATGTGTCTGTCACCTCACTTCACTCGGTGTCTACTTTTCCCCGCTTTCACTCGCCTCTCTCTTTTCCCTCTCATTCATCAACTCTCTCTATCTTCACTCTCTCTTCCCTGTCCTGTGTGTTTTCCCTGGACACTCTCTTTTCCCTCTTTTCCCCGGCTTGTCTCTTTCCCCTCTTTCCCCTCTCCTGTGTCGGTCACCTCTCTTCATTCGGTGTGTAGATTTCCCACTTCCACTCGCCTCTCTCTTTTCCCTCTCATTCATCAACTCTCTCTCTCTTCACTCTCTCTTCCCTGTCCTGTCTCTTTTCCCTGGACACTCTCTTTTCCCTCTTTTCCCCTGCTTGTCTCTGTCCCCTCTTTCCCCTCTCCTGTGTCGGTCACCTCTCTTCACTCGGTGTGTAAATTTCCCACTTTCACTCGCCTCTCTCTTTTCCCTCTCATTCGTCAACTCTCTCTATCTTCACTCTCTCTTCCCTGTCCTGTGTCTTTTCCCTGGACACTCTCTTTTCCCTCATTTCCCCTGCTTGTCTCTTTCCCCTATTTCCCCTCTCCTGTGTCGGTCACCACTCTTCATTCGCTGTGTAGATTTCCCACTTTCACTCGCCTCTCTTTTTTCCCTCTCATTCATCCACTCTCTCTCTTCACTCTCTCTTCCCAGTCATGTCTCTTTTACTTGGAATTTCTCTTTTCCCTCTTTTCCCCTGCTTGTCTCTTTCCCCTCTATCCCCTCTCCTGTGTCTGTCACCTCACTTCATTCGGTGTGTAGATTTCCCACTTTCACTCGCCTCTCTCTTTTCCGTCTCATTCATCAACTCTCTCTCTTCACTCTCTCCTCCCTGTCCTGTCTCTTTTCCCTGGACACTCTCTTTTCCCCGGCTTGTCTCTTTCCCCTCTTTCCCCTCTCATGTGTCTGTCACCTCTCTTCACTCGGTGTCTACTTTTCCCTGCTTTCACTCGCCTCTCTCTTTCCCCTCTCATTCATCAACTCTGTCTTTTCACTCTCTCTTCCCAGTCATGTCTCTTTTCCCTGGAATTTCTCTTTTCCCTCTTTTCCCCGGCTTGTCTCTTTCCCCTATTTCCCCTCTCCTGTGCCTGTCACCTCTCTTCATTCGGTGTGTAGATTTCCCACTTTCACTCGCCTCTCTCTTTTCCCTCTCATTCCTGAAATCTCTCTTTTCCCTTGCCTGTCGCTTTTCCCTCTTTTGCCTTTTCTCCATGAACTCTTCCCACTTTACCCTCAGCAGTCACTTTCCCCTGCTTTCCCTCAACTCCCTCTTTTCCACCTTTTCCCTCGCCTGTCTCTCTCACCTCTGTTCTCTCGGCGTTCTTTTCCCCCGCTTTCACTCGCCTTCCTCTATTCCCTCCCTTTCCTCCACTCTCTCTTTTCCCTCTCTCTTCACTGTCCTGTCTCTTTTCCCTGGAACTTCTCTTTTCCCTCTTTTCCTCTGTTTGTCTCTTTCCCCTCTTTCCCCTCTCCTGTGTCGGTCACCTCTCTTCATTCGGTGTGTAGATTTCCCACTTCCACTCGCCTCTCTCTTTTCCCTCTCATTCATCAACTCTCTCTCTCTTCACTCTCTCTTCCCTGTCCTGTCTCTTTTCCCTGGACACTCTCTTTTCCCTCTTTTCCCCTGCTTGTCTCTGTCCCCTCTTTACCCTCTCCTGTGTCGGTCACCTCTCTACACTCGCTGTGTAAATGTCCCACTTTCTCTCGCCTCTCTCTTTCCCCTCTCATTCATCAACTCTCTCTTTTCACTCTCTCTTCCCAGTCATGTCTCTTTTCTCTGGACACTCTCTTTTCCCCGGACACTCTCTTTTCCCTGGCTTGTCTCTTTCCCCTCTTTCCCCTCTCCTGTGTCTGTCACCTCTCTTCACTCGGTGTCTACTTTTCCCCGCTTTCACTCGCCTCTCTCTTTCCCCTCTCATTCATCAACTCTCTCTCTTCACTCTCTCCTCCCTGTCCTGTCTCTTTTCCCTGGACACTCTCTTTTCCCCGGACACTCTCTTTTCCTCGGCTTGTCTCTTTCCCCTCTTTCCCCTCTCCTGTGTCGGTCACCTCTCTTTACTCGGTGTGTAGATTTCCCACTTTCACTCGCCTCTCTCTTTTCCCTCTCATTCATCAACTCTCTCTATCTTCACTCTCTCTTCCCTGTCCTGTGTCTTTTCCCTGGACACTCTCTTTTCCCTCATTTCCCCTGCTTGTCTCTTTCCCCTATTTCCCCTCTCCTGTGTCGGTCACCACTCTTCATTCGCTGTGTAGATTTCCCACTTTCACTCGCCTCTCTTTTTTCCCTCTCATTCATCCACTCTCTCTCTTCACTCTCTCTTCCCAGTCATGTCTCTTTTACCTGGAATTTCTCTTTTCCCTCTTTTCCCCTGCTTGTCTCTTTCCCCTCTTTCCCCTCTCCTGTGTCTGTCACCTCTCTTCACTCGGTGTCTACTTTTCCCCGCTTTCACTCGCCTCTCTCTTTTCCGTCTCATTCATCAACTCTCTCTCTTCACTCTCTCCTCCCTGTCCTGTCTCTTTTCCCTGGACACTCTCTTTTCCCCGGCTTGTCTCTTTCCCCTCTTTCCCCTCTCCTGTGTCTGTCACCTCACTTCACTCGGTGTCTACTTTTCCCCGTTTTCACTCGCCTCTCTCTTTTCCCTCTCATTCATCAACTCTCTCTATCTTCACTCTCTCTTCCCTGTCCTGTGTGTTTTCCCTGGACACTCTCTTTTCCCTCTTTTCCCCGGCTTGTCTCTTTCCCCTATTTCCCCTCTCCTGTGCCTGTCACCTCTCTTCATTCGGTGTGTAGATTTCCCACTTTCACTCGCCTCTCTCTTTTCCCTCTCATTCCTGAAATCTCTCTTTTCCCTTGCCTGTCGCTTTTCCCTCTTTTGCCTTTTCTCCATGAACTCTTCCCTCTTTACCCTCAGCAGTCACTTTCCCCTGCTTTCCCTCAACTCCCTCTTTTCCACCTTTTCCCTCGCTTGTCTCTTTTCCCTGTTTCCCCTCGCCTGTCTCTCTCACCTCTGTTCTCTCGGCGTTCTTTTCCCCCGCTTTCACTCGCCTCTCTCTTTTCCCTCTCATTCATCAACTCTCTCTTTTCCCTCTCTCTTCACTGTCCTGTCTCTTTTCCCTGGACACTCTCTTTTCCCTCTTATCCCCTGCTTGTCTCTGTCCCCCCTTTCCCCTCTCCTGTGTCGGTCACCTCTCTTCATTCGGTGTGTAGATTTCCCACTTCCACTCGCCTCTCTCTTTTCCCTCTCATTCATCAACTCTCTCTCTCTTCACTCTCTCTTCCCTGTCCTGTCTCTTTTCCCTGGACACTCTCTTTTCCCTCTTTTCCCCTGCTTGTCTCTGTCCCCTCTTTCCCCTCTCCTGTGTCGGTCACCTCTCTTCACTCGCTGTGTAAATGTCCCACTTGCTCTCGCCTCTCTCTTTCCCCTCTCATTCATCAACTCTCTCTTTTCACTCTCTCTTCCCAGTCATGTCTCTTTTCTCTGGACACTCTCTTTTCCCCGGACACTCTCTTTTCCCCGGCTTGTCTCTTTCCCCTCTTTCCCCTCTCCTGTGTCTGTCACCTCTCTTCACTCGGTGTCTACTTTTCCCTGCTTTCACTCGCCTCTCTCTTTCCCCTCTCATTCATCAACTCTCTCTTTTCACTCTCTCTTCCCAGTCATGTCTCTTTTCCCTGGAATTTCTCTTTTCCCTCTTTTCCCCGGCTTGTCTCTTTCCCCTCTTTCCCCTCTCCTGTGTCTGTCACCTCTCTTCACTCGGTGTCTACTTTTCCCCGCTTTCACTCGCCTCTCTCTTTCCCCTCTCATTCATCAACTCTCTCTCTTCACTCTCTCCTCCCTGTCCTGTCTCTTTTCCCTGGACACTCTCTTTTCCCCGGACACTCTCTTTTCCTCGGCTTGTCTCTTTCCCCTCTTTCCCCTCTCATGTGTCGGTCACCTCTCTTCACTCGGTGTGTAGATTTCCCACTTTCACTCGCCTCTCTCTTTTCCCTCTCATTCATCAACTCTCTCTATCTTCACTCTCTCTTCCCTGTCCTGTGTCTTTTCCCTGGACACTCTCTTTTCCCTCATTTCCCCTGCTTGTCTCTTTCCCCTATTTCCCCTCTCCTGTGTCGGTCACCACTCTTCATTCGCTGTGTAGATTTCCCACTTTCACTCGCCTCTCTTTTTTCCCTCTCATTCATCCACTCTCTCTCTTCACTCTCTCTTCCCAGTCATGTCTCTTTTACCTGGAATTTCTCTTTTCCCTCTTTTCCCCTGCTTGTCTCTGTCCCCTCTTTCCCCTCTCCTGTGTCTGTCACCTCACTTCATTCGGTGTGTAGATTTCCCACTTTCACTCGCCTCTCTCTTTTCCGTCTCATTCATCAACTCTCTCTCTTCACTCTCTCCTCCCTGTCCTGTCTCTTTTCCCTGGACACTCTCTTTTCCCCGGCTTGTCTCTTTCCCCTCTTTCCCCTCTCCTGTGTCTGTCACCTCTCTTCACTCGGTGTCTACTTTTCCCTGCTTTCACTCGCCTCTCTCTTTCCCCTCTCATTCATCAACTCTCTCTTTTCACTCTCTCTTCCCAGTCATGTCTCTTTTCCCTGGAATTTCTCTTTTCCCGCTTTTCCCCGGCTTGTCTCTTTCCCCTCTTTCCCCTCTCCTGTGTCTGTCACCTCACTTCACTCGGTGTCTAATTTTCCCCGCTTTCACTCGCCTCTCTCTTTTCCCTCTCATTCATCAACTCTCTCTATCTTCACTCTCTCTTCCCTGTCCTGTGTGTTTTCCCTGGACACTCTCTTTTCCCTCTTTTCCCCGGCTTGTCTCTTTCCCCTATTTCCCCTCTCCTGTGCCTGTCACCTCTCTTCATTCGGTGTGTAGATTTCCCACTTTCACTCGCCTCTCTCTTTTCCCTCTCATTCCTGAAATCTTTCTTTTCCCTTGCCTGTCGCTTTTCCCTCTTTTGCCTTTTCTCCATGAACTCTTCCCTCTTTACCCTCAGCAGTCACTTTCCCCTGCTTTCCCTCAACTCCCTCTTTTCCACCTTTTCCCTCGCTTGTCTCTTTTCCCTGTTTCCCCTCGCCTGTCTCTCTCACCTCTGTTCTCTCGGCGTTCTTTTCCCCCGCTTTCACTCGCCTCTCTCTTTTCCCTCTCATTCATCAACTCTCTCTTTTCCCTCTCTCTTCACTGTCCTGTCTCTTTTCCCTGGACACTCTCTTTTCCCTCTTTTCCCCTGCTTGTCTCTGTCCCCTCTTTCCCCTCTCCTGTGTCGGTCACCTCTCTTCATTCGGTGTGTAGATTTCCCACTTCCACTCGCCTCTCTCTTTTCCCTCTCATTCATCAAATCTCTCTCTTCACTCTCTCCTCCCTGTCCTGTCTCTTTTCCCTGGACACTCTCTTTTCCCCGGACACTCTCTTTTCCTCGGCTTGTCTCTTTCCCCTCTTTCCCCTCTCCTGTGTCGGTCACCTCTCTTTACTCGGTGTGTAGATTTCCCACTTTCACTCGCCTCTCTCTTTTCCCTCTCATTCATCAACTCTCTCTATCTTCACTCTCTCTTCCCTGTCCTGTGTCTTTTCCCTGGACACTCTCTTTTCCCTCATTTCCCCTGCTTGTCTCTTTCCCCTATTTCCCCTCTCCTGTGTCGGTCACCACTCTTCATTCGCTGTGTAGATTTCCCACTTTCACTCGCCTCTCTTTTTTCCCTCTCATTCATCCACTCTCTCTCTTCACTCTCTCTTCCCAGTCATGTCTCTTTTACCTGGAATTTCTCTTTTCCCTCTTTTCCCCTGCTTGTCTCTTTCCCCTCTTTCCCCTCTCCTGTGTCTGTCACCTCTCTTCACTCGGTGTCTACTTTTCCCCGCTTTCACTCGCCTCTCTCTTTTCCGTCTCATTCATCAACTCTCTCTCTTCACTCTCTCCTCCCTGTCCTGTCTCTTTTCCCTGGACACTCTCTTTTCCCCGGCTTGTCTCTTTCCCCTCTTTCCCCTCTCCTGTGTCTGTCACCTCACTTCACTCGGTGTCTACTTTTCCCCGTTTTCACTCGCCTCTCTCTTTTCCCTCTCATTCATCAACTCTCTCTATCTTCACTCTCTCTTCCCTGTCCTGTGTGTTTTCCCTGGACACTCTCTTTTCCCTCTTTTCCCCGGCTTGTCTCTTTCCCCTATTTCCCCTCTCCTGTGCCTGTCACCTCTCTTCATTCGGTGTGTAGATTTCCCACTTTCACTCGCCTCTCTCTTTTCCCTCTCATTCCTGAAATCTCTCTTTTCCCTTGCCTGTCGCTTTTCCCTCTTTTGCCTTTTCTCCATGAACTCTTCCCTCTTTACCCTCAGCAGTCACTTTCCCCTGCTTTCCCTCAACTCCCTCTTTTCCACCTTTTCCCTCGCTTGTCTCTTTTCCCTGTTTCCCCTCGCCTGTCTCTCTCACCTCTGTTCTCTCGGCGTTCTTTTCCCCCGCTTTCACTCGCCTCTCTCTTTTCCCTCTCATTCATCAACTCTCTCTTTTCCCTCTCTCTTCACTGTCCTGTCTCTTTTCCCTGGACACTCTCTTTTCCCTCTTATCCCCTGCTTGTCTCTGTCCCCCCTTTCCCCTCTCCTGTGTCGGTCACCTCTCTTCATTCGGTGTGTAGATTTCCCACTTCCACTCGCCTCTCTCTTTTCCCTCTCATTCATCAACTCTCTCTCTCTTCACTCTCTCTTCCCTGTCCTGTCTCTTTTCCCTGGACACTCTCTTTTCCCTCTTTTCCCCTGCTTGTCTCTGTCCCCTCTTTCCCCTCTCCTGTGTCGGTCACCTCTCTTCACTCGCTGTGTAAATGTCCCACTTGCTCTCGCCTCTCTCTTTCCCCTCTCATTCATCAACTCTCTCTTTTCACTCTCTCTTCCCAGTCATGTCTCTTTTCTCTGGACACTCTCTTTTCCCCGGACACTCTCTTTTCCCCGGCTTGTCTCTTTCCCCTCTTTCCCCTCTCCTGTGTCTGTCACCTCTCTTCACTCGGTGTCTACTTTTCCCTGCTTTCACTCGCCTCTCTCTTTCCCCTCTCATTCATCAACTCTCTCTTTTCACTCTCTCTTCCCAGTCATGTCTCTTTTCCCTGGAATTTCTCTTTTCCCTCTTTTCCCCGGCTTGTCTCTTTCCCCTCTTTCCCCTCTCCTGTGTCTGTCACCTCTCTTCACTCGGTGTCTACTTTTCCCCGCTTTCACTCGCCTCTCTCTTTCCCCTCTCATTCATCAACTCTCTCTCTTCACTCTCTCCTCCCTGTCCTGTCTCTTTTCCCTGGACACTCTCTTTTCCCCGGACACTCTCTTTTCCTCGGCTTGTCTCTTTCCCCTCTTTCGCCTCTCATGTGTCGGTCACCTCTCTTCACTCGGTGTGTAGATTTCCCACTTTCACTCGCCTCTCTCTTTTCCCTCTCATTCATCAACTCTCTCTATCTTCACTCTCTCTTCCCTGTCCTGTGTCTTTTCCCTGGACACTCTCTTTTCCCTCATTTCCCCTGCTTGTCTCTTTCCCCTATTTCCCCTCTCCTGTGTCGGTCACCACTCTTCATTCGCTGTGTAGATTTCCCACTTTCACTCGCCTCTCTTTTTTCCCTCTCATTCATCCACTCTCTCTCTTCACTCTCTCTTCCCAGTCATGTCTCTTTTACCTGGAATTTCTCTTTTCCCTCTTTTCCCCTGCTTGTCTCTGTCCCCTCTTTCCCCTCTCCTGTGTCTGTCACCTCACTTCATTCGGTGTGTAGATTTCCCACTTTCACTCGCCTCTCTCTTTTCCGTCTCATTCATCAACTCTCTCTCTTCACTCTCTCCTCCCTGTCCTGTCTCTTTTCCCTGGACACTCTCTTTTCCCCGGCTTGTCTCTTTCCCCTCTTTCCCCTCTCCTGTGTCTGTCACCTCTCTTCACTCGGTGTCTACTTTTCCCTGCTTTCACTCGCCTCTCTCTTTCCCCTCTCATTCATCAACTCTCTCTTTTCACTCTCTCTTCCCAGTCATGTCTCTTTTCCCTGGAATTTCTCTTTTCCCGCTTTTCCCCGGCTTGTCTCTTTCCCCTCTTTCCCCTCTCCTGTGTCTGTCACCTCACTTCACTCGGTGTCTAATTTTCCCCGCTTTCACTCGCCTCTCTCTTTTCCCTCTCATTCATCAACTCTCTCTATCTTCACTCTCTCTTCCCTGTCCTGTGTGTTTTCCCTGGACACTCTCTTTTCCCTCTTTTCCCCGGCTTGTCTCTTTCCCCTATTTCCCCTCTCCTGTGCCTGTCACCTCTCTTCATTCGGTGTGTAGATTTCCCACTTTCACTCGCCTCTCTCTTTTCCCTCTCATTCCTGAAATCTTTCTTTTCCCTTGCCTGTCGCTTTTCCCTCTTTTGCCTTTTCTCCATGAACTCTTCCCTCTTTACCCTCAGCAGTCACTTTCCCCTGCTTTCCCTCAACTCCCTCTTTTCCACCTTTTCCCTCGCTTGTCTCTTTTCCCTGTTTCCCCTCGCCTGTCTCTCTCACCTCTGTTCTCTCGGCGTTCTTTTCCCCCGCTTTCACTCGCCTCTCTCTTTTCCCTCTCATTCATCAACTCTCTCTTTTCCCTCTCTCTTCACTGTCCTGTCTCTTTTCCCTGGACACTCTCTTTTCCCTCTTTTCCCCTGCTTGTCTCTGTCCCCTCTTTCCCCTCTCCTGTGTCGGTCACCTCTCTTCATTCGGTGTGTAGATTTCCCACTTCCACTCGCCTCTCTCTTTTCCCTCTCATTCATCAAATCTCTCTCTTCACTCTCTCTTCCCTGTCCTGTCTCTTTTCCCTGGACACTCTCTTTTCCCTCTTTTCCCCTGCTTGACTCTGTCCCCTCTCCTGTGTCGGTCACCTCTCTTCACTCGCTGTGTAAATGTCCCACTTTCTCTCGCCTCTCTCTTTCCCCTCTCATTCATCAACTCTCTCTTTTCACTCTCTCTTCCCACTCATGTCTCTTTTCTCTGGACACTCTCTTTTCCCCGGACACTCTCTTTTCCCCGGCTTGTCTCTTTCCCCTCTTTACCCTCTCCTGTGTCTGTCACCTCTCTTCACTCGGTGTCTACTTTTCCCTGCTTTCACTCGCCTCTCTCTTTCCCCTCTCATTCATCAACTCTCTCTTTTCACTCTCTCTTCCCAGTCATGTCTCTTTTCCCTGGAATTTCTCTTTTCCCTCTTTTCCCCGGCTTGTCTCTTTCCCCTCTTTCCCCTCTCCTGTGTCTGTCACCTCTCTTCACTCGGTGTCTACTTTTCCCTGCTTTCACTCGCCTCTCTCTTTCCCCTCTCATTCATCAACTCTCTCTCTTCACTCTCTCCTCCCTGTCCTGTCTGTTTTCCCTGGACACTCTCTTTTCCCCGGACACTCTCTTTTCCTCGGCTTGTCTCTTTCCCTTCTTTCCCCTCTCCTGTGTCGGTCACCTCTCTTCACTCGGTGTGTAGATTTCCCACTTTCACTCGCCTCTCTCTTTTCCCTCTCATTCATCAACTCTCTCTATCTTCACTCTCTCTTCCCTGTCCTGTGTCTTTTCCCTGGACACTCTCTTTTCCCTCATTTCCCCTGCTTGTCTCTTTCCCCTATTTCCCCTCTCCTGTGTCGGTCACCACTCTTCATTCGCTGTGTAGATTTCCCACTTTCACTCGCCTCTCTTTTTTCCCTCTCATTCATCCACTCTCTCTCTTCACTCTCTCTTCCCAGTCATGTCTCTTTTACCTGGAATTTCTCTTTTCCCTCTTTTCCCCTGCTTGTCTCTTTCCCCTCTCCTGTGTCTGTCACCTCACTTCATTCGGTGTGTAGATTTCCCACTTTCACTCGCCTCTCTCTTTTCCGTCTCATTCATCAACTCTCTCTCTTCACTCTCTCCTCCCTGTCCTGTCTCTTTTCCCTGGGCTCTCTCTTTTCCCCGGCTTGTCTCTTTCCCCTCTCCTGTGTCTGTCACCTCACTTCACTCGGTGTCTACTTTTCCCCGCTTTCACTCGCCTCTCTCTTTTCCCTCTCATTCATCAACTCTCTCTATCTTCACTCTCTCTTCCCTGTCCTGTGTGTTTTCCCTGGACACTCTCTTTTCCCTCTTTTCCCCGGCTTGTCTCTTTCCCCTATTTCCCCTCTCCTGTGCCTGTCACCTCTCTTCATTCGGTGTGTAGATTTCCCACTTTCACTCGCCTCTCTCTTTTCCCTCTCATTCCTGAAATCTCTCTTTTCCCTTGCCTGTCGCTTTTCCCTCTTTTGCCTTTTCTCCATGAACTCTTCCCTCTTTACCCTCAGCAGTCACTTTCCCCTGCTTTCCCTCAACTCCCTCTTTTCCACCTTTTCCCTCGCTTGTCTCTTTTCCCTGTTTCCCCTCGCCTGTCTCTCTCACCTCTGTTCTCTCGGCGTTCTTTTCCCCCGCTTTCACTCGCCTTCCTCTATTCCCTCCCTTTCCTCCACTCTCTCTTTTCCCTCTCTCTTCACTGTCCTGTCTCTTTTCCCTGGAACTTCTCTTTTCCCTCTTTTCCTCTGTTTGTCTCTTTCCCCTCTTTCCCCTCTCCTGTGTCGGTCACCTCTCTTCATTCGGTGTGTAGATTTCCCACTTCCACTCGCCTCTCTCTTTTCCCTCTCATTCATCAACTCTCTCTCTCTTCACTCTCTCTTCCCTGTCCTGTCTCTTTTCCCTGGACACTCTCTTTTCCCTCTTTTCCCCTGCTTGTCTCTGTCCCCTCTTTACCCTCTCCTGTGTCGGTCACCTCTCTTCACTCGCTGTGTAAATGTCCCACTTTCTCTCGCCTCTCTCTTTCCCCTCTCATTCATCAACTCTCTCTTTTCACTCTCTCTTCCCAGTCATGTCTCTTTTCTCTGGACACTCTCTTTTCCCCGGACACTCTCTTTTCCCCGGCTTGTCTCTTTCCCCTCTTTCCCCTCTCCTGTGTCTGTCACCTCTCTTCACTCGGTGTCTACTTTTCCCTGCTTTCACTCGCCTCTCTCTTTCCCCTCTCATTCATCAACTCTCTCTTTTCACTCTCTCTTCCCAGTCATGTCTCTTTTCCCTGGAATTTCTCTTTTCCCTCTTTTCCCCGGCTTGTCTCTTTCCCCTCTTTCCCCTCTCATGTGTCTGTCACCTCTCTTCACTCGGTGTCTACTTTTCCCCGCTTTCACTCGCCTCTCTCTTTTCCGTCTCATTCATCAACTCTCTCTCTTCACTCTCTCCTCCCTGTCCTGTCTCTTTTCCCTGGACACTCTCTTTTCCCCGGCTTGTCTCTTTCCCCTCTTTCCCCTCTCCTGTGTCTGTCACCTCACTTCACTCGGTGTGTAAATTCCCCGCTTTCACTCGCCTCTCTCTTTTCCCTCTCATTCATCAACTCTCTCTATCTTCACTCTCTCTTCCCTGTCCTGTGTGTTTTCCCTGGACACTCTCTTTTCCCTCTTTTCCCCGGCTTGTCTCTTTCCCCTATTTCCCCTCTCCTGTGCCTGTCACCTCTCTTCATTCGGTGTGTAGATTTCCCACTTTCACTCGCCTCTCTCTTTTCCCTCTCATTCCTGAAATCTCTCTTTTCCCTTGCCTGTCGCTTTTCCCTCTTTTGCCTTTTCTCCATGAACTCTTCCCTCTTTACCCTCAGCAGTCACTTTCCCCTGCTTTCCCTCAACTCCCTCTTTTCCACCTTTTCCCTCGCTTGTCTCTTTTCCCTGTTTCCCCTCGCCTGTCTCTCTCACCTCTGTTCTCTCGGCGTTCTTTTCCCCCGCTTTCACTCGCCTTCCTCTATTCCCTCCCTTTCCTCCACTCTCTCTTTTCCCTCTCTCTTCACTGTCCTGTCTCTTTTCCCTGGAACTTCTCTTTTCCCTCTTTTCCTCTGTTTGTCTCTTTCCCCTCTCCTGTGTCGGTCACCTCTCTTCATTCGGTGTGTAGATTTCCCACTTCCACTCGCCTCTCTCTTTTCCCTCTCATTCATCAACTCTCTCTCTCTTCACTCTCTCTTCCCTGTCCTGTCTCTTTTCCCTGGACACTCTCTTTTCCCTCTTTTCCCCTGCTTGTCTCTGTCCCCTCTTTCCCCTCTCCTGTGTCTGTCACCTCACTTCATTCGGTGTGTAGATTTCCCACTTTCACTCGCCTCTCTCTTTTCCGTCTCATTCATCAACTCTCTCTCTTCACTCTCTCCTCCCTGTCCTGTCTCTTTTCCCTGGACACTCTCTTTTCCTCGGCTTGTCTCTTTCCCCTCTTTCCCCTCTCCTGTGTCGGTCACCTCTCTTCACTCGGTGTGTAGATTTCCCACTTTCACTCGCCTCTCTCTTTTCCCTCTCATTCATCAACTCTCTCTTTTCCCTCTCTCTTCCCTGTCCTGTCTCTTTTCCCTGGAATTTCTCTTTTCCCTCTTTTCCCCGGCTTGTCTCTTTCCCCTCTTTCCCCTCTCCTGTGTCTGTCACCTCTCTTCACTCGGTGTCTACTTTTCCCCGCTTTCACTCGCCTCTCTCTTTTCCGTCTCATTCATCAACTCTCTCTCTTCACTCTCTCCTCCCTGTCCTGTCTCTTTTCCCTGGACACTCTCTTTTCCCCGGCTTGTCTCTTTCCCCTCTTTCCCCTCTCCTGTGTCTGTCACCTCACTTCACTCGGTGTCTACTTTTCCCCGCTTTCACTCGCCTCTCTCTTTTCCCTCTCATTCATCAACTCTCTCTATCTTCACTCTCTCTTCCCTGTCCTGTCTCTTTTCCCTGGACACTCTCTTTTCCCTCTTTTCCCCTGCTTGTCTCTGTCCCCTCTTTCCCCTCTCCTGTGTCTGTCACCTCACTTCATTCGGTGTGTAGATTTCCCACTTTCACTCGCCTCTCTCTTTTCCGTCTCATTCATCAACTCTCTCTCTTCACTCTCTCCTCCCTGTCCTGTCTCTTTTCCCTGGACACTCTCTTTTCCTCGGCTTGTCTCTTTCCCCTCTTTCCCCTCTCCTGTGTCGGTCACCTCTCTTCACTCGGTGTGTAGATTTCCCACTTTCACTCGCCTCTCTCTTTTCCCTCTCATTCATCAACTCTCTCTTTTCCCTCTCTCTTCCCTGTCATGTCTCTTTTCCCTGGAATTTCTCTTTTCCCTCTTTTCCCCGGCTTGTCTCTTTCCCCTCTTTCCCCTCTCCTGTGTCTGTCACCTCTCTTCACTCGGTGTCTACTTTTCCCCGCTTTCACTCGCCTCTCTCTTTTCCGTCTCATTCATCAACTCTCTCTCTTCACTCTCTCCTCCCTGTCCTGTCTCTTTTCCCTGGACACTCTCTTTTCCCCGGCTTGTCTCTTTCCCCTCTTTCCCCTCTCCTGTGTCTGTCACCTCACTTCACTCGGTGTCTACTTTTCCCCGCTTTCACTCGCCTCTCTCTTTTCCCTCTCATTCATCAACTCTCTCTATCTTCACTCTCTCTTCCCTGTCCTGTGTGTTTTCCCTGGACACTCTCTTTTCCCTCTTTTCCCCGGCTTGTCTCTTTCCCCTATTTCCCCTCTCCTGTGCCTGTCACCTCTCTTCATTCGGTGTGTAGATTTCCCACTTTCTCTCGCCTCTCTCTTTTCCCTCTCATTCCTGAAATCTCTCTTTTCCCTTGCCTGTCGCTTTTCCCTCTTTTGCCTTTTCTCCATGAACTCTTCCCTCTTTACCCTCAGCAGTCACTTTCCCCTGCTTTCCCTCAACTCCCTCTTTTCCACCTTTTCCCTCGCTTGTCTCTTTTCCCTGTTTCCCCTCGCCTGTCTCTCTCACCTCTGTTCTCTCGGCGTTCTTTTCCCCCGCTTTCACTCGCCTTCCTCTATTCCCTCCCTTTCCTCCACTCTCTCTTTTCCCTCTCTCTTCACTGTCCTGTCTCTTTTCCCTGGAACTTCTCTTTTCCCTCTTTTCCTCTGTTTGTCTCTTTCCCCTCTCCTGTGTCGGTCACCTCTCTTCATTCGGTGTGTAGATTTCCCACTTCCACTCGCCTCTCTCTTTTCCCTCTCATTCATCAACTCTCTCTCTCTTCACTCTCTCTTCCCTGTCCTGTCTCTTTTCCCTGGACACTCTCTTTTCCCTCTTTTCCCCTGCTTGTCTCTGTCCCCTCTTTCCCCTCTCCTGTGTCTGTCACCTCACTTCATTCGGTGTGTAGATTTCCCACTTTCACTCGCCTCTCTCTTTTCCGTCTCATTCATCAACTCTCTCTCTTCACTCTCTCCTCCCTGTCCTGTCTCTTTTCCCTGGACACTCTCTTTTCCTCGGCTTGTCTCTTTCCCCTCTTTCCCCTCTCCTGTGTCGGTCACCTCTCTTCACTCGGTGTGTAGATTTCCCACTTTCACTCGCCTCTCTCTTTTCCCTCTCATTCATCAACTCTCTCTTTTCCCTCTCTCTTCCCTGTCCTGTCTCTTTTCCCTGGAATTTCTCTTTTCCCTCTTTTCCCCGGCTTGTCTCTTTCCCCTCTTTCCCCTCTCCTGTGTCTGTCACCTCTCTTCACTCGGTGTCTACTTTTCCCCGCTTTCACTCGCCTCTCTCTTTTCCGTCTCATTCATCAACTCTCTCTCTTCACTCTCTCCTCCCTGTCCTGTCTCTTTTCCCTGGACACTCTCTTTTCCCCGGCTTGTCTCTTTCCCCTCTTTCCCCTCTCCTGTGTCTGTCACCTCACTTCACTCGGTGTCTACTTTTCCCCGCTTTCACTCGCCTCTCTTTTCCCTCTCATTCATCAACTCTCTCTATCTTCACTCTCTCTTCCCTGTCCTGTGTGTTTTCCCTGGACACTCTCTTTTCCCTCTTTTCCCCGGCTTGTCTCTTTCCCCTATTTCCCCTCTCCTGTGCCTGTCACCTCTTTTCATTCGGTGTGTAGATTTCCCACTTTCACTCGCCTCTCTCTTTTCCCTCTCATTCCTGAAATCTCTCTTTTCCCTTGCCTGTCGCTTTTCCCTCTTTTGCCTTTTCTCCATGAACTCTTCCCTCTTTACCCTCAGCAGTCACTTTCCCCTGCTTTCCCTCAACTCCCTCTTTTCCACCTTTTCCCTCGCTTGTCTCTTTTCCCTGTTTCCCCTCGCCTGTCTCTCTCACCTCTGTTCTCTCGGCGTTCTTTTCCCCGCTTTCACTCGCCTTCCTCTATTCCCTCCCTTTCCTCCACTCTCTCTTTTCCCTCTCTCTTCACTGTCCTGTCTCTTTTCCCTGGAACTTCTCTTTTCCCTCTTTTCCTCTGTTTGTCTCTTACCCCTCTCCTGTGTCGGTCACCTCTCTTCATTCGGTGTGTAGATTTCCCACTTCCACTCGCCTCTCTCTTTTCCCTCTCATTCATCAACTCTCTCTCTCTTCACTCTCTCTTCCCTGTCCTGTCTCTTTTCCCTGGACACTCTCTTTTCCCTCTTTTCCCCTGCTTGTCTCTGTCCCCTCTTTCCCCTCTCCTGTGTCTGTCACCTCACTTCATTCGGTGTGTAGATTTCCCACTTTCACTCGCCTCTCTCTTTTCCGTCTCATTCATCAACTCTCTCTCTTCACTCTCTCCTCCCTGTCCTGTCTCTTTTCCCTGGACACTCTCTTTTCCTCGGCTTGTCTCTTTCCCCTCTTTCCCCTCTCCTGTGTCGGTCACCTCTCTTCACTCGGTGTGTAGATTTCCCACTTTCACTCGCCTCTCTCTTTTCCCTCTCATTCATCAACTCTCTCTTTTCCCTCTCTCTTCCCTGTCCTGTCTCTTTTCCCTGGACACTCTCTTTTCCCTCATTTCCCCTGCTTATCTCTTTCCCCTCTTTCCCCTCTCCTGTGTCGGTCACCTCTCTTCATTCGGTGTGTAGATTTCCCACTTCCACTCGCCTCTCTCTTTTCCCTCTCATTGGTCACCTCTCTTCATTCGGTGTGTAGATTTCCCACTTCCACTCGCCTCTCTCTTTCCCCTCTCATTCATCAACTCTCTCTTTTCACTCTCTCTTCCCAGTCATGTCTCTTTTCTCTGGACACTCTCTTTTCCCCGGACACTCTCTTTTCCCCGGCTTGTCTCTTTCCCCTCTTTCCCCTCTCCTGTGTCTGTCACCTCTCTTCACTCGGTGTCTACTTTTCCCTGCTTTCACTCGCCTCTCTCTTTCCCCTCTCATTCATCAACTCTCTCTTTTCACTCTCTCTTCCCAGTCATGTCTCTTTTCCCCGGAATTTCTCTTTTCCCTCTTTTCCCCGGCTTGTCTCTTTCCCCTCTTTCCCCTCTCCTGTGTCTGTCACCTCTCTTCACTCGGTGTCTACTTTTCCCCGCTTTCACTCGCCTCTCTCTTTCCCCTCTCATTCATCAACTCTCTCTCTTCACTCTCTCCTCCCTGTCCTGTCTCTTTTCCCTGTCCTGTCTCTTTTCCCTGGACACTCTCTTTTCCTCGGCTTGTCTCTTTCCCCTCTTTCCCCTCTCCTGTGTCGGTCACCTCTCTTCACTCGGTGTGTAGATTTCCCACTTTCACTCGCCTCTCTCTTTTCCCTCTCATTCATCAACTCTCTCTATCTTCACTCTCTCTTCCCTGTCCTGTGTCTTTTCCCTGGACACTCTCTTTTCCCTCATTTCCCCTGCTTGTCTCTTTCCCCTATTTCCCCTCTCCTGTGTCGGTCACCACTCTTCATTCGCTGTGTAGATTTCCCACTTTCACTCGCCTCTCTTTTTTCCCTCTCATTCATCCACTCTCTCTCTTCACTCTCTCTTCCCAGTCATGTCTCTTTTACCTGGAATTTCTCTTTTCCCTCTTTTCCCCTGCTTGTCTCTTTCCCCTCTTTCCCCTCTCCTGTGTCTGTCACCTCACTTCATTCGGTGTGTAGATTTCCCACTTTCACTCGCCTCTCTCTTTTCCGTCTCATTCATCAACTCTCTCTCTTCACTCTCTCCTCCCTGTCCTGTCTCTTTTCCCTGGACACTCTCTTTTCCCCGGCTTGTCTCTTTCCCCTCTTTCCCCTCTCATGTGTCTGTCACCTCACTTCACTCGGTGTCTACTTTTCCCCGCTTTCACTCGCCTCTCTCTTTTCCCTCTCATTCATCAACTCTCTCTATCTTCACTCTCTCTTCCCTGTCCTGTCTCTTTTCCCTGGACACTCTCTTTTCCCTCTTTTCCCCTGCTTATCTCTTTCCCCTCTTTCCCCTCTCCTGTGTCGGTCACCTCTCTTCATTCGGTGTGTAGATTTCCCACTTCCACTCGCCTCTCTCTTTTCCCTCTCATTCATCAACTCTCTCTCTCTTCACTCTCTCTTCCCTGTCCTGTCTCTTTTCCCTGGACACTCTCTTTTCCCTCTTTTCCCCTGCTTGTCTCTGTCCCCTCTTTCCCCTCTCCTGTGTCGGTCACCTCTCTTCACTCGCTGTGTAAATGTCCCACTTTCTCTCGCCTCTCTCTTTCCCCTCTCATTCATCAACTCTCTCTTTTCACTCTCTCTTCCCAGTCATGTCTCTTTTCTCTGGACACTCTCTTTTCCCCGGACACTCTCTTTTCCTCGGCTTGTCTCTTTCCCCTCTTTCCCCTCTCCTGTGTCGGTCACCTCTCTTCACTCGGTGTGTAAATTTCCCACTTTCACTCGCCTCTCTCTTTTCCCTCTCATTCGTCAACTCTCTCTATCTTCACTCTCTCTTCCCTGTCCTGTGTCTTTTCCCTGGACACTCTCTTTTCCCTCATTTCCCCTGCTTGTCTCTTTCCCCTATTTCCCCTCTCCTGTGTCGGTCACCACTCTTCATTCGCTGTGTAGATTTCCCACTTTCACTCGCCTCTCTTTTTTCCCTCTCATTCATCCACTCTCTCTCTTCACTCTCTCTTCCCAGTCATGTCTCTTTTACCTGGAATTTCTCTTTTCCCTCTTTTCCCCTGCTTGTCTCTTTCCCCTCTATCCCCTCTCCTGTGTCTGTCACCTCACTTCATTCGGTGTGTAGATTTCCCACTTTCACTCGCCTCTCTCTTTTCCGTCTCATTCATCAACTCTCTCTCTTCACTCTCTCCTCCCTGTCCTGTCTCTTTTCCCTGGACACTCTCTTTTCCCCGGCTTGTCTCTTTCCCCTCTTTCCCCTCTCATGTGTCTGTCACCTCTCTTCACTCGGTGTCTACTTTTCCCTGCTTTCACTCGCCTCTCTCTTTCCCCTCTCATTCATCAACTCTGTCTTTTCACTCTCTCTTCCCAGTCATGTCTCTTTTCCCTGGAATTTCTCTTTTCCCTCTTTTCCCCGGCTTGTCTCTTTCCCCTATTTCCCCTCTCCTGTGCCTGTCACCTCTCTTCATTCGGTGTGTAGATTTCCCACTTTCACTCGCCTCTCTCTTTTCCCTCTCATTCCTGAAATCTCTCTTTTCCCTTGCCTGTCGCTTTTCCCTCTTTTGCCTTTTCTCCATGAACTCTTCCCACTTTACCCTCAGCAGTCACTTTCCCCTGCTTTCCCTCAACTCCCTCTTTTCCACCTTTTCCCTCGCTTGTCTCTTTTCCCTGTTTCCCCTCGCCTGTCTCTCTCACCTCTGTTCTCTCGGCGTTCTTTTCCCCCGCTTTCACTCGCCTTCCTCTATTCCCTCCCTTTCCTCCACTCTCTCTTTTCCCTCTCTCTTCACTGTCCTGTCTCTTTTCCCTGGAACTTCTCTTTTCCCTCTTTTCCTCTGTTTGTCTCTTTCCCCTCTTTCCCCTCTCCTGTGTCGGTCACCTCTCTTCATTCGGTGTGTAGATTTCCCACTTCCACTCGCCTCTCTCTTTTCCCTCTCATTCATCAACTCTCTCTCTCTTCACTCTCTCTTCCCTGTCCTGTCTCTTTTCCCTGGACACTCTCTTTTCCCTCTTTTCCCCTGCTTGTCTCTGTCCCCTCTTTACCCTCTCCTGTGTCGGTCACCTCTCTACACTCGCTGTGTAAATGTCCCACTTTCTCTCGCCTCTCTCTTTCCCCTCTCATTCATCAACTCTCTCTTTTCACTCTCTCTTCCCAGTCATGTCTCTTTTCTCTGGACACTCTCTTTTCCCCGGACACTCTCTTTTCCCTGGCTTGTCTCTTTCCCCTCTTTCCCCTCTCCTGTGTCTGTCACCTCTCTTCACTCGGTGTCTACTTTTCCCCGCTTTCACTCGCCTCTCTCTTTCCCCTCTCATTCATCAACTCTCTCTCTTCACTCTCTCCTCCCTGTCCTGTCTCTTTTCCCTGGACACTCTCTTTTCCCCGGACACTCTCTTTTCCTCGGCTTGTCTCTTTCCCCTCTTTCCCCTCTCCTGTGTCGGTCACCTCTCTTCACTCGGTGTGTAGATTTCCCACTTTCACTCGCCTCTCTCTTTTCCCTCTCATTCATCAACTCTCTCTATCTTCACTCTCTCTTCCCTGTCCTGTGTCTTTTCCCTGGACACTCTCTTTTCCCTCATTTCCCCTGCTTGTCTCTTTCCCCTATTTCCCCTCTCCTGTGTCGGTCACCACTCTTCATTCGCTGTGTAGATTTCCCACTTTCACTCGCCTCTCTTTTTTCCCTCTCATTCATCCACTCTCTCTCTTCACTCTCTCTTCCCAGTCATGTCTCTTTTACCTGGAATTTCTCTTTTCCCTCTTTTCCCCTGCTTGTCTCTTTCCCCTCTTTCCCCTCTCCTGTGTCGGTCACCTCACTTCATTCGGTGTGTAGATTTCCCACTTTCACTCGCCTCTCTCTTTTCCGTCTCATTCATCAACTCTCTCTCTTCACTCTCTCCTCCCTGTCCTGTCTCTTTTCCCTGGACACTCTCTTTTCCCCGGCTTGTCTCTTTCCCCTCTTTCCCCTCTCATGTGTCTGTCACCTCACTTCACTCGGTGTCTAATTTTCCCCGCTTTCACTCGCCTCTCTCTTTTCCCTCTCATTCATCAACTCTCTCTATCTTCACTCTCTCTTCCCTGTCCTGTGTGTTTTCCCTGGACACTCTCTTTTCCCTCTTTTCCCCGGCTTGTCTCTTTCCCCTATTTCCCCTCTCCTGTGCCTGTCACCTCTCTTCATTCGGTGTGTAGATTTCCCACTTTCACTCGCCTCTCTCTTTTCCCTCTCATTCCTGAAATCTCTCTTTTCCCTTGCCTGTCGCTTTTCCCTCTTTTGCCTTTTCTCCATGAACTCTTCCCTCTTTACCCTCAGCAGTCACTTTCCCCTGCTTTCCCTCAACTCCCTCTTTTCCACCTTTTCCCTCGCTTGTCTCTTTTCCCTGTTTCCCCTCGCCTGTCTCTCTCACCTCTGTTCTCTCGGCGTTCTTTTCCCCCGCTTTCACTCGCCTCTCTCTTTTCCCTCTCATTCATCAACTCTCTCTTTTCCCTCTCTCTTCACTGTCCTGTCTCTTTTCCCTGGATCTTCTCTTTTCCCTCTTTTCCTCTGTTTGTCTCTTTCCCCCCTTTCCCCTCTCCTGTGTCGGTCACCTCTCTTCATTCGGTGTGTAGATTTCCCACTTCCACTCGCCTCTCTCTTTTCCCTCTCATTCATCAACTCTCTCTCTCTTCACTCTCTCTTCCCTGTCCTGTCTCTTTTCCCTGGACACTCTCTTTTCCCTCTTTTCCCCTGCTTGTCTCTGTCCCCTCTTTCCCCTCTCCTGTGTCGGTCACCTCTCTTCACTCGCTGTGTAAATGTCCCACTTTCTCTCGCCTCTCTCTTTCCCCTCTCATTCATCAACTCTCTCTTTTCACTCTCTCTTCCCAGTCATGTCTCTTTTCTCTGGACACTCTCTTTTCCCCGGAAACTCTCTTTTCCCCGGCTTGTCTCTTTCCCCTCTTTCCCCTCTCCTGTGTCTGTCACCTCTCTTCACTCGGTGTCTACTTTTCCCTGCTTTCACTCGCCTCTCTCTTTCCCCTCTCATTCATCAACTCTCTCTTTTCACTCTCTCTTCCCAGTCATGTCTCTTTTCCCTGGAATTTCTCTTTTCCCTCTTTTCCCCGGCTTGTCTCTTTCCCCTCTTTCCCCTCTCCTGTGTCTGTCACCTCTCTTCACTCGGTGTCTACTTTTCCCCGCTTTCACTCGCCTCTCTCTTTCCCCTCTCATTCATCAACTCTCTCTCTTCACTCTCTCCTCCCTGTCCTGTCTCTTTTCCCTGGACACTCTCTTTTCCCCGGACACTCTCTTTTCCTCGGCTTGTCTCTTTCCCCTCTTTCCCCTCTCCTGTGTCGGTCACCTCTCTTCACTCGGTGTGTAGATTTCCCACTTTCACTCGCCTCTCTTTTTTCCCTCTCATTCATCCACTCTCTCTCTTCACTCTCTCTTCCCAGTCATGTCTCTTTTACCTGGAATTTCTCTTTTCCCTCTTTTCCCCTGCTTGTCTCTTTCCCCTCTTTCCCCTCTCCTGTGTCTGTCACCTCACTTCATTCGGTGTGTAGATTTCCCACTTTCACTCGCCTCTCTCTTTTCCGTCTCATTCATCAACTCTCTCTCTTCACTCTCTCCTCCCTGTCCTGTCTCTTTTCCCTGGACACTCTCTTTTCCCCGGCTTGTCTCTTTCCCCTCTTTCCCCTCTCATGTGTCTGTCACCTCACTTCATTCGGTGTCTAATTTTCCCCGCTTTCACTCGCCTCTCTCTTTTCCCTCTCATTCATCAACTCTCTCTATCTTCACTCTCTCTTCCCTGTCCTGTGTGTTTTCCCTGGACACTCTCTTTTCCCTCTTTTCCCCGGCTTGTCTCTTTCCCCTATTTCCCCTCTCCTGTGCCTGTCACCTCTCTTCATTCGGTGTGTAGATTTCCCACTTTCACTCGCCTCTCTCTTTTCCCTCTCATTCCTGAAATCTCTCTTTTCCCTTGCCTGTCGCTTTTCCCTCTTTTGCCTTTTCTCCATGAACTCTTCCCTCTTTACCCTCAGCAGTCACTTTCCCCTGCTTTCCCTCAACTCCCTCTTTTCCACCTTTTTCCCTCGCTTGTCTCTTTTCCCTGTTTCCCCTCGCCTGTCTCTCTCACCTCTGTTCTCTCGGCGTTCTTTTCCCCCGCTTTCACTCGCCTCTCTCTTTTCCCTCTCATTCATCAACTCTCTCTTTTCCCTCTCTCTTCACTGTCCTGTCTCTTTTCCCTGGAACTTCTCTTTTCCCTCTTTTCCTCTGTTTGTCTCTTTCCCCTCTTTCCCCTCTCCTGTGTCGGTCACCTCTCTTCATTCGGTGTGTAGATTTCCCACTTCCACTCGCCTCTCTCTTTTCCCTCTCATTCATCAACTCTCTCTCTCTTCACTCTCTCTTCCCTGTCCTGTCTCTTTTCCCTGGACACTCTCTTTTCCCTCTTTTCCCCTGCTTGTCTCTGTCCCCTCTTTCCCCTCTCCTGTGTCTGTCACCTCTCTTCACTCGCTGTGTAAATGTCCCACTTTCTCTCGCCTCTCTCTTTCCCCTCTCATTCATCAACTCTCTCTTTTCACTCTCTCTTCCCAGTCATGTCTCTTTTCTCTGGACACTCTCTTTTCCCCGGACAGTCTCTTTTCCTCGGCTTGTCTCTTTCCCCTCTTTCCCCTCTCCTGTGTCGGTCACCTCTCTTCACTCGGTGTGTAGATTTCCCACTTCCACTCGCGTCTCTCTTTTCCCTCTCATTCGTCAACTCTCTCTATCTTCACTCTCTCTTCCCTGTCCTGTGTCTTTTCCCTGGACACTCTCTTTTCCCTCATTTCCCCTGCTTGTCTCTTTCCCCTATTTCCCCTCTCCTGTGTCGGTCACCACTCTTCATTCGCTGTGTAGATTTCCCACTTTCACTCGCCTCTCTTTTTTCCCTCTCATTCATCCACTCTCTCTCTTCACTCTCTCTTCCCAGTCATGTCTCTTTTACCTGGAATTTCTCTTTTCCCTCTTTTCCCCTGCTTGTCTCTTTCCCCTCTTTCCCCTCTCCTGTGTCTGTCACCTCACTTCATTCGGTGTGTAGATTTCCCACTTTCACTCGCCTCTCTCTTTTCCGTCTCATTCATCAACTCTCTCTCTTCACTCTCTCCTCCCTGTCCTGTCTCTTTTCCCTGGACACTCTCTTTTCCCCGGCTTGTCTCTTTCCCCTCTTTCCCCTCTCATGTGTCTGTCACCTCACTTCACTCGGTGTCTAATTTTCCCCGCTTTCACTCGCCTCTCTCTTTTCCCTCTCATTCATCAACTCTCTCTATCTTCACTCTCTCTTCCCTGTCCTGTGTGTTTTCCCTGGACACTCTCTTTTCCCTCTTTTCCCCGGCTTGTCTCTTTCCCCTATTTCCCCTCTCCTGTGCCTGTCACCTCTCTTCATTCGGTGTGTAGATTTCCCACTTTCACTCGCCTCTCTCTTTTCCCTCTCATTCCTGAAATCTCTCTTTTCCCTTGCCTGTCGCTTTTCCCTCTTTTGCCTTTTCTCCATGAACTCTTCCCTCTTTACCCTCAGCAGTCACTTTCCCCTGCTTTCCCTCAACTCCCTCTTTTCCACCTTTTCCCTCGCTTGTCTCTTTTCCCTGTTTCCCCTCGCCTGTCTCTCTCACCTCTGTTCTCTCGGCGTTCTTTTCCCCCGCTTTCACTCGCCTCTCTCTTTTCCCTCTCATTCATCAACTCTCTCTTTTCCCTCTCTCTTCACTGTCCTGTCTCTTTTCCCTGGAACTTCTCTTTTCCCTCTTTTCCTCTGTTTGTCTCTTTCCCCTCTTTCCCCTCTCCTGTGTCGGTCACCTCTCTTCATTCGGTGTGTAGATTTCCCACTTCCACTCGCCTCTCTCTTTTCCCTCTCATTCATCAACTCTCTCTCTCTTCACTCTCTCTTCCCTGTCCTGTCTCTTTTCCCTGGACACTCTCTTTTCCCTCTTTTCCCCTGCTTGTCTCTGTCCCCTCTTTCCCCTCTCCTGTGTCGGTCACCTCTCTTCACTCGCTGTGTAAATGTCCCACTTTCTCTCGCCTCTCTCTTTCCCCTCTCATTCATCAACTCTCTCTTTTCACTCTCTCTTCCCAGTCATGTCTCTTTTCTCTGGACACTCTCTTTTCCCCGGACAGTCTCTTTTCCTCGGCTTGTCTCTTTCCCCTCTTTCCCCTCTCCTGTGTCGGTCACCTCTCTTCACTCGGTGTGTAGATTTCCCACTTTCACTCGCCTCTCTCTTTTCCCTCTCATTCGTCAACTCTCTCTATCTTCACTCTCTCTTCCCTGTCCTGTGTCTTTTCCCTGGACACTCTCTTTTCCCTCATTTCCCCTGCTTGTCTCTTTCCCCTATTTCCCCTCTCCTGTGTCGGTCACCACTCTTCATTCGCTGTGTAGATTTCCCACTTTCACTCGCCTCTCTTTTTTCCCTCTCATTCATCCACTCTCTCTCTTCACTCTCTCTTCCCAGTCATGTCTCTTTTACCTGGAATTTCTCTTTTCCCTCTTTTCCCCTGCTTGTCTCTTTCCCCTCTTTCCCCTCTCCTGTGTCTGTCACCTCACTTCATTCGGTGTGTAGATTTCCCACTTTCACTCGCCTCTCTCTTTTCCGTCTCATTCATCAACTCTCTCTCTTCACTCTCTCCTCCCTGTCCTGTCTCTTTTCCCTGGACACTCTCTTTTCCCCGGCTTGTCTCTTTCCCCTCTTTCCCCTCTCCTGTGTCTGTCACCTCACTTCACTCGGTGTCTACTTTTCCCCGCTTTCACTCGCCTCTCTCTTTTCCCTCTCATTCATCAACTCTCTCTATCTTCACTCTCTCTTCCCTGTCCTGTGTGTTTTCCCTGGACACTCTCTTTTCCCTCTTTTCCCCGGCTTGTCTCTTTCCCCTATTTCCCCTCTCCTGTGCCTGTCACCTCTCTTCATTCGGTGTGTAGATTTCCCACTTTCACTCGCCTCTCTCTTTTCCCTCTCATTCCTGAAATCTCTCTTTTCCCTTGCCTGTCGCTTTTCCCTCTTTTGCCTTTTCTCCATGAACTCTTCCCACTTTACCCTCAGCAGTCACTTTCCCCTGCTTTCCCTCAACTCCCTCTTTTCCACCTTTTCCCTCGCTTGTCTCTTTTCCCTGTTTCCCCTCGCCTGTCTCTCTCACCTCTGTTCTCTCGGCGTTCTTTTCCCCCGCTTTCACTCGCCTTCCTCTATTCCCTCCCTTTCCTCCACTCTCTCTTTTCCCTCTCTCTTCACTGTCCTGTCTCTTTTCCCTGGAACTTCTCTTTTCCCTCTTTTCCTCTGTTTGTCTCTTACCCCTCTCCTGTGTCGGTCACCTCTCTTCATTCGGTGTGTAGATTTCCCACTTCCACTCGCCTCTCTCTTTTCCCTCTCATTCATCAACTCTCTCTCTCTTCACTCTCTCTTCCCTGTCCTGTCTCTTTTCCCTGGACACTCTCTTTTCCCTCTTTTCCCCTGCTTGTCTCTGTCCCCTCTTTCCCCTCTCCTGTGTCTGTCACCTCACTTCATTCGGTGTGTAGATTTCCCACTTTCACTCGCCTCTCTCTTTTCCGTCTCATTCATCAACTCTCTCTCTTCACTCTCTCCTCCCTGTCCTGTCTCTTTTCCCTGGACACTCTCTTTTCCTCGGCTTGTCTCTTTCCCCTCTTTCCCCTCTCCTGTGTCGGTCACCTCTCTTCACTCGGTGTGTAGATTTCCCACTTTCACTCGCCTCTCTCTTTTCCCTCTCATTCATCAACTCTCTCTTTTCCCTCTCTCTTCCCTGTCCTGTCTCTTTTCCCTGGACACTCTCTTTTCCCTCATTTCCCCTGCTTATCTCTTTCCCCTCTTTCCCCTCTCCTGTGTCGGTCACCTCTCTTCATTCGGTGTGTAGATTTCCCACTTCCACTCGCCTCTCTCTTTTCCCTCTCATTGGTCACCTCTCTTCATTCGGTGTGTAGATTTCCCACTTCCACTCGCCTCTCTCTTTCCCCTCTCATTCATCAACTCTCTCTTTTCACTCTCTCTTCCCAGTCATGTCTCTTTTCTCTGGACACTCTCTTTTCCCCGGACACTCTCTTTTCCCCGGCTTGTCTCTTTCCCCTCTTTCCCCTCTCCTGTGTCTGTCACCTCTCTTCACTCGGTGTCTACTTTTCCCTGCTTTCACTCGCCTCTCTCTTTCCCCTCTCATTCATCAACTCTCTCTTTTCACTCTCTCTTCCCAGTCATGTCTCTTTTCCCTGGAATTTCTCTTTTCCCTCTTTTCCCCGGCTTGTCTCTTTCCCCTCTTTCCCCTCTCCTGTGTCTGTCACCTCTCTTCACTCGGTGTCTACTTTTCCCCGCTTTCACTCGCCTCTCTCTTTCCCCTCTCATTCATCAACTCTCTCTCTTCACTCTCTCCTCCCTGTCCTGTCTCTTTTCCCTGGACACTCTCTTTTCCCCGGACACTCTCTTTTCCTCGGCTTGTCTCTTTCCCCTCTTTCCCCTCTCCTGTGTCGGTCACCTCTCTTCACTCGGTGTGTAGATTTCCCACTTTCACTCGCCTCTCTCTTTTCCCTCTCATTCATCAACTCTCTCTCTCTCCACTCTCTCTTCCCTGTCCTGTCTCTTTTCCCTGGACACTCTCTTTTCCCTCATTTCCCCTGCTTGTCTCTTTCCCCTATTTCCCCTCTCCTGTGTCGGTCACCACTCTTCATTCGCTGTGTAGATTTCCCACTTTCACTCGCCTCTCTTTTTTCCCTCTCATTCATCCACTCTCTCTCTTCACTCTCTCTTCCCAGTCATGTCTCTTTTACCTGGAATTTCTCTTTTCCCTCTTTTCCCCTGCTTGTCTCTTTCCCCTCTTTCCCCTCTCCTGTGTCTGTCACCTCACTTCATTCGGTGTGTAGATTTCCCACTTTCACTCGCCTCTCTCTTTTCCGTCTCATTCATCAACTCTCTCTCTTCACTCTCTCCTCCCTGTCCTGTCTCTTTTCCCTGGACACTCTCTTTTCCCCGGCTTGTCTCTTTCCCCTCTTTCCCCTCTCCTGTGTCTGTCACCTCACTTCACTCGGTGTCTAATTTTCCCCGCTTTCACTCGCCTCTCTCTTTTCCCTCTCATTCATCAACTCTCTCTATCTTCACTCTCTCTTCCCTGTCCTGTGTGTTTTCCCTGGACACTCTCTTTTCCCTCTTTTCCCCGGCTTGTCTCTTTCCCCTATTTCCCCTCTCCTGTGCCTGTCACCTCTCTTCATTCGGTGTGTAGATTTCCCACTTTCACTCGCCTCTCTCTTTTCCCTCTCATTCCTGAAATCTTTCTTTTCCCTTGCCTGTCGCTTTTCCCTCTTTTGCCTTTTCTCCATGAACTCTTCCCTCTTTACCCTCAGCAGTCACTTTCCCCTGCTTTCCCTGAACTCCCTCTTTTCCACCTTTTCCCTCGCTTGTCTCTTTTCCCTGTTTCCCCTCGCCTGTCTCTCTCACCTCTGTTCTCTCGGCGTTCTTTTCCCCCGCTTTCACTCGCCTCTCTTTTTTCCCTCTCATTCATCAACTCTCTCTTTTCCCTCTCTCTTCACTGTCCTGTCTCTTTTCCCTGGACACTCTCTTTTCCCTCTTTTCCCCTGCTTGTCTCTGTCCCCTCTTTCCCCTCTCCTGTGTCGGTCACCTCTCTTCATTCGGTGTGTAGATTTCCCACTTCCACTCGCCTCTCTCTTTTCCCTCTCATTCATCAAATCTCTCTCTTCACTCTCTCTTCCCTGTCCTGTCTCTTTTCCCTGGACACTCTCTTTTCCCTCTTTTCCCCTGCTTGTCTCTGTCCCCTCTCCTGTGTCGGTCACCTCTCTTCACTCGCTGTGTAAATGTCCCACTTTCTCTCGCCTCTCTCTTTCCCCTCTCATTCATCAACTCTCTCTTTTCACTCTCTCTTCCCAGTCATGTCTCTTTTCTCTGGACACTCTCTTTTCCCCGGACACTCTCTTTTCCCCGGCTTGTCTCTTTCCCCTCTTTCCCCTCTCCTGTGTCTGTCACCTCTCTTCACTCGGTGTCTACTTTTCCCTGCTTTCACTCGCCTCTCTCTTTCCCCTCTCATTCATCAACTCTCTCTTTTCACTCTCTCTTCCCAGTCATGTCTCTTTTCCCTGGAATTTCTCTTTTCCCTCTTTTCCCCGGCTTGTCTCTTTCCCCTCTTTCCCCTCTCCTGTGTCTGTCACCTCTCTTCACTCGGTGTCTACTTTTCCCTGCTTTCACTCGCCTCTCTCTTTCCCCTCTCATTCATCAACTCTCTCTCTTCACTCTCTCCTCCCTGTCCTGTCTCTTTTCCCTGGACACTCTCTTTTCCCCGGCTTGTCTCTTTCCCCTCTTTCCCCTCTCCTGTGTCTGTCACCTCACTTCACTCGGTGTCTAATTTTCCCCGCTTTCACTCGCCTCTCTCTTTTCCCTCTCATTCATCAACTCTCTCTATCTTCACTCTCTCTTCCCTGTCCTGTGTGTTTTCCCTGGACACTCTCTTTTCCCTCTTTTCCCCGGCTTGTCTCTTTCCCCTATTTCCCCTCTCCTGTGCCTGTCACCTCTCTTCATTCGGTGTGTAGATTTCCCACTTTCACTCGCCTCTCTCTTTTCCCTCTCATTCCTGAAATCTTTCTTTTCCCTTGCCTGTCGCTTTTCCCTCTTTTGCCTTTTCTCCATGAACTCTTCCCTCTTTACCCTCAGCAGTCACTTTCCCCTGCTTTCCCTCAACTCCCTCTTTTCCACCTTTTCCCTCGCTTGTCTCTTTTCCCTGTTTCCCCTCGCCTGTCTCTCTCACCTCTGTTCTCTCGGCGTTCTTTTCCCCCGCTTTCACTCGCCTCTCTCTTTTCCCTCTCATTCATCAACTCTCTCTTTTCCCTCTCTCTTCACTGTCCTGTCTCTTTTCCCTGGATCTTCTCTTTTCCCTCTTTTCCTCTGTTTGTCTCTTTCCCCCCTTTCCCCTCTCCTGTGTCGGTCACCTCTCTTCATTCGGTGTGTAGATTTCCCACTTCCACTCGCCTCTCTCTTTTCCCTCTCATTCATCAACTCTCTCTCTCTTCACTCTCTCTTCCCTGTCCTGTCTCTTTTCCCTGGACACTCTCTTTTCCCTCTTTTCCCCTGCTTGTCTCTGTCCCCTCTTTCCCCTCTCCTGTGTCGGTCACCTCTCTTCACTCGCTGTGTAAATGTCCCACTTTCTCTCGCCTCTCTCTTTCCCCTCTCATTCATCAACTCTCTCTTTTCACTCTCTCTTCCCAGTCATGTCTCTTTTCTCTGGACACTCTCTTTTCCCCGGAAACTCTCTTTTCCCCGGCTTGTCTCTTTCCCCTCTTTCCCCTCTCCTGTGTCTGTCACCTCTCTTCACTCGGTGTCTACTTTTCCCTGCTTTCACTCGCCTCTCTCTTTCCCCTCTCATTCATCAACTCTCTCTTTTCACTCTCTCTTCCCAGTCATGTCTCTTTTCCCTGGAATTTCTCTTTTCCCTCTTTTCCCCGGCTTGTCTCTTTCCCCTCTTTCCCCTCTCCTGTGTCTGTCACCTCTCTTCACTCGGTGTCTACTTTTCCCCGCTTTCACTCGCCTCTCTCTTTCCCCTCTCATTCATCAACTCTCTCTCTTCACTCTCTCCTCCCTGTCCTGTCTCTTTTCCCTGGACACTCTCTTTTCCCCGGACACTCTCTTTTCCTCGGCTTGTCTCTTTCCCCTCTTTCCCCTCTCCTGTGTCGGTCACCTCTCTTCACTCGGTGTGTAGATTTCCCACTTTCACTCGCCTCTCTTTTTTCCCTCTCATTCATCCACTCTCTCTCTTCACTCTCTCTTCCCAGTCATGTCTCTTTTACCTGGAATTTCTCTTTTCCCTCTTTTCCCCTGCTTGTCTCTTTCCCCTCTTTCCCCTCTCCTGTGTCTGTCACCTCACTTCATTCGGTGTGTAGATTTCCCACTTTCACTCGCCTCTCTCTTTTCCGTCTCATTCATCAACTCTCTCTCTTCACTCTCTCCTCCCTGTCCTGTCTCTTTTCCCTGGACACTCTCTTTTCCCCGGCTTGTCTCTTTCCCCTCTTTCCCCTCTCATGTGTCTGTCACCTCACTTCATTCGGTGTCTAATTTTCCCCGCTTTCACTCGCCTCTCTCTTTTCCCTCTCATTCATCAACTCTCTCTATCTTCACTCTCTCTTCCCTGTCCTGTGTGTTTTCCCTGGACACTCTCTTTTCCCTCTTTTCCCCGGCTTGTCTCTTTCCCCTATTTCCCCTCTCCTGTGCCTGTCACCTCTCTTCATTCGGTGTGTAGATTTCCCACTTTCACTCGCCTCTCTCTTTTCCCTCTCATTCCTGAAATCTCTCTTTTCCCTTGCCTGTCGCTTTTCCCTCTTTTGCCTTTTCTCCATGAACTCTTCCCTCTTTACCCTCAGCAGTCACTTTCCCCTGCTTTCCCTCAACTCCCTCTTTTCCACCTTTTTCCCTCGCTTGTCTCTTTTCCCTGTTTCCCCTCGCCTGTCTCTCTCACCTCTGTTCTCTCGGCGTTCTTTTCCCCCGCTTTCACTCGCCTCTCTCTTTTCCCTCTCATTCATCAACTCTCTCTTTTCCCTCTCTCTTCACTGTCCTGTCTCTTTTCCCTGGAACTTCTCTTTTCCCTCTTTTCCTCTGTTTGTCTCTTTCCCCTCTTTCCCCTCTCCTGTGTCGGTCACCTCTCTTCATTCGGTGTGTAGATTTCCCACTTCCACTCGCCTCTCTCTTTTCCCTCTCATTCATCAACTCTCTCTCTCTTCACTCTCTCTTCCCTGTCCTGTCTCTTTTCCCTGGACACTCTCTTTTCCCTCTTTTCCCCTGCTTGTCTCTGTCCCCTCTTTCCCCTCTCCTGTGTCTGTCACCTCTCTTCACTCGCTGTGTAAATGTCCCACTTTCTCTCGCCTCTCTCTTTCCCCTCTCATTCATCAACTCTCTCTTTTCACTCTCTCTTCCCAGTCATGTCTCTTTTCTCTGGACACTCTCTTTTCCCCGGACAGTCTCTTTTCCTCGGCTTGTCTCTTTCCCCTCTTTCCCCTCTCCTGTGTCGGTCACCTCTCTTCACTCGGTGTGTAGATTTCCCACTTCCACTCGCGTCTCTCTTTTCCCTCTCATTCGTCAACTCTCTCTATCTTCACTCTCTCTTCCCTGTCCTGTGTCTTTTCCCTGGACACTCTCTTTTCCCTCATTTCCCCTGCTTGTCTCTTTCCCCTATTTCCCCTCTCCTGTGTCGGTCACCACTCTTCATTCGCTGTGTAGATTTCCCACTTTCACTCGCCTCTCTTTTTTCCCTCTCATTCATCCACTCTCTCTCTTCACTCTCTCTTCCCAGTCATGTCTCTTTTACCTGGAATTTCTCTTTTCCCTCTTTTCCCCTGCTTGTCTCTTTCCCCTCTTTCCCCTCTCCTGTGTCTGTCACCTCACTTCATTCGGTGTGTAGATTTCCCACTTTCACTCGCCTCTCTCTTTTCCGTCTCATTCATCAACTCTCTCTCTTCACTCTCTCCTCCCTGTCCTGTCTCTTTTCCCTGGACACTCTCTTTTCCCCGGCTTGTCTCTTTCCCCTCTTTCCCCTCTCATGTGTCTGTCACCTCACTTCACTCGGTGTCTAATTTTCCCCGCTTTCACTCGCCTCTCTCTTTTCCCTCTCATTCATCAACTCTCTCTATCTTCACTCTCTCTTCCCTGTCCTGTGTGTTTTCCCTGGACACTCTCTTTTCCCTCTTTTCCCCGGCTTGTCTCTTTCCCCTATTTCCCCTCTCCTGTGCCTGTCACCTCTCTTCATTCGGTGTGTAGATTTCCCACTTTCACTCGCCTCTCTCTTTTCCCTCTCATTCCTGAAATCTCTCTTTTCCCTTGCCTGTCGCTTTTCCCTCTTTTGCCTTTTCTCCATGAACTCTTCCCTCTTTACCCTCAGCAGTCACTTTCCCCTGCTTTCCCTCAACTCCCTCTTTTCCACCTTTTCCCTCGCTTGTCTCTTTTCCCTGTTTCCCCTCGCCTGTCTCTCTCACCTCTGTTCTCTCGGCGTTCTTTTCCCCCGCTTTCACTCGCCTCTCTCTTTTCCCTCTCATTCATCAACTCTCTCTTTTCCCTCTCTCTTCACTGTCCTGTCTCTTTTCCCTGGAACTTCTCTTTTCCCTCTTTTCCTCTGTTTGTCTCTTTCCCCTCTTTCCCCTCTCCTGTGTCGGTCACCTCTCTTCATTCGGTGTGTAGATTTCCCACTTCCACTCGCCTCTCTCTTTTCCCTCTCATTCATCAACTCTCTCTCTCTTCACTCTCTCTTCCCTGTCCTGTCTCTTTTCCCTGGACACTCTCTTTTCCCTCTTTTCCCCTGCTTGTCTCTGTCCCCTCTTTCCCCTCTCCTGTGTCGGTCACCTCTCTTCACTCGCTGTGTAAATGTCCCACTTTCTCTCGCCTCTCTCTTTCCCCTCTCATTCATCAACTCTCTCTTTTCACTCTCTCTTCCCAGTCATGTCTCTTTTCTCTGGACACTCTCTTTTCCCCGGACAGTCTCTTTTCCTCGGCTTGTCTCTTTCCCCTCTTTCCCCTCTCCTGTGTCGGTCACCTCTCTTCACTCGGTGTGTAGATTTCCCACTTTCACTCGCCTCTCTCTTTTCCCTCTCATTCGTCAACTCTCTCTATCTTCACTCTCTCTTCCCTGTCCTGTGTCTTTTCCCTGGACACTCTCTTTTCCCTCATTTCCCCTGCTTGTCTCTTTCCCCTATTTCCCCTCTCCTGTGTCGGTCACCACTCTTCATTCGCTGTGTAGATTTCCCACTTTCACTCGCCTCTCTTTTTTCCCTCTCATTCATCCACTCTCTCTCTTCACTCTCTCTTCCCAGTCATGTCTCTTTTACCTGGAATTTCTCTTTTCCCTCTTTTCCCCTGCTTGTCTCTTTCCCCTCTTTCCCCTCTCCTGTGTCTGTCACCTCACTTCATTCGGTGTGTAGATTTCCCACTTTCACTCGCCTCTCTCTTTTCCGTCTCATTCATCAACTCTCTCTCTTCACTCTCTCCTCCCTGTCCTGTCTCTTTTCCCTGGACACTCTCTTTTCCCCGGCTTGTCTCTTTCCCCTCTTTCCCCTCTCCTGTGTCTGTCACCTCACTTCACTCGGTGTCTACTTTTCCCCGCTTTCACTCGCCTCTCTCTTTTCCCTCTCATTCATCAACTCTCTCTATCTTCACTCTCTCTTCCCTGTCCTGTGTGTTTTCCCTGGACACTCTCTTTTCCCTCTTTTCCCCGGCTTGTCTCTTTCCCCTATTTCCCCTCTCCTGTGCCTGTCACCTCTCTTCATTCGGTGTGTAGATTTCCCACTTTCACTCGCCTCTCTCTTTTCCCTCTCATTCCTGAAATCTCTCTTTTCCCTTGCCTGTCGCTTTTCCCTCTTTTGCCTTTTCTCCATGAACTCTTCCCACTTTACCCTCAGCAGTCACTTTCCCCTGCTTTCCCTCAACTCCCTCTTTTCCACCTTTTCCCTCGCTTGTCTCTTTTCCCTGTTTCCCCTCGCCTGTCTCTCTCACCTCTGTTCTCTCGGCGTTCTTTTCCCCCGCTTTCACTCGCCTTCCTCTATTCCCTCCCTTTCCTCCACTCTCTCTTTTCCCTCTCTCTTCACTGTCCTGTCTCTTTTCCCTGGAACTTCTCTTTTCCCTCTTTTCCTCTGTTTGTCTCTTTCCCCTATTTCCCCTCTCCTGTGCCTGTCACCTCTCTTCATTCGGTGTGTAGATTTCCCACTTTCACTCGCCTCTCTCTTTTCCCTCTCATTCCTGAAATCTCTCTTTTCCCTTGCCTGTCGCTTTTCCCTCTTTTGCCTTTTCTCCATGAACTCTTCCCTCTTTACCCTCAGCAGTCACTTTCCCGTGCTTTCCCTCAACTCCCTCTTTTCCACCTTTTCCCTCGCTTGTCTCTTTTCCCTGTTTCCCCTCGCCTGTCTCTCTCACCTCTGTTCTCTCGGCGTTCTTTTCCCCCGCTTTCACTCGCCTCTCTCTTTTCCCTCTCATTCATCAACTCTCTCTTTTCCCTCTCTCTTCACTGTCCTGTCTCTTTTCCCTGGAACTTCTCTTTTCCCTCTTTTCCTCTGTTTGTCTCTTTCCCCCCTTTCCCCTCTCCTGTGTCGGTCACCTCTCTTCATTCGGTGTGTAGATTTCCCACTTCCACTCGCCTCTCTCTTTTCCCTCTCATTCATCAACTCTCTCTCTCTTCACTCTCTCTTCCCTGTCCTGTCTCTTTTCCCTGGACACTCTCTTTTCCCTCTTTTCCCCTGCTTGTCTCTGTCCCCTCTTTCCCCTCTCCTGTGTCGGTCACCTCTCTTCACTCGCTGTGTAAATGTCCCACTTTCTCTCGCCTCTCTCTTTCCCCTCTCATTCATCAACTCTCTCTTTTCACTCTCTCTTCCCAGTCATGTCGCTTTTCTCTGGACACTCTCTTTTCCCCGGACACTCTCTTTTCCCCGGCTTGTCTCTTTCCCCTCTTTCCCCTCTCCTGTGTCTGTCACCTCTCTTCACTCGGTGTCTACTTTTCCCTGCTTTCACTCGCCTCTCTCTTTCCCCTCTCATTCATCAACTCTCTCTTTTCACTCTCTCTTCCCAGTCATGTCTCTTTTCCCTGGAATTTCTCTTTTCCCTCTTTTCCCCGGCTTGTCTCTTTCCCCTCTTTCCCCTCTCCTGTGTCTGTCACCTCTCTTCACTCGGTGTCTACTTTTCCCCGCTTTCACTCGCCTCTCTCTTTCCCCTCTCATTCATCAACTCTCTCTCTTCACTCTCTCCTCCCTGTCCTGTCTCTTTTCCCTGGACACTCTCTTTTCCCCGGACACTCTCTTTTCCTCGGCTTGTCTCTTTCCCCTCTTTCCCCTCTCCTGTGTCGGTCACCTCTCTTCACTCGGTGTGTAGATTTCCCACTTTCACTCGCCTCTCTCTTTTCCCTCTCATTCATCAACTCTCTCTCTCTTCACTCTCTCTTCCCTGTCCTGTCTCTTTTCCCTGGACACTCTCTTTTCCCTCATTTCCCCTGCTTGTCTCTTTCCCCTATTTCCCCTCTCCTGTGTCGGTCACCACTCTTCATTCGCTGTGTAGATTTCCCACTTTCACTCGCCTCTCTTTTTTCCCTCTCATTCATCCACTCTCTCTCTTCACTCTCTCTTCCCAGTCATGTCTCTTTTACCTGGAATTTCTCTTTTCCCTCTTTTCCCCTGCTTGTCTCTTTCCCCTCTTTCCCCTCTCCTGTGTCTGTCACCTCACTTCATTCGGTGTGTAGATTTCCCACTTTCACTCGCCTCTCTCTTTTCCGTCTCATTCATCAACTCTCTCTCTTCACTCTCTCCTCCCTGTCCTGTCTCTTTTCCCTGGACACTCTCTTTTCCCCGGCTTGTCTCTTTCCCCTCTTTCCCCTCTCCTGTGTCTGTCACCTCACTTCACTCGGTGTCTAATTTTCCCCGCTTTCACTCGCCTCTCTCTTTTCCCTCTCATTCATCAACTCTCTCTATCTTCACTCTCTCTTCCCTGTCCTGTGTGTTTTCCCTGGACACTCTCTTTTCCCTCTTTTCCCCGGCTTGTCTCTTTCCCCTATTTCCCCTCTCCTGTGCCTGTCACCTCTCTTCATTCGGTGTGTAGATTTCCCACTTTCACTCGCCTCTCTCTTTTCCCTCTCATTCCTGAAATCTTTCTTTTCCCTTGCCTGTCGCTTTTCCCTCTTTTGCCTTTTCTCCATGAACTCTTCCCTCTTTACCCTCAGCAGTCACTTTCCCCTGCTTTCCCTGAACTCCCTCTTTTCCACCTTTTCCCTCGCTTGTCTCTTTTCCCTGTTTCCCCTCGCCTGTCTCTCTCACCTCTGTTCTCTCGGCGTTCTTTTCCCCCGCTTTCACTCGCCTCTCTTTTTTCCCTCTCATTCATCAACTCTCTCTTTTCCCTCTCTCTTCACTGTCCTGTCTCTTTTCCCTGGACACTCTCTTTTCCCTCTTTTCCCCTGCTTGTCTCTGTCCCCTCTTTCCCCTCTCCTGTGTCGGTCACCTCTCTTCATTCGGTGTGTAGATTTCCCACTTCCACTCGCCTCTCTCTTTTCCCTCTCATTCATCAAATCTCTCTCTTCACTCTCTCTTCCCTGTCCTGTCTCTTTTCCCTGGACACTCTCTTTTCCCTCTTTTCCCCTGCTTGTCTCTGTCCCCTCTCCTGTGTCGGTCACCTCTCTTCACTCGCTGTGTAAATGTCCCACTTTCTCTCGCCTCTCTCTTTCCCCTCTCATTCATCAACTCTCTCTTTTCACTCTCTCTTCCCAGTCATGTCTCTTTTCTCTGGACACTCTCTTTTCCCCGGACACTCTCTTTTCCCCGGCTTGTCTCTTTCCCCTCTTTCCCCTCTCCTGTGTCTGTCACCTCTCTTCACTCGGTGTCTACTTTTCCCTGCTTTCACTCGCCTCTCTCTTTCCCCTCTCATTCATCAACTCTCTCTTTTCACTCTCTCTTCCCAGTCATGTCTCTTTTCCCTGGAATTTCTCTTTTCCCTCTTTTCCCCGGCTTGTCTCTTTCCCCTCTTTCCCCTCTCCTGTGTCTGTCACCTCTCTTCACTCGGTGTCTACTTTTCCCTGCTTTCACTCGCCTCTCTCTTTCCCCTCTCATTCATCAACTCTCTCTCTTCACTCTCTCCTCCCTGTCCTGTCTCTTTTCCCTGGACACTCTCTTTTCCCCGGCTTGTCTCTTTCCCCTCTTTCCCCTCTCCTGTGTCTGTCACCTCACTTCACTCGGTGTCTAATTTTCCCCGCTTTCACTCGCCTCTCTCTTTTCCCTCTCATTCATCAACTCTCTCTATCTTCACTCTCTCTTCCCTGTCCTGTGTGTTTTCCCTGGACACTCTCTTTTCCCTCTTTTCCCCGGCTTGTCTCTTTCCCCTATTTCCCCTCTCCTGTGCCTGTCACCTCTCTTCATTCGGTGTGTAGATTTCCCACTTTCACTCGCCTCTCTCTTTTCCCTCTCATTCCTGAAATCTTTCTTTTCCCTTGCCTGTCGCTTTTCCCTCTTTTGCCTTTTCTCCATGAACTCTTCCCTCTTTACCCTCAGCAGTCACTTTCCCCTGCTTTCCCTCAACTCCCTCTTTTCCACCTTTTCCCTCGCTTGTCTCTTTTCCCTGTTTCCCCTCGCCTGTCTCTCTCACCTCTGTTCTCTCGGCGTTCTTTTCCCCCGCTTTCACTCGCCTCTCTTTTTTCCCTCTCATTCATCAACTCTCTCTTTTCCCTCTCTCTTCACTGTCCTGTCTCTTTTCCCTGGACACTCTCTTTTCCCTCTTTTCCCCTGCTTGTCTCTGTCCCCTCTTTCCCCTCTCCTGTGTCGGTCACCTCTCTTCATTCGGTGTGTAGATTTCCCACTTCCACTCGCCTCTCTCTTTTCCCTCTCATTCATCAAATCTCTCTCTTCACTCTCTCTTCCCTGTCCTGTCTCTTTTCCCTGGACACTCTCTTTTCCCTCTTTTCCCCTGCTTGTCTCTGTCCCCTCTCCTGTGTCGGTCACCTCTCTTCACTCGCTGTGTAAATGTCCCACTTTCTCTCGCCTCTCTCTTTCCCCTCTCATTCATCAACTCTCTCTTTTCACTCTCTCTTCCCAGTCATGTCTCTTTTCTCTGGACACTCTCTTTTCCCCGGACACTCTCTTTTCCCCGGCTTGTCTCTTTCCCCTCTTTCCCCTCTCCTGTGTCTGTCACCTCTCTTCACTCGGTGTCTACTTTTCCCTGCTTTCACTCGCCTCTCTCTTTCCCCTCTCATTCATCAACTCTCTCTTTTCACTCTCTCTTCCCAGTCATGTCTCTTTTCCCTGGAATTTCTCTTTTCCCTCTTTTCCCCGGCTTGTCTCTTTCCCCTCTTTCCCCTCTCCTGTGTCTGTCACCTCTCTTCACTCGGTGTCTACTTTTCCCTGCTTTCACTCGCCTCTCTCTTTCCCCTCTCATTCATCAACTCTCTCTCTTCACTCTCTCCTCCCTGTCCTGTCTGTTTTCCCTGGACACTCTCTTTTCCCCGGACACTCTCTTTTCCTCGGCTTGTCTCTTTCCCTTCTTTCCCCTCTCCTGTGTCGGTCACCTCTCTTCACTCGGTGTGTAGATTTCCCACTTTCACTCGCCTCTCTCTTTTCCCTCTCATTCATCAACTCTCTCTATCTTCACTCTCTCTTCCCTGTCCTGTGTCTTTTCCCTGGACACTCTCTTTTCCCTCATTTCCCCTGCTTGTCTCTTTCCCCTATTTCCCCTCTCCTGTGTCGGTCACCACTCTTCATTCGCTGTGTAGATTTCCCACTTTCACTCGCCTCTCTTTTTTCCCTCTCATTCATCCACTCTCTCTCTTCACTCTCTCTTCCCAGTCATGTCTCTTTTACCTGGAATTTCTCTTTTCCCTCTTTTCCCCTGCTTGTCTCTTTCCCCTCTCCTGTGTCTGTCACCTCACTTCATTCGGTGTGTAGATTTCCCACTTTCACTCGCCTCTCTCTTTTCCGTCTCATTCATCAACTCTCTCTCTTCACTCTCTCCTCCCTGTCCTGTCTCTTTTCCCTGGGCTCTCTCTTTTCCCCGGCTTGTCTCTTTCCCCTCTCCTGTGTCTGTCACCTCACTTCACTCGGTGTCTACTTTTCCCCGCTTTCACTCGCCTCTCTCTTTTCCCTCTCATTCATCAACTCTCTCTATCTTCACTCTCTCTTCCCTGTCCTGTGTGTTTTCCCTGGACACTCTCTTTTCCCTCTTTTCCCCGGCTTGTCTCTTTCCCCTATTTCCCCTCTCCTGTGCCTGTCACCTCTCTTCATTCGGTGTGTAGATTTCCCACTTTCACTCGCCTCTCTCTTTTCCCTCTCATTCCTGAAATCTCTCTTTTCCCTTGCCTGTCGCTTTTCCCTCTTTTGCCTTTTCTCCATGAACTCTTCCCTCTTTACCCTCAGCAGTCACTTTCCCCTGCTTTCCCTCAGCTCCCTCTTTTCCACCTTTTCCCTCGCTTGTCTCTTTTCCCTGTTTCCCCTCGCCTGTCTCTCTCACCTCTGTTCTCTCGGCGTTCTTTTCCCCCGCTTTCACTCGCCTTCCTCTATTCCCTCCCTTTCCTCCACTCTCTCTTTTCCCTCTCTCTTCACTGTCCTGTCTCTTTTCCCTGGAACTTCTCTTTTCCCTCTTTTCCTCTGTTTGTCTCTTTCCCCTCTTTCCCCTCTCCTGTGTCGGTCACCTCTCTTCATTCGGTGTGTAGATTTCCCACTTCCACTCGCCTCTCTCTTTTCCCTCTCATTCATCAACTCTCTCTCTCTTCACTCTCTCTTCCCTGTCCTGTCTCTTTTCCCTGGACACTCTCTTTTCCCTCTTTTCCCCTGCTTGTCTCTGTCCCCTCTTTACCCTCTCCTGTGTCGGTCACCTCTCTACACTCGCTGTGTAAATGTCCCACTTTCTCTCGCCTCTCTCTTTCCCCTCTCATTCATCAACTCTCTCTTTTCACTCTCTCTTCCCAGTCATGTCTCTTTTCTCTGGACACTCTCTTTTCCCCGGACACTCTCTTTTCCCCGGCTTGTCTCTTTCCCCTCTTTCCCCTCTCCTGTGTCTGTCACCTCTCTTCACTCGGTGTCTACTTTTCCCTGCTTTCACTCGCCTCTCTCTTTCCCCTCTCATTCATCAACTCTCTCTTTTCACTCTCTCTTCCCAGTCATGTCTCTTTTCCCTGGAATTTCTCTTTTCCCTCTTTTCCCCGGCTTGTCTCTTTCCCCTCTTTCCCCTCTCCTGTGTCTGTCACCTCTCTTCACTCGGTGTCTACTTTTCCCCGCTTTCACTCGCCTCTCTCTTTTCCGTCTCATTCATCAACTCTCTCTCTTCACTCTCTCCTCCCTGTCCTGTCTCTTTTCCCTGGACACTCTCTTTTCCCCGGCTTGTCTCTTTCCCCTCTTTCCCCTCTCCTGTGTCTGTCACCTCACTTCACTCGGTGTCTACTTTTCCCCGCTTTCACTCGCCTCTCTCTTTTCCCTCTCATTCATCAACTCTCTCTATCTTCACTCTCTCTTCCCTGTCCTGTCTCTTTTCCCTGGACACTCTCTTTTCCCTCTTTTCCCCGGCTTGTCTCTTTCCCCTATTTCCCCTCTCCTGTGCCTGTCACCTCTCTTCATTCGGTGTGTAGATTTCCCACTTTCACTCGCCTCTCTCTTTTCCCTCTCATTCCTGAAATCTCTCTTTTCCCTTGCCTGTCGCTTTTCCCTCTTTTGCCTTTTCTCCATGAACTCTTCCCTCTTTACCCTCAGCAGTCACTTTCCCCTGCTTTCCCTCAACTCCCTCTTTTCCACCTTTTCCCTCGCTTGTCTCTTTTCCCTGTTTCCCCTCGCCTGTCTCTCTCACCTCTGTTCTCTCGGCGTTCTTTTCCCCCGCTTTCACTCGCCTTCCTCTATTCCCTCCCTTTCCTCCACTCTCTCTTTTCCCTCTCTCTTCACTGTCCTGTCTCTTTTCCCTGGAACTTCTCTTTTCCCTCTTTTCCTCTGTTTGTCTCTTTCCCCTCTCCTGTGTCGGTCACCTCTCTTCATTCGGTGTGTAGATTTCCCACTTCCACTCGCCTCTCTCTTTTCCCTCTCATTCATCAACTCTCTCTCTCTTCACTCTCTCTTCCCTGTCCTGTCTCTTTTCCCTGGACACTCTCTTTTCCCTCTTTTCCCCTGCTTGTCTCTGTCCCCTCTTTCCCCTCTCCTGTGTCTGTCACCTCACTTCATTCGGTGTGTAGATTTCCCACTTTCACTCGCCTCTCTCTTTTCCGTCTCATTCATCAACTCTCTCTCTTCACTCTCTCCTCCCTGTCCTGTCTCTTTTCCCTGGACACTCTCTTTTCCTCGGCTTGTCTCTTTCCCCTCTTTCCCCTCTCCTGTGTCGGTCACCTCTCTTCACTCGGTGTGTAGATTTCCCACTTTCACTCGCCTCTCTCTTTTCCCTCTCATTGATCAACTCTCTCTTTTCCCTCTCTCTTCCCTGTCCTGTCTCTTTTCCCTGGACACTCTCTTTTCCCTCATTTCCCCTGCTTGTCTCTTTCCCCTCTTTCCCCTCTCCTGTGTCGGTCACCTCTCTTCATTCGGTGTGTAGATTTCCCACTTCCACTCGCCTCTCTCTTTTCCCTCTCATTGGTCACCTCTCTTCATTCGGTGTGTAGATTTCCCACTTCCACTCGCCTCTCTCTTTTCCCTCTCATTCATCAACTCTCTCTTTTCCTTCTCTCTTCACTGTCCTGTCTCTTTTCCCTGGAACTTCTCTTTTCCCTCTTTTCCTCTGTTTGTCTCTTTCCCCTCTTTCCCCTCTCCTGTGTCGGTCACCTCTCTTCATTCGGTGTGTAGATTTCCCACTTCCACTCGCCTCTCTCTTTTCCCTCTCATTCATCAACTCTCTCTCTCTTCACTCTCTCTTCCCTGTCCTGTCTCTTTTCCCTGGACACTCTCTTTTCCCTCTTTTCCCCTGCTTGTCTCTGTCCCCTCTTTACCCTCTCCTGTGTCGGTCACCTCTCTTCACTCGCTGTGTAAATGTCCCACTTTCTCTCGCCTCTCTCTTTCCCCTCTCATTCATCAACTCTCTCTTTTCACTCTCTCTTCCCAGTCATGTCTCTTTTCTCTGGACACTCTCTTTTCCCCGGACACTCTCTTTTCCCCGGCTTGTCTCTTTCCCCTCTTTCCCCTCTCCTGTGTCTGTCACCTCTCTTCACTCGGTGTCTACTTTTCCCTGCTTTCACTCGCCTCTCTCTTTCCCCTCTCATTCATCAACTCTGTCTTTTCACTCTCTCTTCCCAGTCATGTCTCTTTTCCCTGGAATTTCTCTTTTCCCTCTTTTCCCCGGCTTGTCTCTTTCCCCTCTTTCCCCTCTCCTGTGTCTGTCACCTCTCTTCACTCGGTGTCTACTTTTCCCTGCTTTCACTCGCCTCTCTCTTTCCCCTCTCATTCATCAACTCTCTCTCTTCACTCTCTCCTCCCTGTCCTGTCTCTTTTCCCTGGACACTCTCTTTTCCCTGGACACTCTCTTTTCCTCGGCTTGTCTCTTTCCCCTCTTTCCCCTCTCCTGTGCCTGTCACCTCTCTTCATTCGGTGTGTAGATTTCCCACTTTCACTCGCCTCTCTCTTTTCCGTCTCATTCATCAACTCTCTCTCTTCACTCTCTCCTCCCTGTCCTGTCTCTTTTCCCTGGGCTCTCTCTTTTCCCCGGCTTGTCTCTTTCCCCTATCCTGTGTCTGTCACCTCACTTCACTCGGTGTCTACTTTTCCCCGCTTTCACTCGCCTCTCTCTTTTCCCTCTCATTCATCAACTCTCTCTATCTTCACTCTCTCTTCCCTGTCCTGTCTCTTTTCCCTGGACACTCTCTTTTCCCTCTTTTCCCCGGCTTGTCTCTTTCCCCTATTTCCCCTCTCCTGTGCCTGTCACCTCTCTTCATTCGGTGTGTAGATTTCCCACTTTCACTCGCCTCTCTCTTTTCCCTCTCATTCCTGAAATCTCTCTTTTCCCTTGCCTGTCGCTTTTCCCTCTTTTGCCTTTTCTCCATGAACTCTTCCCTCTTTACCCTCAGCAGTCACTTTCCCCTGCTTTCCCTCAACTCCCTCTTTTCCACCTTTTCCCTCGCTTGTCTCTTTTCCCTGTTTCCCCTCGCCTGTCTCTCTCACCTCTGTTCTCTCGGCGTTCTTTTCCCCCGCTTTCACTCGCCTTCCTCTATTCCCTCCCTTTCCTCCACTCTCTCTTTTCCCTCTCTCTTCACTGTCCTGTCTCTTTTCCCTGGAACTTCTCTTTTCCCTCTTTTCCTCTGTTTGTCTCTTTCCCCTCTTTCCCCTCTCCTGTGTCGGTCACCTCTCTTCATTCGGTGTGTAGATTTCCCACTTCCACTCGCCTCTCTCTTTTCCCTCTCATTCATCAACTCTCTCTCTCTTCACTCTCTCTTCCCTGTCCTGTCTCTTTTCCCTGGACACTCTCTTTTCCCTCTTTTCCCCTGCTTGTCTCTGTCCCCTCTTTACCCTCTCCTGTGTCGGTCACCTCTCTACACTCGCTGTGTAAATGTCCCACTTTCTCTCGCCTCTCTCTTTCCCCTCTCATTCATCAACTCTCTCTTTTCACTCTCTCTTCCCAGTCATGTCTCTTTTCTCTGGACACTCTCTTTTCCCCGGACACTCTCTTTTCCCCGGCTTGTCTCTTTCCCCTCTTTCCCCTCTCCTGTGTCTGTCACCTCTCTTCACTCGGTGTCTACTTTTCCCTGCTTTCACTCGCCTCTCTCTTTCCCCTCTCATTCATCAACTCTCTCTTTTCACTCTCTCTTCCCAGTCATGTCTCTTTTCCCTGGAATTTCTCTTTTCCCTCTTTTCCCCGGCTTGTCTCTTTCCCCTCTTTCCCCTCTCCTGTGTCTGTCACCTCTCTTCACTCGGTGTCTACTTTTCCCCGCTTTCACTCGCCTCTCTCTTTTCCGTCTCATTCATCAACTCTCTCTCTTCACTCTCTCCTCCCTGTCCTGTCTCTTTTCCCTGGACACTCTCTTTTCCCCGGCTTGTCTCTTTCCCCTCTTTCCCCTCTCCTGTGTCTGTCACCTCACTTCACTCGGTGTCTACTTTTCCCCGCTTTCACTCGCCTCTCTCTTTTCCCTCTCATTCCTGAAATCTCTCTTTTCCCTTGCCTGTCGCTTTTCCCTCTTTTGCCTTTTCTCCATGAACTCTTCCCTCTTTACCCTCAGCATTCACTTTCCCCTGCTTTCCCTCAACTCCCTCTTTTCCACCTTTTCCCTCGCTTGTCTCTTTTCCCTGTTTCCCCTCGCCTGTCTCTCTCACCTCTGTTCTCTCGGCGTTCTTTTCCCCCGCTTTCACTCGCCTTCCTCTATTCCCTCCCTTTCCTCCACTCTCTCTTTTCCCTCTCTCTTCACTGTCCTGTCTCTTTTCCCTGGAACTTCTCTTTTCCCTCTTTTCCTCTGTTTGTCTCTTTCCCCTCTCCTGTGTCGGTCACCTCTCTTCATTCGGTGTGTAGATTTCCCACTTCCACTCGCCTCTCTCTTTTCCCTCTCATTCATCAACTCTCTCTCTCTTCACTCTCTCTTCCCTGTCCTGTCTCTTTTCCCTGGACACTCTCTTTTCCCTCTTTTCCCCTGCTTGTCTCTGTCCCCTCTTTCCCCTCTCCTGTGTCTGTCACCTCACTTCATTCGGTGTGTAGATTTCCCACTTTCACTCGCCTCTCTCTTTTCCGTCTCATTCATCAACTCTCTCTCTTCACTCTCTCCTCCCTGTCCTGTCTCTTTTCCCTGGACACTCTCTTTTCCTCGGCTTGTCTCTTTCCCCTCTTTCCCCTCTCCTGTGTCGGTCACCTCTCTTCACTCGGTGTGTAGATTTCCCACTTTCACTCGCCTCTCTCTTTTCCCTCTCATTGATCAACTCTCTCTTTTCCCTCTCTCTTCCCTGTCCTGTCTCTTTTCCCTGGACACTCTCTTTTCCCTCATTTCCCCTGCTTGTCTCTTTCCCCTCTTTCCCCTCTCCTGTGTCGGTCACCTCTCTTCATTCGGTGTGTAGATTTCCCACTTCCACTCGCCTCTCTCTTTTCCCTCTCATTCATCAACTCTCTCTCTCTTCACTCTCTCTTCCCTGTCCTGTCTCTTTTCCCTGGACACTCTCTTTTCCCTCTTTTCCCCTGCTTGTCTCTGTCCCCTCTTTACCCTCTCCTGTGTCGGTCACCTCTCTTCACTCGGTGTCTACTTTTCCCTGCTTTCACTCGCCTCTCTCTTTCCCCTCTCATTCATCAACTCTGTCTTTTCACTCTCTCTTCCCAGTCATGTCTCTTTTCCCTGGAATTTCTCTTTTCCCTCTTTTCCCCGGCTTGTCTCTTTCCCCTCTTTCCCCTCTCCTGTGTCTGTCACCTCTCTTCACTCGGTGTCTACTTTTCCCTGCTTTCACTCGCCTCTCTCTTTCCCCTCTCATTCATCAACTCTCTCTCTTCACTCTCTCCTCCCTGTCCTGTCTCTTTTCCCTGGACACTCTCTTTTCCCTGGACACTCTCTTTTCCTCGGCTTGTCTCTTTCCCCTCTTTCCCCTCTCCTGTGTCGGTCACCTCTCTTCACTCGGTGTGTAGATTTCCCACTTTCACTCGCCTCTCTCTTTTCCCTCTCATTCATCAACTCTCTCTATCTTCACTCTCTCTTCCCTGTCCTGTGTCTTTTCCCTGGACACTCTCTTTTCCCTCATTTCCCCTGCTTGTCTCTTTCCCCTATTTCCCCTCTCCTGTGTCGGTCACCTCTCTTCATTCGGTGTGTAGATTTCCCACTTTCACTCGCCTCTCTTTTTTCCCTCTCATTCATCCACTCTCTCTCTTCACTCTCTCTTCCCAGTCATGTCTCTTTTACCTGGAATTTCTCTTTTCCCTCTTTTCCCCTGCTTGTCTCTTTCCCCTCTTTCCCCTCTCCTGTGTCTGTCACCTCACTTCATTCGGTGTGTAGATTTCCCACTTTCACTCGCCTCTCTCTTTTCCGTCTCATTCATCAACTCTCTCTCTTCACTCTCTCCTCCCTGTCCTGTCTCTTTTCCCTGGACACTCTCTTTTCCCCGGCTTGTCTCTTTCCCCTCTTTCCCCTCTCCTGTGTCTGTCACCTCTCTTCACTCGGTGTCTACTTTTCCCCGCTTTCACTCGCCTCTCTCTTTTCCCTCTCATTCATCAACTCTATCTTCACTCTCTCTTCCCTGTCCTGTGTGTTTTCCCTGGACACTCTCTTTTCCCTCGTTTCCCCGGCTTGTCTCTTTCCCCTATTTCCCCTCTCCTGTGCCTGTCACCTCTCTTCATTCGGTGTGTAGATTTCCCACTTTCACTCGCCTCTCTCTTTTCCCTCTCATTCCTGAAATCTCTCTTTTCCCTTGCCTGTCGCTTTTCCCTCTTTTGCCTTTTCTCCATGAACTCTTCCCTCTTCACCCTCAGCAGTCACTTTCCCCTGCTTTCCCTCAACTCCCTCTTTTCCACCTTTTCCCTCGCTTGTCTCTTTTCCCTGTTTCCCCTCGCCTGTCTCTCTCACCTCTGTTCTCTCGGCGTTCTTTTCCCCCGCTTTCACTCGCCTTCCTCTATTCCCTCCCTTTCCTCCACTCTCTCTTTTCCCTCTCTCTTCACTGTCCTGTCTCTTTTCCCTGGAACTTCTCTTTTCCCTCTTTTCCTCTGTTTGTCTCTTTCCCCTCTTTCCCCTCTCCTGTGTCGGTCACCTCTCTTCATTCGGTGTGTAGATTTCCCACTTCCACTCGCCTCTCTCTTTTCCCTCTCATTCATCAACTCTCTCTCTCTTCACTCTCTCTTCCCTGTCCTGTCTCTTTTCCCTGGACACTCTCTTTTCCCTCTTTTCCCCTGCTTGTCTCTGTCCCCTCTTTACCCTCTCCTGTGTCGGTCACCTCTCTACACTCGCTGTGTAAATGTCCCACTTTCTCTCGCCTCTCTCTTTCCCCTCTCATTCATCAACTCTCTCTTTTCACTCTCTCTTCCCAGTCATGTCTCTTTTCCCTGGAATTTCTCTTTTCCCTCTTTTCCCCGGCTTGTCTCTTTCCCCTCTTTCCCCTCTCCTGTGTCTGTCACCTCTCTTCACTCGGTGTCTACTTTTCCCCGCTTTCACTCGCCTCTCTCTTTTCCGTCTCATTCATCAACTCTCTCTCTTCACTCTCTCCTCCCTGTCCTGTCTCTTTTCCCTGGACACTCTCTTTTCCCCGGCTTGTCTCTTTCCCCTCTTTCCCCTCTCCTGTGCCTGTCACCTCACTTCACTCGGTGTCTACTTTTCCCCGCTTTCACTCGCCTCTCTCTTTTCCCTCTCATTCCTGAAATCTCTCTTTTCCCTTGCCTGTCGCTTTTCCCTCTTTTGCCTTTTCTCCATGAACTCTTCCCTCTTTACCCTCAGCAGTCACTTTCCCCTGCTTTCCCTCAACTCCCTCTTTTCCACCTTTTCCCTCGCTTGTCTCTTTTCCCTGTTTCCCCTCGCCTGTCTCTCTCACCTCTGTTCTCTCGGCGTTCTTTTCCCCCGCTTTCACTCGCCTTCCTCTATTCCCTCCCTTTCCTCCACTCTCTCTTTTCCCTCTCTCTTCACTGTCCTGTCTCTTTTCCCTGGAACTTCTCTTTTCCCTCTTTTCCTCTGTTTGACTCTTTCCCCTCTCCTGTGTCGGTCACCTCTCTTCATTCGGTGTGTAGATTTCCCACTTCCACTCGCCTCTCTCTTTTCCCTCTCATTCATCAACTCTCTCTCTCTTCACTCTCTCTTCCCTGTCCTGTCTCTTTTCCCTGGACACTCTCTTTTCCCTCTTTTCCCCTGCTTGTCTCTGTCCCCTCTTTACCCTCTCCTGTGTCGGTCACCTCTCTTCACTCGCTGTGTAAATGTCCCACTTTCTCTCGCCTCTCTCTTTCCCCTCTCATTCATCAACTCTCTCTTTTCACTCTCTCTTCCCAGTCATGTCTCTTTTCTCTGGACACTCTCTTTTCCCCGGACACTCTCTTTTCCCCGGCTTGTCTCTTTCCCCTCTTTACCCTCTCCTGTGTCTGTCACCTCTCTTCACTCGGTGTCTACTTTTCCCTGCTTTCACTCGCCTCTCTCTTTCCCCTCTCATTCATCAACTCTCTCTTTTCACTCTCTCTTCCCAGTCATGTCTCTTTTCCCTGGAATTTCTCTTTTCCCTCTTTTCCCCGGCTTGTCTCTTTCCCCTCTTTCCCCTCTCCTGTGTCTGTCACCTCTCTTCACTCGGTGTCTACTTTTCCCTGCTTTCACTCGCCTCTCTCTTTCCCCTCTCATTCATCAACTCTCTCTCTTCACTCTCTCCTCCCTGTCCTGTCTCTTTTCCCTGGACACTCTCTTTTCCCTGGACACTCTCTTTTCCTCGGCTTGTCTCTTTCCCCTCTTTCCCCTCTCCTGTGTCGGTCACCTCTCTTCATTCGGTGTGTAGATTTCCCACTTTCACTCGCCTCTCTCTTTTCCCTCTCATTCATCAACTCTCTCTATCTTCACTCTCTCTTCCCTGTCCTGTGTCTTTTCCCTGGACACTCTCTTTTCCCTCATTTCCCCTGCTTGTCTCTTTCCCCTATTTCCCCTCTCCTGTGTCGGTCACCTCTCTTCATTCGGTGTGTAGATTTCCCACTTTCACTCGCCTCTCTTTTTTCCCTCTCATTCATCCACTCTCTCTCTTCACTCTCTCTTCCCAGTCATGTCTCTTTCACCTGGAATTTCTCTTTTCCCTCTTTTCACCTGCTTGCCTCTTTCCCCTCTTTCCCCTCTCCTGTGTCTGTCACCTCACTTCATTCGGTGTGTAGATTTCCCACTTTCACTCGCCTCTCTCTTTTCCGTCTCATTCATCAACTCTCTCTCTTCACTCTCTCCTCCCTGTCCTGTCTCTTTTCCCTGGACACTCTCTTTTCCCCGGCTTGTCTCTTTCCCCTCTTTCCCCTCTCCTGTGTCTGTCACCTCTCTTCACTCGGTGTCTACTTTTCCCTGCTTTCACTCGCCTCTCTCTTTTCCGTCTCATTCATCAACTCTCTCTCTTCACTCTCTCCTCCCTGTCCTGTCTCTTTTCCCTGGACACTCTCTTTTCCCTGGACACTCTCTTTTCCTCGGCTTGTCTCTTTCCCCTCTTTCCCCTCTCCTGTGTCGGTCACCTCTCTTCACTCGGTGTGTAGATTTCCCACTTTCACTCGCCTCTCTCTTTTCCCTCTCATTCATCAACTCTCTCTATCTTCACTCTCTCTTCCCTGTCCTGTGTCTTTTCCCTGGACACTCTCTTTTCCCTCGTTTCCCCGGCTTGTCTCTTTCCCCTATTTCCCCTCTCCTGTGCCTGTCACCTCTCTTCATTCGGTGTGTAGATTTCCCACTTTCACTCGCCTCTCTCTTTTCCCTCTCATTCCTGAAATCTCTCTTTTCCCTTGCCTGTCGCTTTTCCCTCTTTTGCCTTTTCTCCATGAACTCTTCCCTCTTCACCCTCAGCAGTCACTTTCCCCTGCTTTCCCTCAACTCCCTCTTTTCCACCTTTTCCCTCGCTTGTCTCTTTTCCCTGTTTCCCCTCGCCTGTCTCTCTCACCTCTGTTCTCTCGGCGTTCTTTTCCCCCGCTTTCACTCGCCTTCCTCTATTCCCTCCCTTTCCTCCACTCTCTCTTTTCCCTCTCTCTTCACTGTCCTGTCTCTTTTCCCTGGAACTTCTCTTTTCCCTCTTTTCCTCTGTTTGTCTCTTTCCCCTCTTTCCCCTCTCCTGTGTCGGTCACCTCTCTTCACTCGCTGTGTAAATGTCCCACTTTCTCTCGCCTCTCTCTTTCCCCTCTCATTCATCAACTCTCTCTCTCTTCACTCTCTCTTCCCTGTCCTGTCTCTTTTCCCTGGACACTCTCTTTTCCCTCTTTTCCCCTGCTTGTCTCTGTCCCCTCTTTACCCTCTCCTGTGTCGGTCACCTCTCTACACTCGCTGTGTAAATGTCCCACTTTCTCTCGCCTCTCTCTTTCCCCTCTCATTCATCAACTCTCTCTTTTCACTCTCTCTTCGCAGTCATGTCTCTTTTCTCTGGACACTCTCTTTTCCCCGGACACTCTCTTTTCCCCGGCTTGTCTCTTTCCCCTCTTTCCCCTCTCCTGTGTCTGTCACCTCTCTTCACTCGGTGTCTACTTTTCCCTGCTTTCACTCGCCTCTCTCTTTTCCGTCTCATTCATCAACTCTCTCTCTTCACTCTCTCCTCCCTGTCCTGTCTCTTTTCCCTGGACACTCTCTTTTCCCTGGACACTCTCTTTTCCTCGGCTTGTCTCTTTCCCCTCTTTCCCCTCTCCTGTGTCGGTCACCTCTCTTCACTCGGTGTGTAGATTTCCCACTTTCACTCGCCTCTCTCTTTTCCCTCTCATTCATCAACTCTCTCTATCTTCACTCTCTCTTCCCTGTCCTGTGTCTTTTCCCTGGACACTCTCTTTTCCCTCATTTCCCCTGCTTGTCTCTTTCCCCTATTTCCCCTCTCCTGTGTCGGTCACCTCTCTTCATTCGCTGTGTAGATTTCCCACTTTCACTCGCCTCTCTTTTTTCCCTCTCATTCATCCACTCTCTCTCTTCACTCTCTCTTCCCAGTCATGTCTCTTTTCCCTGGAACTTCTCTTTTCCCTCTTTTCCCCTGCTTGTCTCTTTCCCCTCTTTCCCCTCTCCTGTGTCTGTCACCTCACTTCATTCGGTGTGTAGATTTCCCACTTTCACTCGCCTCTCTCTTTTCCGTCTCATTCATCAACTCTCTCTCTTCACTCTCTCCTCCCTGTCCTGTCTCTTTTCCCTGGACACTCTCTTTTCCCCGGCTTGTCTCTTTCCCCTCTTTCCCCTCTCCTGTGTCTGTCACCTCTCTTCACTCGGTGTCTACTTTTCCCCGCTTTCACTCGCCTCTCTCTTTTCCCTCTCATTCATCAACTCTCTCTATCTTCACTCTCTCTTCCCTGTCCTGTGTGTTTTCCCTGGACACTCTCTTTTCCCTCGTTTCCCCGGCTTGTCTCTTTCCCCTATTTCCCCTCTCCTGTGCCTGTCACCTCTCTTCATTCGGTGTGTAGATTTCCCACTTTCACTCGCCTCTCTCTTTTCCCTCTCATTCCTGAAATCTCTCTTTTCCCTTGCCTGTCGCTTTTCCCTCTTTTGCCTTTTCTCCATGAACTCTTCCCTCTTCACCCTCAGCAGTCACTTTCCCCTGCTTTCCCTCAACTCCCTCTTTTCCACCTTTTCCCTCGCTTGTCTCTTTTCCCTGTTTCCCCTCGCCTGTCTCTCTCACCTCTGTTCTCTCGGCGTTCTTTTCCCCCGCTTTCACTCGCCTTCCTCTATTCCCTCCCTTTCCTCCACTCTCTCTTTTCCCTCTCTCTTCACTGTCCTGTCTCTTTTCCCTGGAACTTCTCTTTTCCCTCTTTTCCTCTGTTTGTCTCTTTCCCCTCTTTCCCCTCTCCTGTGTCGGTCACCTCTCTTCATTCGGTGTGTAGATTTCCCACTTCCACTCGCCTCTCTCTTTTCCCTCTCATTCATCAACTCTCTCTCTCTTCACTCTCTCTTCCCTGTCCTGTCTCTTTTCCCTGGACACTCTCTTTTCCCTCTTTTCCCCTGCTTGTCTCTGTCCCCTCTTTCCCCTCTCCTGTGTCGGTCACCTCTCTTCACTCGCTGTGTAAATGTACCACTTTCTCTCGCCTCTCTCTTTCCCCTCTCATTCATCAACTCTCTCTTTTCACTCTCTCTTCCCAGTCATGTCTCTTTTCTCTGGACACTCTCTTTTCCCCGGACACTCTCTTTTCCCCGGCTTGTCTCTTTCCCCTCTTTCCCCTCTCCTGTGTCTGTCACCTCTCTTCACTCGGTGTCTACTTTTCCCTGCTTTCACTCGCCTCTCTCTTTCCCCTCTCATTCATCAACTCTCTCTTTTCACTCTCTCTTCCCAGTCATGTCTCTTTTCCCTGGAATTTCTCTTTTCCCTCTTTTCCCCGGCTTGTCTCTTTCCCCTCTTTCCCCTCTCCTGTGTCTGTCACCTCTCTTCACTCGGTGTCTACTTTTCCCCGCTTTCACTCGCCTCTCTCTTTCCCCTCTCATTCATCAACTCTCTCTCTTCACTCTCTCCTCCCTGTCCTGTCTCTTTTCCCTGGACACTCTCTTTTCCCCGGACACTCTCTTTTCCTCGGCTTGTCTCTTTCCCCTCTTTCCCCTCTCCTGTGTCGGTCACCACTCTTCATTCGCTGTGTAGATTTCCCACTTTCACTCGCCTCTCTTTTTTCCCTCTCATTCATCCACTCTCTCTCTTCACTCTCTCTTCCCAGTCATGTCTCTTTTACCTGGAATTTCTCTTTTCCCTCTTTTCCCCTGCTTGTCTCTTTCCCCTCTTTCCCCTCTCCTGTGTCTGTCACCTCACTTCATTCGGTGTGTAGATTTCCCACTTTCACTCGCCTCTCTCTTTTCCGTCTCATTCATCAACTCTCTCTCTTCACTCTCTCCTCCCTGTCCTGTCTCTTTTCCCTGGACACTCTCTTTTCCCCGGCTTGTCTCTTTCCCCTCTTTCCCCTCTCATGTGTCTGTCACCTCACTTCACTCGGTGTCTAATTTTCCCCGCTTTCACTCGCCTCTCTCTTTTCCCTCTCATTCATCAACTCTCTCTATCTTCACTCTCTCTTCCCTGTCCTGTGTGTTTTCCCTGGACACTCTCTTTTCCCTCGTTTCCCCGGCTTGTCTCTTTCCCCTATTTCCCCTCTCCTGTGCCTGTCACCTCTCTTCATTCGGTGTGTAGATTTCCCACTTTCACTCGCCTCTCTCTTTTCCCTCTCATTCCTGAAATCTCTCTTTTCCCTTGCCTGTCGCTTTTCCCTCTTTTGCCTTTTCTCCATGAACTCTTCCCTCTTCACCCTCAGCAGTCACTTTCCCCTGCTTTCCCTCAACTCCCTCTTTTCCACCTTTTCCCTCGCTTGTCTCTTTTCCCTGTTTCCCCTCGCCTGTCTCTCTCACCTCTGTTCTCTCGGCGTTCTTTTCCCCCGCTTTCACTCGCCTCTCTCTTTTCCCTCTCATTCATCAACTCTCTCTTTTCCCTCTCTCTTCACTGTCCTGTCTCTTTTCCCTGGAACTTCTCTTTTCCCTCTTTTCCTCTGTTTGTCTCTTTCCCCCCTTTCCCCTCTCCTGTGTCGGTCACGTCTCTTCATTCGGTGTGTAGATTTCCCACTTCCACTCGCCTCTCTCTTTCCCTCTCATTCATCAACTCTCTCTCTCTTCACTCTCTCTTCCCTGTCCTGTCTCTTTTCCCTGGACACTCTCTTTTCCCTCTTTTCCCCTGCTTGTCTCTGTCCCCTCTTTCCCCTCTCCTGTGTCGGTCACCTCTCTTCACTCGCTGTGTAAATGTCCCACTTTCTCTCGCCTCTCTCTTTCCCCTCTCATTCATCAACTCTCTCTTTTCACTCTCTCTTCCCAGTCATGTCGCTTTTCTCTGGACACTCTCTTTTCCCCGGACACTCTCTTTTCCCCGGCTTGTCTCTTTCCCCTCTTTACCCTCTCCTGTGTCTGTCACCTCTCTTCACTCGGTGTCTACTTTTCCCTGCTTTCACTCGCCTCTCTCTTTCCCCTCTCATTCATCAACTCTCTCTTTTCACTCTCTCTTCCCAGTCATGTCTCTTTTCCCTGGAATTTCTCTTTTCCCTCTTTTCCCCGGCTTGTCTCTTTCCCCTCTTTCCCCTCTCCTGTGTCTGTCACCTCTCTTCACTCGGTGTCTACTTTTCCCCGCTTTCACTCGCCTCTCTCTTTCCCCTCTCATTCATCAACTCTCTCTCTTCACTCTCTCCTCCCTGTCCTGTCTCTTTTCCCTGGACACTCTCTTTTCCCCGGACACTCTCTTTTCCTCGGCTTGTCTCTTTCCCCTCTTTCCCCTCTCCTGTGTCTGTCACCTCTCTTCACTCGGTGTCTACTTTTCCCTGCTTTCACTCGCCTCTCTCTTTTCCCTCTCATTCATCAACTCTCTCTATCTTCACTCTCTCTTCCCTGTCCTGTGTCTTTTCCCTGGACACTCTCTTTTCCCTCATTTCCCCTGCTTGTCTCTTTCCCCTATTTCCCCTCTCCTGTGTCGGTCACCACTCTTCATTCGCTGTGTAGATTTCCCACTTTCACTCGCCTCTCTTTTTTCCCTCTCATTCATCCACTCTCTCTCTTCACTCTCTCTTCCCAGTCATGTCTCTTTTACCTGGAATTTATCTTTTCCCTCTTTTCCCCTGCTTGTCTCTTTCCCCTCTTTCCCCTCTCCTGTGTCTGTCACCTCACTTCATTCGGTGTGTAGATTTCCCACTTTCACTCGCCTCTCTCTTTTCCGTCTCATTCATCAACTCTCTCTCTTCACTCTCTCCTCCCTGTCCTGTCTCTTTTCCCTGGACACTCTCTTTTCCCCGGCTTGTCTCTTTCCCCTCTTTCCCCTCTCATGTGTCTGTCACCTCACTTCACTCGGTGTCTAATTTTCCCCGCTTTCACTCGCCTCTCTCTTTTCCCTCTCATTCATCAACTCTCTCTATCTTCACTCTCTCCTCCCTGTCCTGTGTGTTTTCCCTGGACACTCTCTTTTCCCTCTTTTCCCCGGCTTGTCTCTTTCCCCTATTTCCCCTCTCCTGTGCCTGTCACCTCTCTTCATTCGGTGTGTAGATTTCCCACTTTCACTCGCCTCTCTCTTTTCCCTCTCATTCCTGAAATCTCTCTTTTCCCTTGCCTGTCGCTTTTCCCTCTTTTGCCTTTTCTCCATGAACTCTTCCCTCTTTACCCTCAGCAGTCACTTTCCCCTGCTTTCCCTCAACTCCCTCTTTTCCACCTTTTCCCTCGCTTGTCTCTTTTCCCTGTTTCCCCTCACCTGTCTCTCTCACCTCTGTTCTCTCGGCGTTCTTTTCCCCCGCTTTCACTCGCCTCTCTCTTTTCCCTCTCATTCATCAACTCTCTCTTTTCCCTCTCTCTTCACTGTCCTGTCTCTTTTCCCTGGAACTTCTCTTTTCCCTCTTTTCCTCTGTTTGTCTCTTTCCCCCCTTTCCCCTCTCCTGTGTCGGTCACCTCTCTTCATTCGGTGTGTAGATTTCCCACTTCCACTCGCCTCTCTCTTTCCCTCTCATTCATCAACTCTCTCTCTCTTCACTCTCTCTTCCCTGTCCTGTCTCTTTTCCCTGGACACTCTCTTTTCCCTCTTTTCCCCTGCTTGTCTCTGTCCCCTCTTTCCCCTCTCCTGTGTCGGTCACCTCTCTTCACTCGCTGTGTAAATGTCCCACTTTCTCTCGCCTCTCTCTTTCCCCTCTCATTCATCAACTCTCTCTTTTCACTCTCTCTTCCCAGTCATGTCGCTTTTCTCTGGACACTCTCTTTTCCCCGGACACTCTCTTTTCCCCGGCTTGTCTCTTTCCCCTCTTTCCCCTCTCCTGTGTCTGTCACCTCTCTTCACTCGGTGTCTACTTTTCCCTGCTTTCACTCGCCTCTCTCTTTCCCCTCTCATTCATCAACTCTCTCTTTTCACTCTCTCTTCCCAGTCATGTCTCTTTTCCCTGGAATTTCTCTTTTCCCTCTTTTCCCCGGCTTGTCTCTTTCCCCTCTTTCCCCTCTCCTGTGTCTGTCACCTCTCTTCACTCGGTGTCTACTTTTCCCCGCTTTCACTCGCCTCTCTCTTTCCCCTCTCATTCATCAACTCTCTCTCTTCACTCTCTCCTCCCTGTCCTGTCTCTTTTCCCTGGACACTCTCTTTTCCCCGGACACTCTCTTTTCCTCGGCTTGTCTCTTTCCCCTCTTTCCCCTCTCCTGTGTCTGTCACGTCTCTTCACTCGGTGTCTACTTTTCCCCGCTTTCACTCGCCTCTCTCTTTTCCCTCTCATTCATCAACTCTCTCTCTTCACTCTCTCCTCCCTGTCCTGTCTCTTTTCTCTGGACACTCTCTTTTCCCCGGACACTCTCTTTTCCCCGGCTTGTCTCTTTCCCCTCTTTCCCCTCTCCTGTGTCTGTCACCTCTCTTCACTCGGTGTCTACTTTTCCCTGCTTTCACTCGCCTCTCTCTTTCCCCTCTCATTCATCAACTCTCTCTCTTCACTCTCTCCTCCCTGTCCTGTCTCTTTTCCCTGGACACTCTCTTTTCCCCGGACACTCTCTTTTCCTCGGCTTGTCTCTTTCCCCTCTTTCCCCTCTCCTGTGTCGGTCACCTCTCTTCACTCGGTGTGTAGATTTCCCACTTTCACTCGCCTCTCTCTTTTCCCTCTCATTCATCAACTCTCTCTATCTTCACTCTCTCTTCCCTGTCCTGTGTCTTTTCCCTGGACACTCTCTTTTCCCTCATTTCCCCTGCTTGTCTCTTTCCCCTATTTCCCCTCTCCTGTGTCGGTCACCACTCTTCATTCGCTGTGTAGATTTACCACTTTCACTCGCCTCTCTTTTTTCCCTCTCATTCATCCACTCTCTCTCTTCACTCTCTCTTCCCAGTCATGTCTCTTTTACCTGGAATTTCTCTTTTCCCTCTTTTCCCCTGCTTGTCTCTTTCCCCTCTTTCCCCTCTCCTGTGTCTGTCACCTCACTTCATTCGGTGTGTAGATTTCCCACTTTCACTCGCCTCTCTCTTTTCCGTCTCATTCATCAACTCTCTCTCTTCACTCTCTCCTCCCTGTCCTGTCTCTTTTCCCTGGACACTCTCTTTTCCTCGGCTTGTCTCTTTCCCCTCTTTCCCCTCTCCTGTGTCTGTCACCTCTCTTCACTCGGTGTCTACTTTTCCCCGCTTTCACTCGCCTCTCTCTTTTCCCTCTCATTCATCAACTCTCTCTATCTTCACTCTCTCTTCCCTGTCCTGTGTGTTTTCCCTGGACACTCTCTTTTCCCTCGTTTCCCCGGCTTGTCTCTTTCCCCTATTTCCCCTCTCCTTGCCTGTCACCTCTCTTCATTCGGTGTGTAGATTTCCCACTTTCACTCGCCTCTCTCTTTTCCCTCTCATTCCTGAAATCTCTCTTTTCCCTTGCCTGTCGCTTTTCCCTCTTTTGCCTTTTCTCCATGAACTCTTCCCTCTTCACCCTCAGCAGTCACTTTCCCCTGCTTTCCCTCAACTCCCTCTTTTCCACCTTTTCCCTCGCTTGTCTCTTTTCCCTGTTTCCCCTCGCCTGTCTCTCTCACCTCTGTTCTCTCGGCGTTCTTTTCCCCCGCTTTCACTCGCCTTCCTCTATTCCCTCCCTTTCCTCCACTCTCTCTTTTCCCTCTCTCTTCCCTGTCCTGTCTCTTTTCCCTGGAACTTCTCTTTTCCCTCTTTTCCCCTGCTTGTCTCTGTCCCCTCTTTCCCCTCTCCTGTGTCGGTCACCTCTCTTCACTCGCTGTGTAAATGTCCCACTTTCTCTCGCCTCTCTCTTTCCCCTCTCATTCATCAACTCTCTCTTTTCACTCTCTCTTCCCAGTCATGTCGCTTTTCTCTGGACACTCTCTTTCCCCCGGACACTCTCTTTTCCCCGGCTTGTCTCTTTCCCCTCTTTACCCTCTCCTGTGTCTGTCACCTCTCTTCACTCGGTGTCTACTTTTCCCTGCTTTCACTCGCCTCTCTCTTTCCCCTCTCATTCATCAACTCTCTCTTTTCACTCTCTCTTCCCAGTCATGTCTCTTTTCCCTGGAATTTCTCTTTTCCCTCTTTTCCCCGGCTTGTCTCTTTCCCCTCTTTCCCCTCTCCTGTGTCTGTCACCTCTCTTCACTCGGTGTCTACTTTTCCCCGCTTTCACTCGCCTCTCTCTTTCCCCTCTCATTCATCAACTCTCTCTCTTCACTCTCTCCTCCCTGTCCTGTCTCTTTTCCCTGGACACTCTCTTTTCCCCGGACACTCTCTTTTCCTCGGCTTGTCTCTTTCCCCTCTTTCCCCTCTCCTGTGTCTGTCACCTCTCTTCACTCGGTGTCTACTTTTCCCCGCTTTCACTCGCCTCTCTCTTTTCCCTCTCATTCATCAACTCTCTCTCTTCACTCTCTCCTCCCTGTCCTGTCTCTTTTCTCTGGACACTCTCTTTTCCCCGGACACTCTCTTTTCCCCGGCTTGTCTCTTTCCCCTCTTTCCCCTCTCATGTGTCTGTCACCTCTCTTCACTCGGTGTGTAGATTTCCCACTTTCACTCGCCTCTCTCTTTTCCCTCTCATTCATCAACTCTCTCTATCTTCACTCTCTCTTCCCTGTCCTGTGTCTTTTCCCTGGACACTCTCTTTTCCCTCATTTCCCCTGCTTGTCTCTTTCCCCTATTTCCCCTCTCCTGTGTCGGTCACCACTGTTCATTCGGTGTGTAGATTTCCCACTTTCACTCGCCTCTCTCTTTTCCGTCTCATTCATCAACTCTCTCTCTTCACTCTCTCCTCCCTGTCCTGTCTCTTTTCCCTGGACACTCTCTTTTCCCCGGCTTGTCTCTTTCCCCTCTTTCCCCTCTCCTGTGTCTGTCACCTCTCTTCACTCGGTGTCTACTTTTCCCTGCTTTCACTCGCCTCTCTCTTTTCCCTCTCATTCATCAACTCTCTCTATCTTCACTCTCTCTTCCCTGTCCTGTGTGTTTTCCCTGGACACTCTCTTTTCCCTCGTTTCCCCGGCTTGTCTCTTTCCCCTATTTCCCCTCTCCTTGCCTGTCACCTCTCTTCATTCGGTGTGTAGATTTCCCACTTTCACTCGCCTCTCTCTTTTCCCTCTCATTCCTGAAATCTCTCTTTTCCCTTGCCTGTCGCTTTTCCCTCTTTTGCCTTTTCTCCATGAACTCTTCCCTCTTCACCCTCAGCAGTCACTTTCCCCTGCTTTCCCTCAACTCCCTCTTTTCCACCTTTTCCCTCGCTTGTCTCTTTTCCCTGTTTCCCCTCGCCTGTCTCTCTCACCTCTGTTCTCTCGGCGTTCTTTTCCCCCGCTTTCACTCGCCTTCCTCTATTCCCTCCCTTTCCTCCACTCTCTCTTTTCCCTCTCTCTTCACTGTCCTGTCTCTTTTCCCTGGAACTTCTCTTTTCCCTCTTTTCCTCTGTTTGTCTCTTTCCCCTCTTTCCCCTCTCCTGTGTCGGTCACCTCTCTTCATTCGGTGTGTAGATTTCCCACTTCCACTCGCCTCTCTCTTTTCCCTCTCATTCATCAACTCTCTCTCTTCACTCTCTCCTCCCTGTCCTGTCTCTTTTCCCTGGACACTCTCTTTTCCCCGGCTTGTCTCTTTCCCCTCTTTCCCCTCTCCTGTGTCTGTCACCTCTCTTCACTCGGTGTCTACTTTTCCCCGCTTTCACTCGCCTCTCTCTTTTCCCTCTCATTCATCAACTCTCTCTATCGTCACTCTCTCTTCCCTGTCCTGTGTGTTTTCCCTGGACACTCTCTTTTCCCTCGTTTCCCCGGCTTGTCTCTTTCCCCTATTTCCCCTCTCCTTGCCTGTCACCTCTCTTCATTCGGTGTGTAGATTTCCCACTTTCACTCGCCTCTCTCTTTTCCCTCTCATTCCTGAAATCTCTCTTTTCCCTTGCCTGTCGCTTTTCCCTCTTTTGCCTTTTCTCCATGAACTCTTCCCTCTTCACCCTCAGCAGTCACTTTCCCCTGCTTTCCCTCAACTCCCTCTTTTCCACCTTTTCCCTCGCTTGTCTCTTTTCCCTGTTTCCCCTCGCCTGTCTCTCTCACCTCTGTTCTCTCGGCGTTCTTTTCCCCCGCTTTCACTCGCCTTCCTCTATTCCCTCCCTTTCCTCCACTCTCTCTTTTCCCTCTCTCTTCACTGTCCTGTCTCTTTTCCCTGGAACTTCTCTTTTCCCTCTTTTCCTCTGTTTGTCTCTTTCCCCTCTTTCCCCTCTCCTGTGTCGGTCACCTCTCTTCATTCGGTGTGTAGATTTCCCACTTCCACTCGCCTCTCTCTTTTCCCTCTCATTCATCAACTCTCTCTCTCTTCACTCTCTCTTCCCTGTCCTGTCTCTTTTCCCTGGACACTCTCTTTTCCCTCTTTTCCCCGGCTTGTCTCTGTCCCCTCTTTACCCTCTCCTGTGTCGGTCACCTCTCTTCACTCGCTGTGTAAATGTCCCACTTTCTCTCGCCTCTCTCTTTCCCCTCTCATTCATCAACTCTCTCTTTTCACTCTCTCTTCCCAGTCATGTCTCTTTTCTCTGGACACTCTCTTTTCCCCGGACACTCTCTTTTCCCCGGCTTGTCTCTTTCCCCTCTTTCCCCTCTCCTGTGTCTGTCACCTCTCTTCACTCGGTGTCTACTTTTCCCTGCTTTCACTCGCCTCTCTCTTTCCCCTCTCATTCATCAACTCTCTCTTTTCACTCTCTCTTCCCAGTCATGTCTCTTTTCCCTGGAATTTCTCTTTTCCCTCTTTTCCCCGGCTTGTCTCTTTCCCCTCTTTCCCCTCTCCTGTGTCTGTCACCTCTCTTCACTCGGTGTCTACTTTTCCCCGCTTTCACTCGCCTCTCTCTTTCCCCTCTCATTCATCAACTCTCTCTCTTCACTCTCTCCTCCCTGTCCTGTCTCTTTTCCCTGGACACTCTCTTTTCCCCGGACACTCTCTTTTCCTCGGCTTGTCTCTTTCCCCTCTTTCCCCTCTCCTGTGTCTGTCACCTCTCTTCACTCGGTGTCTACTTTTCCCCGCTTTCACTCGCCTCTCTCTTTCCCCTCTCATTCATCAACTCTCTCTCTTCACTCTCTCCTCCCTGTCCTGTCTCTTTTCTCTGGACACTCTCTTTTCCCCGGACACTCTCTTTTCCCCGGCTTGTCTCTTTCCCCTCTTTCCCCTCTCCTGTGTCTGTCACCTCTCTTCACTCGGTGTCTACTTTTCCCTGCTTTCACTCGCCTCTCTCTTTCCCCTCTCATTCATCAACTCTCTCTTTTCACTCTCTCTTCCCAGTCATGTCTCTTTTCCCTGGAATTTCTCTTTTCCCTCTTTTCCCCGGCTTGTCTCTTTCCCCTCTTTCCCCTCTCCTGTGTCTGTCACCTCTCTTCACTCGGTGTCTACTTTTCCCCGCTTTCACTCGCCTCTCTCTTTCCCCTCTCATTCATCAACTCTCTCTCTTCACTCTCTCCTCCCTGTCCTGTCTCTTTTCCCTGGACACTCTCTTTTCCCCGGACACTCTCTTTTCCTCGGCTTGTCTCTTTCCCCTCTTTCCCCTCTCCTGTGTCTGTCACCTCTCTTCACTCGGTGTCTACTTTTCCCCGCTTTCACTCGCCTCTCTCTTTTCCCTCTCATTCATCAACTCTCTCTCTTCACTCTCTCCTCCCTGTCCTGTCTCTTTTCTCTGGACACTCTCTTTTCCCCGGACACTCTCTTTTCCTCGGCTTGTCTCTTTCCCCTCTTTCCCCTCTCATGTGTCTGTCACCTCTCTTCACTCGGTGTGTAGATTTCCCACTTTCACTCGCCTCTCTCTTTTCCCTCTCATTCATCAACTCTCTCTATCTTCACTCTCTCTTCCCTGTCCTGTGTCTTTTCCCTGGACACTCTCTTTTCCCTCATTTCCCCTGCTTGTCTCTTTCCCCTCTTTCCCCTCTCATGTGTCGGTCACCTCTCTTCATTCGCTGTGTAGATTTCCCACTTTCACTCGCCTCTCTTTTTTCCCTCTCATTCATCCACTCTCTCTCTTCACTCTCTCTTCCCAGTCATGTCTCTTTTACCTGGAATTTCTCTTTTCCCTCTTTTCCCCTGCTTGTCTCTTTCCCCTCTTTCCCCTCTCCTGTGTCGGTCACCTCACTTCATTCGGTGTGTAGATTTCCCACTTTCACTCGCCTCTCTCTTTTCCGTCTCATTCATCAACTCTCTCTCTTCACTCTCTCCTCCCTGTCCTGTCTCTTTTCCCTGGACACTCTCTTTTCCCCGGCTTGTCTCTTTCCCCTCTTTCCCCTCTCCTGTGTCTGTCACCTCTCTTCACTCGGTGTCTACTTTTCCCCGCTTTCACTCGCCTCTCTCTTTTCCCTCTCATTCATCAACTCTCTCTATCTTCACTCTCTCTTCCCTGTCCTGTGTGTTTTCCCTGGACACTCTCTTTTCCCTCGTTTCCCCGGCTTGTCTCTTTCCCCTATTTCCCCTCTCCTGTGCCTGTCACCTCTCTTCATTCGGTGTGTAGATTTCCCACTTTCACTCGCCTCTCTCTTTTCCCTCTCATTCCTGAAATCTCTCTTTTCCCTTGCCTGTCGCTTTTCCCTCTTTTGCCTTTTCTCCATGAACTCTTCCCTCTTCACCCTCAGCAGTCACTTTCCCCTGCTTTCCCTCAACTCCCTCTTTTCCACCTTTTCCCTCGCTTGTCTCTTTTCCCTGTTTCCCCTCGCCTGTCTCTCTCACCTCTGTTCTCTCGGCGTTCTTTTCCCCCGCTTTCACTCGCCTTCCTCTATTCCCTCCCTTTCCTCCACTCTCTCTCTTCACTCTCTCTTCCCTGTCCTGTCTCTTTTCCCTGGACACTCTCTTTTCCCTCTTTTCCCCTGCTTGTCTCTGTCCCCTCTTTCCCCTCTCCTGTGTCGGTCACCTCTCTTCACTCGCTGTGTAAATGTCCCACTTTCTCTCGCCTCTCTCTTTCCCCTCTCATTCATCAACTCTCTCTTTTCACTCTCTCTTCCCAGTCATGTCGCTTTTCTCTGGACACTCTCTTTTCCCCGGACACTCTCTTTTCCCCGGCTTGTCTCTTTCCCCTCTTTCCCCTCTCCTGTGTCTGTCACCTCACTTCATTCGGTGTGTAGATTTCCCACTTTCACTCGCCTCTCTCTTTTCCGTCTCATTCATCAACTCTCTCTCTTCACTCTCTCCTCCCTGTCCTGTCTCTTTTCCCTGGACACTCTCTTTTCCCCGGCTTGTCTCTTTCCCCTCTTTCCCCTCTCCTGTGTCTGTCACCTCTCTTCACTCGGTGTCTACTTTTCCCCGCTTTCACTCGCCTCTCTCTTTTCCCTCTCATTCATCAACTCTCTCTATCTTCACTCTCTCTTCCCTGTCCTGTGTGTTTTCCCTGGACACTCTCTTTTCCCTCGTTTCCCCGGCTTGTCTCTTTCCCCTATTTCCCCTCTCCTTGCCTGTCACCTCTCTTCATTCGGTGTGTAGATTTCCCACTTTCACTCGCCTCTCTCTTTTCCCTCTCATTCCTGAAATCTCTCTTTTCCCTTGCCTGTCGCTTTTCCCTCTTTTGCCTTTTCTCCATGAACTCTTCCCTCTTCACCCTCAGCAGTCACTTTCCCCTGCTTTCCCTCAACTCCCTCTTTTCCACCTTTTCCCTCGCTTGTCTCTTTTCCCTGTTTCCCCTCGCCTGTCTCTCTCACCTCTGTTCTCTCGGCGTTCTTTTCCCCCGCTTTCACTCGCCTTCCTCTATTCCCTCCCTTTCCTCCACTCTCTCTTTTCCCTCTCTCTTCACTGTCCTGTCTCTTTTCCCTGGAACTTCTCTTTTCCCTCTTTTCCTCTGTTTGTCTCTTTCCCCTCTTTCCCCTCTCCTGTGTCGGTCACCTCTCTTCATTCGGTGTGTAGATTTCCCACTTCCACTCGCCTCTCTCTTTTCCCTCTCATTCATCAACTCTCTCTCTCTTCACTCTCTCTTCCCTGTCCTGTCTCTTTTCCCTGGACACTCTCTTTTCCCTCTTTTCCCCTGCTTGTCTCTGTCCCCTCTTTACCCTCTCCTGTGTCGGTCACCTCTCTTCACTCGCTGTGTAAATGTCCCACTTTCTCTCGCCTCTCTCTTTCCCCTCTCATTCATCAACTCTCTCTTTTCACTCTCTCTTCCCAGTCATGTCTCTTTTCTCTGGACACTCTCTTTTCCCCGGACACTCTCTTTTCCCCGGCTTGTCTCTTTCCCCTCTTTCCCCTCTCCTGTGTCTGTCACCTCTCTTCACTCGGTGTCTACTTTTCCCTGCTTTCACTCGCCTCTCTCTTTCCCCTCTCATTCATCAACTCTCTCTTTTCACTCTCTCTTCCCAGTCATGTCTCTTTTCCCTGGAATTTCTCTTTTCCCTCTTTTCCCCGGCTTGTCTCTTTCCCCTCTTTCCCCTCTCCTGTGTCTGTCACCTCTCTTCACTCGGTGTCTACTTTTCCCCGCTTTCACTCGCCTCTCTCTTTCCCCTCTCATTCATCAACTCTCTCTCTTCACTCTCTCCTCCCTGTCCTGTCTCTTTTCCCTGGACACTCTCTTTTCCCCGGACACTCTCTTTTCCTCGGCTTGTCTCTTTCCCCTCTTTCCCCTCTCCTGTGTCTGTCACCTCTCTTCACTCGGTGTCTACTTTTCCCTGCTTTCACTCGCCTCTCTCTTTCCCCTCTCATTCATCAACTCTCTCTCTTCACTCTCTCCTCCCTGTCATGTCTCTTTTCCCTGGAATTTCTCTTTTCCCTCTTTTCCTCGGCTTGTCTCTTTCCCCTCTTTCCCCTCTCCTGTGTCTGTCACCTCTCTTCACTCGGTGTCTACTTTTCCCCGCTTTCACTCGCCTCTCTCTTTCCCCTCTCATTCATCAACTCTCTCTCTTCACTCTCTCCTCCCTGTCCTGTCTCTTTTCCCTGGACACTCTCTTTTCCCCGGACACTCTCTTTTCCTCGGCTTGTCTCTTTCCCCTCTTTCCCCTCTCCTGTGTCGGTCACCTCTCTTCACTCGGTGTGTAGATTTCCCACTTTCACTCGCCTCTCTCTTTTCCCTCTGTATTGGGTCTGGCTGAGATGGAGTTAATACTCCCCATGGCAGCCCTCATAGCACTGTGCTCTGCATCAGTAGCTAGAAAGGTGTTGATAGCACACCAGTGTTTTGGCTACAGCTGAGCAATGCTGGCACAGCATCAAGGCTGTCTCTCCAACATTTTTGCCCCCCCCTCAATGGCAGGCTGGGGCAGGGCAAGATCTTGGGAGGGGACATAACCAGGACAGCTGACCTAAACTAACCAAACAGATATTCCATACCATATGACGTCAGCTCAGATATAAAAGCTAAGTAAAGGGAGACGGAAGGGGGGGGGGGCATTTTGTCTTCCGGAGCAACCACTACGCGTACTGAAGCCCTGCTTCCCGAGAAGTGGCTAGACATCGCCTGCTGATGGGAAGTAGAGAATAACATCATTTGTTTTTTTTCTTTGCTTACGCGCGCGCAACCTTTGCTATCACTTTATTAAACTGTCCTTATCTTGACCCACGAGCCTTTTGTTATATTTTCTCCCCCCCATCCAGCTGAGGAGGGGGAGTGATAGAGCGGCTTTGGTGGGCACCTGGCATCCAACCAGGGTCAACCCACCACAGTCCTTTTTGGCGCCCAACGTGGGGCAAGACAACGGCAGTTTTGCATTAAGTGTTCTATAGCTAGCTATTAAGTGGCAAGCTCCTGTGCAGGTCACGGAGCTTGTTAGCTGCTTGCTTATCTCTAGCTTGCTGAGTTTGGGAACATGTTAATGCAAATAATGGCTGCGTGCTTTGTCCTGGCACTGATGGCTTTGTTTTGCTGTGGTAGCTATCTTGTGGGGAGAATGAAGGAACGCGGGAACGTGCTAATACAAATAATGTCTATGTGCTTTGTCCTGGCACTGATGGCTTTCCTGTGTTGTGGGAGCTATCTTGTGGAGGAGATGAGGGAACACATCTCCCTCTCCCTACCAGGCATTGATGTGAATGGTTTTATTATGCAGGCTCCCGAGGTCCTTGTTCACCCTTATGTAAGCTGTTTAATACTAATAATTAATACTGGTGGCATATTATGGGTATTGTGGAATCTGGTCTCGTCCTGGTATAAGAGAAGGCAAGTTTTAGGTGAGGCAATACTTAAATGTGCCCTCAAGCGACCAGTGCCTGGGTGGCAGGGTATATGGAAGGATTTGGGCAGATTCCTAGGACGGTTATCACCTCCCATAATCTGGGATTTTACATCTGAACAGGCAAGTAACCCTGGCAAACTGACGCGCCACCTGATAGAAGGGTGCCTTGCCTATCCCAATGAAAACCAGCAGCTTCTCGCACTGTACTGGGGCCTGGCCTATGCCTACCGAGCCATAGTTCAACACTGTCAGAGGACCATGGTTGAGGCAGGGACCCAGACTGCATCTGAGGACACCATGCTCGAGATAGGGACCCAAACAACAACAACTACAGTAATTGCCCCAGTAGTGAAAAGGAAGCAGTGGACAAGAAGATCAACGGGTCCATACCATCGATTAGTGAGAGAAGAAGAAGAAGAAGAGGAAAGGCTTGATCTAGAAGCTGGTCCTTCGGTAAGGAAATTGGAGGAAGGAGTGAGGGAACTTAAACAGGAAGCGGAAACTACCCGGTCCCTGACGTCCTCAGAACTTCGGGACTTGCGGAAAGATTACAGCCGCCAGCCAGGTGAGCGGATTGCTGCCTGGCTGCTCCGATGCTGGGATAATGGGGCTGATAGTCAGCAACTGGAAGGCAAGGAAGCCCAACAGCTGGGATCCCTCGCTAGAAACCGGGGAATTGAAAGAGGAATTGGAAAAGAGGCAGCAGTTTGCAGTCTCTGGAGCCGGCTTCTCTCAAGTGTGAGGGCAAGATATCCATTCAAGGAAGATCTTGTGAATTCCTCAGAAAAGTGGACTACCGCAGATGAAGGCATCCAGTACCTGAGAGAGTTAGCAGTGGTGGAAGTCATCTACAGTGATCTAGATGATGAGGAAGTCTCCAAAGATCCAGAGGATGTCCTGTGCACACGGGCCATGTGGCGAAAGGTGATTCAAGGTGCCCCAGCATCGTATTCTAACAGCTTGGCAGCAATGTATTGTCCAGATATGGAAACACCAACTGTGGAGAAAGTGTCGTCTTGGCTCCAAAACTTTGAGGAAAATCTCTGTGTTTCCTCATCCCTACAGGACAGTGCCTTGGCTGTTAGGGATGCTCCAAGAAATCAGTCCTCTCCTGCCCCAGTCAGAGGGAAAGGGAGCCTAAGGCGTATGCCACGTGGTACACTCTGGTTCTTCCTGCGTGACCAAGGGGAGGACATGAGGAAGTGGGATGGTGAACCCACCTTTAAGCTGGAAGCCCGAGTGCGTGAACTGAGAGGGAAGACAGCTGTTAAGAAGGGGTCACCCAAGAAGAAGGCTGTCAGCGTAGTTGCTGTAGAGGCCCAAGAAAGCACTCAGCGATCCTCCAGGCATAGAAGAACTGAAACTACCTCCCTTGATTCTGGTGAGGGGACTTCTGGTCTGGTACCGCAAGGATCGGACAGTGAATATTCTGATGAGGAACAGCAATAGAGGGTCCCTGCCTTCGGCCAGGAGGAGGAAAGGGATGACCGGATATACTGGACTGTGTGGATTCGATGGCCTGGCACATCAGACCCACAGAAGTATAAGGCTTTGGTAGACACTGGTGCACAGTGTACACTGATGCCATCAGGATACAGGGGCACGGAACCCATCTGGATCTCTGGAGTGACAGGGGGATGCCAAGAATTGACTATACTGGAGGCTGAAGTGAGCTTGACAGGGGACAAGTGGGAAAAGCACCCCATTGTGACCGGCCCAGAGGCCCCTTGTATCCTTGGCATTGACTACCTCAAGAGAGGGTACTTCAAGGACCCAAAGGGGTACCGATGGGCTTTTGGTGTAGCCACTGTAAATGCAGAGAAGATCAAACAGCTATCTACTCTGCCTGGCCTCTCGGAAGATCCCTTCATTGTGGGATTGTTGCAAGTTGAAGAACAACAGGTGCCAATCGCTACCAGGACGGTGCACCGTCGGCAATATCGGACAAACCGAGACTCCCTGGCTCCCATCCATGAGCTGATTCATCACCTAGAGAGCCAAGGAGTCATCAGCAAGACTCATTCACCTTTTAATAGTCCTATATGGCCAGTGCAAAAGTCTGATGGAGGGTGGAGGTTAACAGTAGATTATCGCGGCCTGAATGAAGTGACACCGCCACTGAGTGCTGCTGTACCAGACATGTTAGAGCTCCAATATGAACTGGCATCAAAGGCAGCCACGTGGTATGCTACAATTGATATTGCCAATGCATTTTTCTCCATTCCTTTGGCAGCAGAGTGCAGGCCACAGTTTGCTTTCACATGGAGAGGCGTCCAATACACCTGGAATCGACTGCCCCAGGGGTGGAAGCACAGTCCTACCATTTGTCACGGATTAATCCAAACAGCACTGGAACAAGGCGAAGCCCCTGAACATTTACAATACATAGATGACATCATCGTGTGGGGCAATGAGGCAGAAGAAGTGTTTGAGAAGGGGAAAAGAATAATTCAGATTCTTCTGAAAGCTGGTTTCGCCATAAAGAAAAGCAAGGTCAAGGGACCTGCACAGGAGATTCAGTTCTTGGGAATAAAATGGCAGGATGGACGCCGTCATGTCCCTATGGAGGTGGTTAACAAGATAGCATCTATGTCTCCACCAGCTAACAAGAAAGAAACACAAGCTTTCCTAGGCCTTGTGGGGTTCTGGAGAATGCATATTCCAGGTTACAGTCAGCTTGTGAGCCCTCTCTATCGAGTAACGCGGAAAAAGAACTATTTTGAATGGGGCCCTGAACAACAACAAGCCTTTGAGCATATCAGACAAGAAATAGCTCGTGCAGTAGCTCTTGGGCCTGTCCGGACAGGACCAGATGTGCAAAATATACTCTACACTGCAGCTGGGGATCATGGTCTCACCTGGAGCCTGTGGCAGAAAACACCAGGAGAAACCCGAGGTCGACCATTAGGGTTTTGGAGCCGGGGGTACCGAGGATCAGAAGCCCACTACACCCCGACTGAAAAAGAGATACTAGCAGCATATGAGGGGGTTCGAGCCGCTTCAGAAGTTGTTGGTACAGAAGCATATCTCCTCTTGGCACCACGATTGCCCGTGCTACACTGGATGTTTAAAGGAAACATCCCCTCTACACATCATGCAACCAGCGCTACATGGAGTAAGTGGATAGCATTGATCACGCAACGGGCTCGACTGGGGAAATCTAACCGCCCAGGAATTCTGGAAGAGATCATGGACTGGCCAGAAGGCAGAGATTTTGGAGCATCACCTGAGGAGGTGGCTCGTGCCCAAGAGGCACCACCATATAATGAGTTACCAGAAGACGAAAGGTGTTATGCTTTGTTTACTGATGGATCCTGTCGTGTGGTAGGGAACCATCGGAAGTGGAAAGCTGCTGTGTGGAGTCCCACACGCCAAGTCGTTGAGGCCACTGAAGGAGAAGGCGAGTCAAGTCAGTTTGCAGAAGTGAAAGCCATCCAACTAGCCCTAAACATTGCTGAACGAGAAAAATGGCCGGTACTCTACCTCTATACTGACTCCTGGATGGTGGCTAATGCCCTATGGGGGTGGCTACAGCAGTGGAAGAAGACCAATTGGCAACGCAGGGGTAAACCCATCTGGGCAGCAGCATTGTGGCAGGACATTGCTGCCCGTGTAGAACACATAACTCTAAGGGTACGTCATGTAGATGCTCACGTGCCCAAAAGCCGTGCCACTGAAGAACATCGAAATAATGAACAGGTAGACAAGGCTGCCAAAATAGAAATAGCTCAGGTGGACCTGGACTGGGAGCGTAAAGGTGAGCTATTTGTAGCTCGATGGGCCCATGAGACATCGGGACATCTAGGGAGAGATGCAACATATAGGTGGGCTCGTGATCGAGGGGTGGACCTGACCATGGAGGCCATTACGCAGGTCACTCATGAATGTGAAACATGTGCTGCAATCAAACGAGCTACCAGAGTAAAGTCTCCCTGGAACAGAGGGCGGTGGCTGGGTTTTCGATATGGCGAGGCCTGGCAAATTGACTACATTGGACCACTGCCGCGAACACGCCAAGGCAAGCGCTACATACTCACCATGGTGGAAGCAACTACTGGTTGGCTAGAAACATATCCTGTAAACCATGCCACTGCCCGAAACACCATCTTAGGCCTTGAAAGGCAAATTTTATGGCGACACGGTACCCCAGAAAGAATTGAATCAGACAATGGGACTCATTTCCGAAATAACCTCATAAGCTCCTGGGCAAAGAAACATGGCATTGAGTGGGTGTACCACATACCCTATCACCCGCAAGCATCTGGGAAAATTGAGAGATATAATGGACTGTTGAAGACTATGCTGAGAGCGCTAGGCAATGGGACATGGAAGCATTGGGATACAAATTTAGCAGAAGCCACTTGGCTAGTTAACACCAGAGGATCTGCTAACCGTCCTGGTCCTGCCCAAACAAAACCCCTACATACTGTGGGAGGAGATAAGGTCCCCGTAGTGCACATGGGGAAGTGGCTGGGGAAGGCAGTGTGGATTGCACCTCCCATGGGAAAAGGCAAACCCATTCGTGGGATTGTCTTTGCTCAGGGACCTGGGTGTACTTGGTGGGTAATGCGGAAGGATGGGGAGACCCAGTGTGTGCCTCAAGGACATTTAACCTTGGGGGAAAAATAATCTGTGATGTGAGTTGTATGTTGTAGGAAGTAATGTAGCAGGAATGACCTGAACTGCAGAAGAGTGAACTTCGCAAGGAACCAGACAAGTGCATCGGTGACCCAAACCAAGCTGGTGTTGGGGCCCAACGATCGAACATACTGCTTCTCCTGTCCTGACCACTCATCTTGATGGATGGGGCTCAAGTCATAACCTGTATGTGAACATCAGGAAGAGTGGAAGAAGCCCATGGAATATCTATCTCTTAAAGGACAGGGGATAGTAATTAATAAGAATGTATAAATCCGTACGTTGGGTATAAAAGTGGTTTAAGTATGTAGTCTCAGTTGTAAGTGTTGGTGAGAAAGGGTTTCAGTAATGAGAATTAAATACAATAGTATGGTTAGAAGATATCTGTATTAAGTTATGTGGAACCTGAGCAGGACGCAAATGGTATGGAATAAGGGGTGGAGATTGTATTGGGTCTGGCTGAGATGGAGTTAATACTCCCCATGGCAGCCCTCATAGCACTGTGCTCTGCATCAGTAGCTAGAAAGGTGTTGATAGCACACCAGTGTTTTGGCTACAGCTGAGCAATGCTGGCACAGCATCAAGGCTGTCTCTCCAACATTTTTGCCCCCCCCTCAATGGCAGGCTGGGGCAGGGCAAGATCTTGGGAGGGGACATAACCAGGACAGCTGACCTAAACTAACCAAACAGATATTCCATACCATATGACGTCAGCTCAGATATAAAAGCTAAGTAAAGGGAGACGGAAGGGGGGGGGGGCATTTTGTCTTCCGGAGCAACCACTACGCGTACTGAAGCCCTGCTTCCCGAGAAGTGGCTAGACATCGCCTGCTGATGGGAAGTAGAGAATAACATCATTTGTTTTTTTTCTTTGCTTACGCGCGCGCAACCTTTGCTATCACTTTATTAAACTGTCCTTATCTTGACCCACGAGCCTTTTGTTATATTTTCTCCCCCCCATCCAGCTGAGGAGGGGGAGTGATAGAGCGGCTTTGGTGGGCACCTGGCATCCAACCAGGGTCAACCCACCACACCCTCTCATTCATCAACTCTCTCTATCTTCACTCTCTCTTCCCTGTCCTGTGTCTTTTCCCTGGACACTCTCTTTTCCCTCATTTCCCCTGCTTGTCTCTTTCCCCTATTTCCCCTCTCCTGTGTCGGTCACCACTCTTCATTCGCTGTGTAGATTTCCCACTTTCACTCGCCTCTCTTTTTCCCCTCTCATTCATCCACTCTCTCTCTTCACTCTCTCTTCCCAGTCATGTCTCTTTTACCTGGAATTTCTCTTTTCCCTCTTTTCCCCTGCTTGTCTCTTTCCCCTCTTTCCCCTCTCCTGTGTCTGTCACCTCACTTCATTCGGTGTGTAGATTTCCCACTTTCACTCGCCTCTCTCTTTTCCCTCTCATTCATCAACTCTCTCTATCTTCACTCTCTCTTCCCTGTCCTGTGTGTTTTCCCTGGACACTCTCTTTTCCCTCGTTTCCCCGGCTTGTCTCTTTCCCCTATTTCCCCTCTCCTTGCCTGTCACCTCTCTTCATTCGGTGTGTAGATTTCCCACTTTCACTCGCCTCTCTCTTTTCCCTCTCATTCCTGAAATCTCTCTTTTCCCTTGCCTGTCGCTTTTCCCTCTTTTGCCTTTTCTCCATGAACTCTTCCCTCTTCACCCTCAGCAGTCACTTTCCCCTGCTTTCCCTCAACTCCCTCTTTTCCACCTTTTCCCTCGCTTGTCTCTTTTCCCTGTTTCCCCTCGCCTGTCTCTCTCACCTCTGTTCTCTCGGCGTTCTTTTCCCCCGCTTTCACTCGCCTTCCTCTATTCCCTCCCTTTCCTCCACTCTCTCTTTTCCCTCTCTCTTCCCTGTCCTGTCTCTTTTCCCTGGAACTTCTCTTTTCCCTCTTTTCCCCTGCTTGTCTCTTTCCCCTCTTTCCCCTCTCCTGTGTCGGTCACCTCTCTTCATTCGGTGTGTAGATTTCCCACTTCCACTCGCCTCTCTCTTTTCCCTCTCATTCATCAACTCTCTCTCTTCACTCTCTCCTCCCTGTCCTGTCTCTTTTCCCTGGACACTCTCTTTTCCCCGGCTTGTCTCTTTCCCCTCTTTCCCCTCTCCTGTGTCTGTCACCTCTCTTCACTCGGTGTCTACTTTTCCCCGCTTTCACTCGCCTCTCTCTTTTCCCTCTCATTCATCAACTCTCTCTATCTTCACTCTCTCTTCCCTGTCCTGTGTGTTTTCCCTGGACACTCTCTTTTCCCTCGTTTCCCCGGCTTGTCTCTTTCCCCTATTTCCCCTCTCCTTGCCTGTCACCTCTCTTCATTCGGTGTGTAGATTTCCCACTTTCACTCGCCTCTCTCTTTTCCCTCTCATTCCTGAAATCTCTCTTTTCCCTTGCCTGTCGCTTTTCCCTCTTTTGCCTTTTCTCCATGAACTCTTCCCTCTTCACCCTCAGCAGTCACTTTCCCCTGCTTTCCCTCAACTCCCTCTTTTCCACCTTTTCCCTCGCTTGTCTCTTTTCCCTGTTTCCCCTCGCCTGTCTCTCTCACCTCTGTTCTCTCGGCGTTCTTTTCCCCCGCTTTCACTCGCCTTCCTCTATTCCCTCCCTTTCCTCCACTCTCTCTTTTCCCTCTCTCTTCACTGTCCTGTCTCTTTTCCCTGGAACTTCTCTTTTCCCTCTTTTCCTCTGTTTGTCTCTTTCCCCTCTTTCCCCTCTCCTGTGTCGGTCACCTCTCTTCATTCGGTGTGTAGATTTCCCACTTCCACTCGCCTCTCTCTTTTCCCTCTCATTCATCAACTCTCTCTCTCTTCACTCTCTCTTCCCTGTCCTGTCTCTTTTCCCTGGACACTCTCTTTTCCCTCTTTTCCCCTGCTTGTCTCTGTCCCCTCTTTACCCTCTCCTGTGTCGGTCACCTCTCTTCACTCGCTGTGTAAATGTCCCACTTTCTCTCGCCTCTCTCTTTCCCCTCTCATTCATCAACTCTCTCTTTTCACTCTCTCTTCCCAGTCATGTCTCTTTTCTCTGGACACTCTCTTTTCCCCGGACACTCTCTTTTCCCCGGCTTGTCTCTTTCCCCTCTTTCCCCTCTCCTGTGTCTGTCACCTCTCTTCACTCGGTGTCTACTTTTCCCTGCTTTCACTCGCCTCTCTCTTTCCCCTCTCATTCATCAACTCTCTCTTTTCACTCTCTCTTCCCAGTCATGTCTCTTTTCCCTGGAATTTCTCTTTTCCCTCTTTTCCCCGGCTTGTCTCTTTCCCCTCTTTCCCCTCTCCTGTGTCTGTCACCTCTCTTCACTCGGTGTCTACTTTTCCCCGCTTTCACTCGCCTCTCTCTTTCCCCTCTCATTCATCAACTCTCTCTCTTCACTCTCTCCTCCCTGTCCTGTCTCTTTTCCCTGGACACTCTCTTTTCCCCGGACACTCTCTATTCCTCGGCTTGTCTCTTTCCCCTCTTTCCCCTCTCCTGTGTCTGTCACCTCTCTTCACTCGGTGTCTACTTTTCCCCGCTTTCACTCGCCTCTCTCTTTCCCCTCTCATTCATCAACTCTCTCTCTTCACTCTCTCCTCCCTGTCCTGTCTCTTTTCTCTGGACACTCTCTTTTCCCCGGACACTCTCTTTTCCCCGGCTTGTCTCTTTCCCCTCTTTCCCCTCTCCTGTGTCTGTCACCTCTCTTCACTCGGTGTCTACTTTTCCCTGCTTTCACTCGCCTCTCTCTTTCCCCTCTCATTCATCAACTCTCTCTTTTCACTCTCTCTTCCCAGTCATGTCTCTTTTCCCTGGAATTTCTCTTTTCCCTCTTTTCCCCGGCTTGTCTCTTTCCCCTCTTTCCCCTCTCCTGTGTCTGTCACCTCTCTTCACTCGGTGTCTACTTTTCCCCGCTTTCACTCGCCTCTCTCTTTCCCCTCTCATTCATCAACTCTCTCTCTTCACTCTCTCCTCCCTGTCCTGTCTCTTTTCCCTGGACACTCTCTTTTCCCCGGACACTCTCTTTTCCTCGGCTTGTCTCTTTCCCCTCTTTCCCCTCTCCTGTGTCGGTCACCTCTCTTCACTCGGTGTGTAGATTTCCCGCTTTCACTCGCCTCTCTCTTTTCCCTCTCATTCATCAACTCTCTCTCTTCACTCTCTCCTCCCTGTCCTGTCTCTTTTCTCTGGACACTCTCTTTTCCCCGGACACTCTCTTTTCCTCGGCTTGTCTCTTTCCCCTCTTTCCCCTCTCATGTGTCTGTCACCTCTCTTCACTCGGTGTGTAGATTTCCCACTTTCACTCGCCTCTCTCTTTTCCCTCTCATTCATCAACTCTCTCTATCTTCACTCTCTCTTCCCTGTCCTGTGTCTTTTCCCTGGACACTCTCTTTTCCCTCATTTCCCCTGCTTGTCTCTTTCCCCTCTTTCCCCTCTCATGTGTCGGTCACCTCTCTTCATTCGCTGTGTAGATTTCCCACTTTCACTCGCCTCTCTTTTTTCCCTCTCATTCATCCACTCTCTCTCTTCACTCTCTCTTCCCAGTCATGTCTCTTTTACCTGGAATTTCTCTTTTCCCTCTTTTCCCCTGCTTGTCTCTTTCCCCTCTTTCCCCTCTCCTGTGTCGGTCACCTCACTTCATTCGGTGTGTAGATTTCCCACTTTCACTCGCCTCTCTCTTTTCCGTCTCATTCATCAACTCTCTCTCTTCACTCTCTCCTCCCTGTCCTGTCTCTTTTCCCTGGACACTCTCTTTTCCCCGGCTTGTCTCTTTCCCCTCTTTCCCCTCTCCTGTGTCTGTCACCTCTCTTCACTCGGTGTCTACTTTTCCCCGCTTTCACTCGCCTCTCTCTTTTCCCTCTCATTCATCAACTCTCTCTATCTTCACTCTCTCTTCCCTGTCCTGTGTGTTTTCCCTGGACACTCTCTTTTCCCTCGTTTCCCCGGCTTGTCTCTTTCCCCTATTTCCCCTCTCCTGTGCCTGTCACCTCTCTTCATTCGGTGTGTAGATTTCCCACTTTCACTCGCCTCTCTCTTTTCCCTCTCATTCCTGAAATCTCTCTTTTCCCTTGCCTGTCGCTTTTCCCTCTTTTGCCTTTTCTCCATGAACTCTTCCCTCTTCACCCTCAGCAGTCACTTTCCCCTGCTTTCCCTCAACTCCCTCTTTTCCACCTTTTCCCTCGCTTGTCTCTTTTCCCTGTTTCCCCTCGCCTGTCTCTCTCACCTCTGTTCTCTCGGCGTTCTTTTCCCCCGCTTTCACTCGCCTTCCTCTATTCCCTCCCTTTCCTCCACTCTCTCTCTTCACTCTCTCTTCCCTGTCCTGTCTCTTTTCCCTGGACACTCTCTTTTCCCTCTTTTCCCCTGCTTGTCTCTGTCCCCTCTTTCCCCTCTCCTGTGTCGGTCACCTCTCTTCACTCGCTGTGTAAATGTCCCACTTTCTCTCGCCTCTCTCTTTCCCCTCTCATTCATCAACTCTCTCTTTTCACTCTCTCTTCCCAGTCATGTCGCTTTTCTCTGGACACTCTCTTTTCCCCGGACACTCTCTTTTCCCCGGCTTGTCTCTTTCCCCTCTTTCCCCTCTCCTGTGTCTGTCACCTCACTTCATTCGGTGTGTAGATTTCCCACTTTCACTCGCCTCTCTCTTTTCCGTCTCATTCATCAACTCTCTCTCTTCACTCTCTCCTCCCTGTCCTGTCTCTTTTCCCTGGACACTCTCTTTTCCCCGGCTTGTCTCTTTCCCCTCTTTCCCCTCTCCTGTGTCTGTCACCTCTCTTCACTCGGTGTCTACTTTTCCCCGCTTTCACTCGCCTCTCTCTTTTCCCTCTCATTCATCAACTCTCTCTATCTTCACTCTCTCTTCCCTGTCCTGTGTGTTTTCCCTGGACACTCTCTTTTCCCTCGTTTCCCCGGCTTGTCTCTTTCCCCTATTTCCCCTCTCCTTGCCTGTCACCTCTCTTCATTCGGTGTGTAGATTTCCCACTTTCACTCGCCTCTCTCTTTTCCCTCTCATTCCTGAAATCTCTCTTTTCCCTTGCCTGTCGCTTTTCCCTCTTTTGCCTTTTCTCCATGAACTCTTCCCTCTTCACCCTCAGCAGTCACTTTCCCCTGCTTTCCCTCAACTCCCTCTTTTCCACCTTTTCCCTCGCTTGTCTCTTTTCCCTGTTTCCCCTCGCCTGTCTCTCTCACCTCTGTTCTCTCGGCGTTCTTTTCCCCCGCTTTCACTCGCCTTCCTCTATTCCCTCCCTTTCCTCCACTCTCTCTTTTCCCTCTCTCTTCACTGTCCTGTCTCTTTTCCCTGGAACTTCTCTTTTCCCTCTTTTCCTCTGTTTGTCTCTTTCCCCTCTTTCCCCTCTCCTGTGTCGGTCACCTCTCTTCATTCGGTGTGTAGATTTCCCACTTCCACTCGCCTCTCTCTTTTCCCTCTCATTCATCAACTCTCTCTCTCTTCACTCTCTCTTCCCTGTCCTGTCTCTTTTCCCTGGACACTCTCTTTTCCCTCTTTTCCCCTGCTTGTCTCTGTCCCCTCTTTACCCTCTCCTGTGTCGGTCACCTCTCTTCACTCGCTGTGTAAATGTCCCACTTTCTCTCGCCTCTCTCTTTCCCCTCTCATTCATCAACTCTCTCTTTTCACTCTCTCTTCCCAGTCATGTCTCTTTTCTCTGGACACTCTCTTTTCCCCGGACACTCTCTTTTCCCCGGCTTGTCTCTTTCCCCTCTTTCCCCTCTCCTGTGTCTGTCACCTCTCTTCACTCGGTGTCTACTTTTCCCTGCTTTCACTCGCCTCTCTCTTTCCCCTCTCATTCATCAACTCTCTCTTTTCACTCTCTCTTCCCAGTCATGTCTCTTTTCCCTGGAATTTCTCTTTTCCCTCTTTTCCCCGGCTTGTCTCTTTCCCCTCTTTCCCCTCTCCTGTGTCTGTCACCTCTCTTCACTCGGTGTCTACTTTTCCCCGCTTTCACTCGCCTCTCTCTTTCCCCTCTCATTCATCAACTCTCTCTCTTCACTCTCTCCTCCCTGTCCTGTCTCTTTTCCCTGGACACTCTCTTTTCCCCGGACACTCTCTTTTCCTCGGCTTGTCTCTTTCCCCTCTTTCCCCTCTCCTGTGTCTGTCACCTCTCTTCACTCGGTGTCTACTTTTCCCTGCTTTCACTCGCCTCTCTCTTTCCCCTCTCATTCATCAACTCTCTCTCTTCACTCTCTCCTCCCTGTCATGTCTCTTTTCCCTGGAATTTCTCTTTTCCCTCTTTTCCTCGGCTTGTCTCTTTCCCCTCTTTCCCCTCTCCTGTGTCTGTCACCTCTCTTCACTCGGTGTCTACTTTTCCCCGCTTTCACTCGCCTCTCTCTTTCCCCTCTCATTCATCAACTCTCTCTCTTCACTCTCTCCTCCCTGTCCTGTCTCTTTTCCCTGGACACTCTCTTTTCCCCGGACACTCTCTTTTCCTCGGCTTGTCTCTTTCCCCTCTTTCCCCTCTCCTGTGTCGGTCACCTCTCTTCACTCGGTGTGTAGATTTCCCACTTTCACTCGCCTCTCTCTTTTCCCTCTGTATTGGGTCTGGCTGAGATGGAGTTAATACTCCCCATGGCAGCCCTCATAGCACTGTGCTCTTCATCAGTAGCTAGAAAGGTGTTGATAGCACACCAGTGTTTTGGCTACAGCTGAGCAATGCTGGCACAGCATCAAGGCTGTCTCTCCAACATTTTTGCCCCCCCCTCAATGGCAGGCTGGGGCAGGGCAAGATCTTGGGAGGGGACATAACCAGGACAGCTGACCTAAACTAACCAAACAGATATTCCATACCATATGACGTCAGCTCAGATATAAAAGCTAAGTAAAGGGAGACGGAAGGGGGGGGGGGCATTTTGTCTTCCGGAGCAACCACTACGCGTACTGAAGCCCTGCTTCCCGAGAAGTGGCTAGACATCGCCTGCTGATGGGAAGTAGAGAATAACATCATTTGTTTTTTTTCTTTGCTTACGCGCGCGCAACCTTTGCTATCACTTTATTAAACTGTCCTTATCTTGACCCACGAGCCTTTTGTTATATTTTCTCCCCCCCATCCAGCTGAGGAGGGGGAGTGATAGAGCGGCTTTGGTGGGCACCTGGCATCCAACCAGGGTCAACCCACCACAGTCCTTTTTGGCGCCCAACGTGGGGCAAGACAACGGCAGTTTTGCATTAAGTGTTCTATAGCTAGCTATTAAGTGGCAAGCTCCTGTGCAGGTCACGGAGCTTGTTAGCTGCTTGCTTATCTCTAGCTTGCTGAGTTTGGGAACATGTTAATGCAAATAATGGCTGCGTGCTTTGTCCTGGCACTGATGGCTTTGTTTTGCTGTGGTAGCTATCTTGTGGGGAGAATGAAGGAACGCGGGAACGTGCTAATACAAATAATGTCTATGTGCTTTGTCCTGGCACTGATGGCTTTCCTGTGTTGTGGGAGCTATCTTGTGGAGGAGATGAGGGAACACATCTCCCTCTCCCTACCAGGCATTGATGTGAATGGTTTTATTATGCAGGCTCCCGAGGTCCTTGTTCACCCTTATGTAAGCTGTTTAATACTAATAATTAATACTGGTGGCATATTATGGGTATTGTGGAATCTGGTCTCGTCCTGGTATAAGAGAAGGCAAGTTTTAGGTGAGGCAATACTTAAATGTGCCCTCAAGCGACCAGTGCCTGGGTGGCAGGGTATATGGAAGGATTTGGGCAGATTCCTAGGACGGTTATCACCTCCCATAATCTGGGATTTTACATCTGAACAGGCAAGTAACCCTGGCAAACTGACGCGCCACCTGATAGAAGGGTGCCTTGCCTATCCCAATGAAAACCAGCAGCTTCTCGCACTGTACTGGGGCCTGGCCTATGCCTACCGAGCCATAGTTCAACACTGTCAGAGGACCATGGTTGAGGCAGGGACCCAGACTGCATCTGAGGACACCATGCTCGAGATAGGGACCCAAACAACAACAACTACAGTAATTGCCCCAGTAGTGAAAAGGAAGCAGTGGACAAGAAGATCAACGGGTCCATACCATCGATTAGTGAGAGAAGAAGAAGAAGAAGAGGAAAGGCTTGATCTAGAAGCTGGTCCTTCGGTAAGGAAATTGGAGGAAGGAGTGAGGGAACTTAAACAGGAAGCGGAAACTACCCGGTCCCTGACGTCCTCAGAACTTCGGGACTTGCGGAAAGATTACAGCCGCCAGCCAGGTGAGCGGATTGCTGCCTGGCTGCTCCGATGCTGGGATAATGGGGCTGATAGTCAGCAACTGGAAGGCAAGGAAGCCCAACAGCTGGGATCCCTCGCTAGAAACCGGGGAATTGAAAGAGGAATTGGAAAAGAGGCAGCAGTTTGCAGTCTCTGGAGCCGGCTTCTCTCAAGTGTGAGGGCAAGATATCCATTCAAGGAAGATCTTGTGAATTCCTCAGAAAAGTGGACTACCGCAGATGAAGGCATCCAGTACCTGAGAGAGTTAGCAGTGGTGGAAGTCATCTACAGTGATCTAGATGATGAGGAAGTCTCCAAAGATCCAGAGGATGTCCTGTGCACACGGGCCATGTGGCGAAAGGTGATTCAAGGTGCCCCAGCATCGTATTCTAACAGCTTGGCAGCAATGTATTGTCCAGATATGGAAACACCAACTGTGGAGAAAGTGTCGTCTTGGCTCCAAAACTTTGAGGAAAATCTCTGTGTTTCCTCATCCCTACAGGACAGTGCCTTGGCTGTTAGGGATGCTCCAAGAAATCAGTCCTCTCCTGCCCCAGTCAGAGGGAAAGGGAGCCTAAGGCGTATGCCACGTGGTACACTCTGGTTCTTCCTGCGTGACCAAGGGGAGGACATGAGGAAGTGGGATGGTGAACCCACCTTTAAGCTGGAAGCCCGAGTGCGTGAACTGAGAGGGAAGACAGCTGTTAAGAAGGGGTCACCCAAGAAGAAGGCTGTCAGCGTAGTTGCTGTAGAGGCCCAAGAAAGCACTCAGCGATCCTCCAGGCATAGAAGAACTGAAACTACCTCCCTTGATTCTGGTGAGGGGACTTCTGGTCTGGTACCGCAAGGATCGGACAGTGAATATTCTGATGAGGAACAGCAATAGAGGGTCCCTGCCTTCGGCCAGGAGGAGGAAAGGGATGACCGGATATACTGGACTGTGTGGATTCGATGGCCTGGCACATCAGACCCACAGAAGTATAAGGCTTTGGTAGACACTGGTGCACAGTGTACACTGATGCCATCAGGATACAGGGGCACGGAACCCATCTGGATCTCTGGAGTGACAGGGGGATGCCAAGAATTGACTATACTGGAGGCTGAAGTGAGCTTGACAGGGGACAAGTGGGAAAAGCACCCCATTGTGACCGGCCCAGAGGCCCCTTGTATCCTTGGCATTGACTACCTCAAGAGAGGGTACTTCAAGGACCCAAAGGGGTACCGATGGGCTTTTGGTGTAGCCACTGTAAATGCAGAGAAGATCAAACAGCTATCTACTCTGCCTGGCCTCTCGGAAGATCCCTTCATTGTGGGATTGTTGCAAGTTGAAGAACAACAGGTGCCAATCGCTACCAGGACGGTGCACCGTCGGCAATATCGGACAAACCGAGACTCCCTGGCTCCCATCCATGAGCTGATTCATCACCTAGAGAGCCAAGGAGTCATCAGCAAGACTCATTCACCTTTTAATAGTCCTATATGGCCAGTGCAAAAGTCTGATGGAGGGTGGAGGTTAACAGTAGATTATCGCGGCCTGAATGAAGTGACACCGCCACTGAGTGCTGCTGTACCAGACATGTTAGAGCTCCAATATGAACTGGCATCAAAGGCAGCCACGTGGTATGCTACAATTGATATTGCCAATGCATTTTTCTCCATTCCTTTGGCAGCAGAGTGCAGGCCACAGTTTGCTTTCACATGGAGAGGCGTCCAATACACCTGGAATCGACTGCCCCAGGGGTGGAAGCACAGTCCTACCATTTGTCACGGATTAATCCAAACAGCACTGGAACAAGGCGAAGCCCCTGAACATTTACAATACATAGATGACATCATCGTGTGGGGCAATGAGGCAGAAGAAGTGTTTGAGAAGGGGAAAAGAATAATTCAGATTCTTCTGAAAGCTGGTTTCGCCATAAAGAAAAGCAAGGTCAAGGGACCTGCACAGGAGATTCAGTTCTTGGGAATAAAATGGCAGGATGGACGCCGTCATGTCCCTATGGAGGTGGTTAACAAGATAGCATCTATGTCTCCACCAGCTAACAAGAAAGAAACACAAGCTTTCCTAGGCCTTGTGGGGTTCTGGAGAATGCATATTCCAGGTTACAGTCAGCTTGTGAGCCCTCTCTATCGAGTAACGCGGAAAAAGAACTATTTTGAATGGGGCCCTGAACAACAACAAGCCTTTGAGCATATCAGACAAGAAATAGCTCGTGCAGTAGCTCTTGGGCCTGTCCGGACAGGACCAGATGTGCAAAATATACTCTACACTGCAGCTGGGGATCATGGTCTCACCTGGAGCCTGTGGCAGAAAACACCAGGAGAAACCCGAGGTCGACCATTAGGGTTTTGGAGCCGGGGGTACCGAGGATCAGAAGCCCACTACACCCCGACTGAAAAAGAGATACTAGCAGCATATGAGGGGGTTCGAGCCGCTTCAGAAGTTGTTGGTACAGAAGCATATCTCCTCTTGGCACCACGATTGCCCGTGCTACACTGGATGTTTAAAGGAAACATCCCCTCTACACATCATGCAACCAGCGCTACATGGAGTAAGTGGATAGCATTGATCACGCAACGGGCTCGACTGGGGAAATCTAACCGCCCAGGAATTCTGGAAGAGATCATGGACTGGCCAGAAGGCAGAGATTTTGGAGCATCACCTGAGGAGGTGGCTCGTGCCCAAGAGGCACCACCATATAATGAGTTACCAGAAGACGAAAGGTGTTATGCTTTGTTTACTGATGGATCCTGTCGTGTGGTAGGGAACCATCGGAAGTGGAAAGCTGCTGTGTGGAGTCCCACACGCCAAGTCGTTGAGGCCACTGAAGGAGAAGGCGAGTCAAGTCAGTTTGCAGAAGTGAAAGCCATCCAACTAGCCCTAAACATTGCTGAACGAGAAAAATGGCCGGTACTCTACCTCTATACTGACTCCTGGATGGTGGCTAATGCCCTATGGGGGTGGCTACAGCAGTGGAAGAAGACCAATTGGCAACGCAGGGGTAAACCCATCTGGGCAGCAGCATTGTGGCAGGACATTGCTGCCCGTGTAGAACACATAACTCTAAGGGTACGTCATGTAGATGCTCACGTGCCCAAAAGCCGTGCCACTGAAGAACATCGAAATAATGAACAGGTAGACAAGGCTGCCAAAATAGAAATAGCTCAGGTGGACCTGGACTGGGAGCGTAAAGGTGAGCTATTTGTAGCTCGATGGGCCCATGAGACATCGGGACATCTAGGGAGAGATGCAACATATAGGTGGGCTCGTGATCGAGGGGTGGACCTGACCATGGAGGCCATTACGCAGGTCACTCATGAATGTGAAACATGTGCTGCAATCAAACGAGCTACCAGAGTAAAGTCTCCCTGGAACAGAGGGCGGTGGCTGGGTTTTCGATATGGCGAGGCCTGGCAAATTGACTACATTGGACCACTGCCGCGAACACGCCAAGGCAAGCGCTACATACTCACCATGGTGGAAGCAACTACTGGTTGGCTAGAAACATATCCTGTAAACCATGCCACTGCCCGAAACACCATCTTAGGCCTTGAAAGGCAAATTTTATGGCGACACGGTACCCCAGAAAGAATTGAATCAGACAATGGGACTCATTTCCGAAATAACCTCATAAGCTCCTGGGCAAAGAAACATGGCATTGAGTGGGTGTACCACATACCCTATCACCCGCAAGCATCTGGGAAAATTGAGAGATATAATGGACTGTTGAAGACTATGCTGAGAGCGCTAGGCAATGGGACATGGAAGCATTGGGATACAAATTTAGCAGAAGCCACTTGGCTAGTTAACACCAGAGGATCTGCTAACCGTCCTGGTCCTGCCCAAACAAAACCCCTACATACTGTGGGAGGAGATAAGGTCCCCGTAGTGCACATGGGGAAGTGGCTGGGGAAGGCAGTGTGGATTGCACCTCCCATGGGAAAAGGCAAACCCATTCGTGGGATTGTCTTTGCTCAGGGACCTGGGTGTACTTGGTGGGTAATGCGGAAGGATGGGGAGACCCAGTGTGTGCCTCAAGGACATTTAACCTTGGGGGAAAAATAATCTGTGATGTGAGTTGTATGTTGTAGGAAGTAATGTAGCAGGAATGACCTGAACTGCAGAAGAGTGAACTTCGCAAGGAACCAGACAAGTGCATCGGTGACCCAAACCAAGCTGGTGTTGGGGCCCAACGATCGAACATACTGCTTCTCCTGTCCTGACCACTCATCTTGATGGATGGGGCTCAAGTCATAACCTGTATGTGAACATCAGGAAGAGTGGAAGAAGCCCATGGAATATCTATCTCTTAAAGGACAGGGGATAGTAATTAATAAGAATGTATAAATCCGTACGTTGGGTATAAAAGTGGTTTAAGTATGTAGTCTCAGTTGTAAGTGTTGGTGAGAAAGGGTTTCAGTAATGAGAATTAAATACAATAGTATGGTTAGAAGATATCTGTATTAAGTTATGTGGAACCTGAGCAGGACGCAAATGGTATGGAATAAGGGGTGGAGATTGTATTGGGTCTGGCTGAGATGGAGTTAATACTCCCCATGGCAGCCCTCATAGCACTGTGCTCTGCATCAGTAGCTAGAAAGGTGTTGATAGCACACCAGTGTTTTGGCTACAGCTGAGCAATGCTGGCACAGCATCAAGGCTGTCTCTCCAACATTTTTGCCCCCCCCTCAATGGCAGGCTGGGGCAGGGCAAGATCTTGGGAGGGGACATAACCAGGACAGCTGACCTAAACTAACCAAACAGATATTCCATACCATATGACGTCAGCTCAGATATAAAAGCTAAGTAAAGGGAGACGGAAGGGGGGGGGGGCATTTTGTCTTCCGGAGCAACCACTACGCGTACTGAAGCCCTGCTTCCCGAGAAGTGGCTAGACATCGCCTGCTGATGGGAAGTAGAGAATAACATCATTTGTTTTTTTTCTTTGCTTACGCGCGCGCAACCTTTGCTATCACTTTATTAAACTGTCCTTATCTTGACCCACGAGCCTTTTGTTATATTTTCTCCCCCCCATCCAGCTGAGGAGGGGGAGTGATAGAGCGGCTTTGGTGGGCACCTGGCATCCAACCAGGGTCAACCCACCACACCCTCTCATTCATCAACTCTCTCTATCTTCACTCTCTCTTCCCTGTCCTGTGTCTTTTCCCTGGACACTCTCTTTTCCCTCATTTCCCCTGCTTGTCTCTTTCCCCTATTTCCCCTCTCCTGTGTCGGTCACCACTCTTCATTCGCTGTGTAGATTTCCCACTTTCACTCGCCTCTCTTTTTCCCCTCTCATTCATCCACTCTCTCTCTTCACTCTCTCTTCCCAGTCATGTCTCTTTTACCTGGAATTTCTCTTTTCCCTCTTTTCCCCTGCTTGTCTCTTTCCCCTCTTTCCCCTCTCCTGTGTCTGTCACCTCACTTCATTCGGTGTGTAGATTTCCCACTTTCACTCGCCTCTCTCTTTTCCGTCTCATTCATCAACTCTCTCTCTTCACTCTCTCCTCCCTGTCCTGTCTCTTTTCCCTGGACACTCTCTTTTCCCCGGACACTCTCTTTTCCTCGGCTTGTCTCTTTCCCCTCTTTCCCCTCTCCTGTGTCTGTCACCTCTCTTCACTCGGTGTCTACTTTTCCCCGCTTTCACTCGCCTCTCTCTTTTCCCTCTCATTCATCAACTCTCTCTCTTCACTCTCTCCTCCCTGTCCTGTCTCTTTTCTCTGGACACTCTCTTTTCCCCGGACACTCTCTTTTCCCCGGCTTGTCTCTTTCCCCTCTTTCCCCTCTCCTGTGTCTGTCACCTCTCTTCACTCGGTGTCTACTTTTCCCTGCTTTCACTCGCCTCCCTCTTTCCCCTCTCATTCATCAACTCTCTCTCTTCACTCTCTCCTCCCTGTCCTGTCTCTTTTCCCTGGACACTCTCTTTTCCCCGGACACTCTCTTTTCCTCGGCTTGTCTCTTTCCCCTCTTTCCCCTCTCATGTGTCTGTCACCTCTCTTCACTCGGTGTGTAGATTTCCCACTTTCACTCGCCTCTCTCTTTTCCCTCTCATTCATCAACTCTCTCTATCTTCACTCTCTCTTCCCTGTCCTGTGTCTTTTCCCTGGACACTCTCTTTTCCCTCATTTCCCCTGCTTGTCTCTTTCCCCTATTTCCCCTCTCCTGTGTCGGTCACCTCTCTTCATTCGCTGTGTAGATTTCCCACTTTCACTCGCCTCTCTTTTTTCCCTCTCATTCATCCACTCTCTCTCTTCACTCTCTCTTCCCAGTCATGTCTCTTTTACCTGGAATTTCTCTTTTCCCTCTTTTCCCCTGCTTGTCTCTTTCCCCTCTTTCCCCTCTCCTGTGTCGGTCACCTCACTTCATTCGGTGTGTAGATTTCCCACTTTCACTCGCCTCTCTCTTTTCCCTCTCATTCATCAACTCTCTCTCTTCACTCTCTCCTCCCTGTCCTGTCTCTTTTCCCTGGACACTCTCTTTTCCCCGGCTTGTCTCTTTCCCCTCTTTCCCCTCTCCTGTGTCTGTCACCTCTCTTCACTCGGTGTCTACTTTTCCCCGCTTTCACTCGCCTCTCTCTTTTCCCTCTCATTCATCAACTCTCTCTATCTTCACTCTCTCTTCCCTGTCCTGTGTGTTTTCCCTGGACACTCTCTTTTCCCTCGTTTCCCCGGCTTGTCTCTTTCCCCTATTTCCCCTCTCCTGTGCCTGTCACCTCTCTTCATTCGGTGTGTAGATTTCCCACTTTCACTCGCCTCTCTCTTTTCCCTCTCATTCCTGAAATCTCTCTTTTCCCTTGCCTGTCGCTTTTCCCTCTTTTGCCTTTTCTCCATGAACTCTTCCCTCTTCACCCTCAGCAGTCACTTTCCCCTGCTTTCCCTCAACTCCCTCTTTTCCACCTTTTCCCTCGCTTGTCTCTTTTCCCTGTTTCCCCTCGCCTGTCTCTCTCACCTCTGTTCTCTCGGCGTTCTTTTCCCCCGCTTTCACTCGCCTTCCTCTATTCCCTCCCTTTCCTCCACTCTCTCTCTTCACTCTCTCTTCCCTGTCCTGTCTCTTTTCCCTGGAACTTCTCTTTTCCCTCTTTTCCCCTGCTTGTCTCTGTCCCCTCTTTCCCCTCTCCTGTGTCGGTCACCTCTCTTCACTCGCTGTGTAAATGTCCCACTTTCTCTCGCCTCTCTCTTTCCCCTCTCATTCATCAACTCTCTCTTTTCACTCTCTCTTCCCAGTCATGTCGCTTTTCTCTGGACACTCTCTTTTCCCCGGACACTCTCTTTTCCCCGGCTTGTCTCTTTCCCCTCTTTCCCGTCTCCTGTGTCTGTCACCTCACTTCATTCGGTGTGTAGATTTCCCACTTTCACTCGCCTCTCTCTTTTCCGTCTCATTCATCAACTCTCTCTCTTCACTCTCTCCTCCCTGTCCTGTCTCTTTTCCCTGGACACTCTCTTTTCCCCGGCTTGTCTCTTTCCCCTCTTTCCCCTCTCCTGTGTCTGTCACCTCTCTTCACTCGGTGTCTACTTTTCCCCGCTTTCACTCGCCTCTCTCTTTTCCCTCTCATTCATCAACTCTCTCTATCTTCACTCTCTCTTCCCTGTCCTGTGTGTTTTCCCTGGACACTCTCTTTTCCCTCGTTTCCCCGGCTTGTCTCTTTCCCCTATTTCCCCTCTCCTTGCCTGTCACCTCTCTTCATTCGGTGTGTAGATTTCCCACTTTCACTCGCCTCTCTCTTTTCCCTCTCATTCCTGAAATCTCTCTTTTCCCTTGCCTGTCGCTTTTCCCTCTTTTGCCTTTTCTCCATGAACTCTTCCCTCTTCACCCTCAGCAGTCACTTTCCCCTGCTTTCCCTCAACTCCCTCTTTTCCACCTTTTCCCTCGCTTGTCTCTTTTCCCTGTTTCCCCTCGCCTGTCTCTCTCACCTCTGTTCTCTCGGCGTTCTTTTCCCCCGCTTTCACTCGCCTTCCTCTATTCCCTCTCATTCCTCAACTCTCTCTTTTCCCTCTCTCTTCACTGTCCTGTCTCTTTTCCCTGGAACTTCTCTTTTCCCTCTTTTCCTCTGTTTGTCTCTTTCCCCTCTTTCCCCTCTCCTGTGTCGGTCACCTCTCTTCATTCGGTGTGTAGATTTCCCACTTCCACTCGCCTCTCTCTTTTCCCTCTCATTCATCAACTCTCTCTCTCTTCACTCTCTCTTCCCTGTCCTGTCTCTTTTCCCTGGACACTCTCTTTTCCCTCTTTTCCCCTGCTTGTCTCTGTCCCCTCTTTCCCCTCTCCTGTGTCGGTCACCTCTCTTCACTCGCTGTGTAAATGTCCCACTTTCTCTCGCCTCTCTCTTTCCCCTCTCATTCATCAACTCTCTCTTTTCACTCTCTCTTCCCAGTCATGTCTCTTTTCTCTGGACACTCTCTTTTCCCCGGACACTCTCTTTTCCCCGGCTTGTCTCTTTCCCCTCTTTCCCCTCTCCTGTGTCTGTCACCTCTCTTCACTCGGTGTCTACTTTTCCCTGCTTTCACTCGCCTCTCTCTTTCCCCTCTCATTCATCAACTCTCTCTTTTCACTCTCTCTTCCCAGTCATGTCTCTTTTCCCTGGAATTTCTCTTTTCCCTCTTTTCCCCGGCTTGTCTCTTTCCCCTCTTTCCCCTCTCCTGTGTCTGTCACCTCTCTTCACTCGGTGTCTACTTTTCCCCGCTTTCACTCGCCTCTCTCTTTCCCCTCTCATTCATCAACTCTCTCTCTTCACTCTCTCCTCCCTGTCCTGTCTCTTTTCCCTGGACACTCTCTTTTCCCCGGACACTCTCTTTTCCTCGGCTTGTCTCTTTCCCCTCTTTCCCCTCTCCTGTGTCGGTCACCTCTCTTCACTCGGTGTGTAGATTTCCCACTTTCACTCGCCTCTCTCTTTTCCCTCTCATTCATCAACTCTCTCTATCTTCACTCTCTCTTCCCTGTCCTGTGTCTTTTCCCTGGACACTCTCTTTTCCCTCATTTCCCCTGCTTGTCTCTTTCCCCTATTTCCCCTCTCCTGTGTCGGTCACCACTCTTCATTCGCTGTGTAGATTTCCCACTTTCACTCGCCTCTCTTTTTTCCCTCTCATTCATCCACTCTCTCTCTTCACTCTCTCTTCCCAGTCATGTCTCTTTTACCTGGAATTTCTCTTTTCCCTCTTTTCCCCTGCTTGTCTCTTTCCCCTCTTTCCCCTCTCCTGTGTCTGTCACCTCACTTCATTCGGTGTGTAGATTTCCCACTTTCACTCGCCTCTCTCTTTTCCGTCTCATTCATCAACTCTCTCTCTTCACTCTCTCCTCCCTGTCCTGTCTCTTTTCCCTGGGCTCTCTCTTTTCCCCGGCTTGTCTCTTTCCCCTCTTTCCCCTCTCATGTGTCTGTCACCTCACTTCACTCGGTGTCTAATTTTCCCCGCTTTCACTCGCCTCTCTCTTTTCCCTCTCATTCATCAACTCTCTCTATCTTCACTCTCTCCTCCCTGTCCTGTGTGTTTTCCCTGGACACTCTCTTTTCCCTCTTTTCCCCGGCTTGTCTCTTTCCCCTATTTCCCCTCTCCTGTGCCTGTCACCTCTCTTCATTCGGTGTGTAGATTTCCCACTTTCACTCGCCTCTCTCTTTTCCCTCTCATTCCTGAAATCTCTCTTTTCCCTTGCCTGTCGCTTTTCCCTCTTTTGCCTTTTCTCCATGAACTCTTCCCTCTTTACCCTCAGCAGTCACTTTCCCCTGCTTTCCCTCAACTCCCTCTTTTCCACCTTTTCCCTCGCTTGTCTCTTTTCCCTGTTTCCCCTCGCCTGTCTCTCTCACCTCTGTTCTCTCGGCGTTCTTTTCCCCCGCTTTCACTCGCCTCTCTCTTTTCCCTCTCATTCATCAACTCTCTCTTTTCCCTCTCTCTTCACTGTCCTGTCTCTTTTCCCTGGAACTTCTCTTTTCCCTCTTTTCCTCTGTTTGTCTCTTTCCCCCCTTTCCCCTCTCCTGTGTCGGTCACCTCTCTTCATTCGGTGTGTAGATTTCCCACTTCCACTCGCCTCTCTCTTTCCCTCTCATTCATCAACTCTCTCTCTCTTCACTCTCTCTTCCCTGTCCTGTCTCTTTTCCCTGGACACTCTCTTTTCCCTCTTTTCCCCTGCTTGTCTCTGTCCCCTCTTTCCCCTCTCCTGTGTCGGTCACCTCTCTTCACTCGCTGTGTAAATGTCCCACTTTCTCTCGCCTCTCTCTTTCCCCTCTCATTCATCAACTCTCTCTTTTCACTCTCTCTTCCCAGTCATGTCGCTTTTCTCTGGACACTCTCTTTTCCCCGGACACTCTCTTTTCCCCGGCTTGTCTCTTTCCCCTCTTTCCCCTCTCCTGTGTCTGTCACCTCTCTTCACTCGGTGTCTACTTTTCCCTGCTTTCACTCGCCTCTCTCTTTCCCCTCTCATTCATCAACTCTCTCTCTTCACTCTCTCCTCCCTGTCCTGTCTCTTTTCCCTGGACACTCTCTTTTCCCTCTTTTCCCCGGCTTGTCTCTTTCCCCTCTTTCCCCTGTCCTGTGTCTGTCACCTCTCTTCACTCGGTGTCTACTTTTCCCCGCTTTCACTCGCCTCTCTCTTTCCCCTCTCATTCATCAACTCTCTCTCTTCACTCTCTCCTCCCTGTCCTGTCTCTTTTCCCTGGACACTCTCTTTTCCCCGGACACTCTCTTTTCCTCGGCTTGTCTCTTTCCCCTCTTTCCCCTCTCCTGTGTCGGTCACCTCTCTTCACTCGGTGTGTAGATTTCCCACTTTCACTCGCCTCTCTCTTTTCCCTCTCATTCATCAACTCTCTCTATCTTCACTCTCTCTTCCCTGTCCTGTGTCTTTTCCCTGGACACTCTCTTTTCCCTCATTTCCCCTGCTTGTCTCTTTCCCCTATTTCCCCTCTCCTGTGTCGGTCACCACTCTTCATTCGCTGTGTAGATTTCCCACTTTCACTCGCCTCTCTTTTTTCCCTCTCATTCATCCACTCTCTCTCTTCACTCTCTCTTCCCAGTCATGTCTCTTTTACCTGGAATTTCTCTTTTCCCTCTTTTCCCCTGCTTGTCTCTTTCCCCTCTTTCCCCTCTCCTGTGTCTGTCACCTCACTTCATTCGGTGTGTAGATTTCCCACTTTCACTCGCCTCTCTCTTTTCCGTCTCATTCATCAACTCTCTCTCTTCACTCTCTCCTCCCTGTCCTGTCTCTTTTCCCTGGACACTCTCTTTTCCCCGGCTTGTCTCTTTCCCCTCTTTCCCCTCTCCTGTGTCTGTCACCTCTCTTCACTCGGTGTCTACTTTTCCCCGCTTTCACTCGCCTCTCTCTTTTCCCTCTCATTCATCAACTCTCTCTATCTTCACTCTCTCTTCCCTGTCCTGTGTGTTTTCCCTGGACACTCTCTTTTCCCTCGTTTCCCCGGCTTGTCTCTTTCCCCTATTTCCCCTCTCCTTGCCTGTCACCTCTCTTCATTCGGTGTGTAGATTTCCCACTTTCACTCGCCTCTCTCTTTTCCCTCTCATTCCTGAAATCTCTCTTTTCCCTTGCCTGTCGCTTTTCCCTCTTTTGCCTTTTCTCCATGAACTCTTCCCTCTTCACCCTCAGCAGTCACTTTCCCCTGCTTTCCCTCAACTCCCTCTTTTCCACCTTTTCCCTCGCTTGTCTCTTTTCCCTGTTTCCCCTCGCCTGTCTCTCTCACCTCTGTTCTCTCGGCGTTCTTTTCCCCCGCTTTCACTCGCCTTCCTCTATTCCCTCCCTTTCCTCCACTCTCTCTCTTCACTCTCTCTTCCCTGTCCTGTCTCTTTTCCCTGGAACTTCTCTTTTCCCTCTTTTCCTCTGTTTCTCTCTTTCCCCTCTTTCCCCTCTCCTGTGTCGGTCACCTCTCTTCATTCGGTGTGTAGATTTCCCACTTCCACTCGCCTCTCTCTTTTCCCTCTCATTCATCAACTCTCTCTCTTCACTCTCTCCTCCCTGTCCTGTCTCTTTTCCCTGGACACTCTCTTTTCCCCGGCTTGTCTCTTTCCCCTCTTTCCCCTCTCCTGTGTCTGTCACCTCTCTTCACTCGGTGTCTACTTTTCCCCGCTTTCACTCGCCTCTCTCTTTTCCCTCTCATTCATCAACTCTCTCTATCTTCACTCTCTCTTCCCTGTCCTGTGTGTTTTCCCTGGACACTCTCTTTTCCCTCGTTTCCCCGGCTTGTCTCTTTCCCCTATTTCCCCTCTCCTTGCCTGTCACCTCTCTTCATTCGGTGTGTAGATTTCCCACTTTCACTCGCCTCTCTCTTTTCCCTCTCATTCCTGAAATCTCTCTTTTCCCTTGCCTGTCGCTTTTCCCTCTTTTGCCTTTTCTCCATGAACTCTTCCCTCTTCACCCTCAGCAGTCACTTTCCCCTGCTTTCCCTCAACTCCCTCTTTTCCACCTTTTCCCTCGCTTGTCTCTTTTCCCTGTTTCCCCTCGCCTGTCTCTCTCACCTCTGTTCTCTCGGCGTTCTTTTCCCCCGCTTTCACTCGCCTTCCTCTATTCCCTCCCTTTCCTCCACTCTCTCTTTTCCCTCTCTCTTCACTGTCCTGTCTCTTTTCCCTGGAACTTCTCTTTTCCCTCTTTTCCTCTGTTTCTCTCTTTCCCCTCTTTCCCCTCTCCTGTGTCGGTCACCTCTCTTCATTCGGTGTGTAGATTTCCCACTTCCACTCGCCTCTCTCTTTTCCCTCTCATTCATCAACTCTCTCTCTCTTCACTCTCTCTTCCCTGTCCTGTCTCTTTTCCCTGGACACTCTCTTTTCCCTCTTTTCCCCTGCTTGTCTCTGTCCCCTCTTTACCCTCTCCTGTGTCGGTCACCTCTCTTCACTCGCTGTGTAAATGTCCCACTTTCTCTCGCCTCTCTCTTTCCCCTCTCATTCATCAACTCTCTCTTTTCACTCTCTCTTCCCAGTCATGTCTCTTTTCTCTGGACACTCTCTTTTCCCCGGACACTCTCTTTTCCCCGGCTTGTCTCTTTCCCCTCTTTCCCCTCTCCTGTGTCTGTCACCTCTCTTCACTCGGTGTCTACTTTTCCCTGCTTTCACTCGCCTCTCTCTTTCCCCTCTCATTCATCAACTCTCTCTTTTCACTCTCTCTTCCCAGTCATGTCTCTTTTCCCTGGAATTTCTCTTTTCCCTCTTTTCCCCGGCTTGTCTCTTTCCCCTCTTTACCCTCTCCTGTGTCGGTCACCTCTCTTCACTCGGTGTCTACTTTTCCCCGCTTTCACTCGCCTCTCTCTTTCCCCTCTCATTCATCAACTCTCTCTCTTCACTCTCTCCTCCCTGTCCTGTCTCTTTTCCCTGGACACTCTCTTTTCCCCGGACACTCTCTTTTCCTCGGCTTGTCTCTTTCCCCTCTTTCCCCTCTCCTGTGTCGGTCACCTCTCTTCACTCGGTGTGTAGATTTCCCACTTTCACTCGCCTCTCTCTTTTCCCTCTCATTCATCAACTCTCTCTATCTTCACTCTCTCTTCCCTGTCCTGTGTCTTTTCCCTGGACACTCTCTTTTCCCTCATTTCCCCTGCTTGTCTCTTTCCCCTATTTCCCCTCTCCTGTGTCGGTCACCTCTCTTCATTCGCTGTGTAGATTTCCCACTTTCACTCGCCTCTCTTTTTTCCCTGTCATTCATCCACTCTCTCTCTTCACTCTCTCTTCCCAGTCATGTCTCTTTTACCTGGAATTTCTCTTTTCCCTCTTTTCCCCTGCTTGTCTCTTTCCCCTCTTTCCCCTCTCCTGTGTCGGTCACCTCACTTCATTCGGTGTGTAGATTTCCCACTTTCACTCGCCTCTCTCTTTTCCCTCTCATTCCTGAAATCTCTCTTTTCCCTTGCCTGTCGCTTTTCCCTCTTTTGCCTTTTCTCCATGAACTCTTCCCTCTTCACCCTCAGCAGTCACTTTCCCCTGCTTTCCCTCAACTCCCTCTTTTCCACCTTTTCCCTCGCTTGTCTCTTTTCCCTGTTTCCCCTCGCCTGTCTCTCTCACCTCTGTTCTCTCGGCGTTCTTTTCCCCCGCTTTCACTCGCCTTCCTCTATTCCCTCCCTTTCCTCCACTCTCTCTTTTCCCTCTCTCTTCACTGTCCTGTCTCTTTTCCCTGGAACTTCTCTTTTCCCTCTTTTCCTCTGTTTCTCTCTTTCCCCTCTTTCCCCTCTCCTGTGTCGGTCACCTCTCTTCATTCGGTGTGTAGATTTCCCACTTCCACTCGCCTCTCTCTTTTCCCTCTCATTCATCAACTCTCTCTCTCTTCACTCTCTCTTCCCTGTCCTGTCTCTTTTCCCTGGACACTCTCTTTTCCCCGGACACTCTCTTTTCCTCGGCTTGTCTCTTTCCCCTCTTTCCCCTCTCCTGTGTCTGTCACCTCTCTTCACTCGGTGTCTACTTTTCCCTGCTTTCACTCGCCTCTCTCTTTCCCCTCTCATTCATCAACTCTCTCTCTTCACTCTCTCCTCCCTGTCCTGTCTCTTTTCCCTGGACACTCTCTTTTCCCCGGACACTCTCTTTTCCTCGGCTTGTCTCTTTCCCCTCTTTCCCCTCTCCTGTGTCGGTCACCTCTCTTCACTCGGTGTGTAGATTTCCCACTTTCACTCGCCTCTCTCTTTTCCCTCTCATTCATCAACTCTCTCTATCTTCACTCTCTCTTCCCTGTCCTGTGTCTTTTCCCTGGACACTCTCTTTTCCCTCATTTCCCCTGCTTGTCTCTTTCCCCTATTTCCCCTCTCCTGTGTCGGTCACCTCTCTTCATTCGCTGTGTAGATTTCCCACTTTCACTCGCCTCTCTTTTTTCCCTGTCATTCATCCACTCTCTCTCTTCACTCTCTCTTCCCAGTCATGTCTCTTTTACCTGGAATTTCTCTTTTCCCTCTTTTCCCCTGCTTGTCTCTTTCCCCTCTTTCCCCTCTCCTGTGTCGGTCACCTCACTTCATTCGGTGTGTAGATTTCCCACTTTCACTCGCCTCTCTCTTTTCCCTCTCATTCCTGAAATCTCTCTTTTCCCTTGCCTGTCGCTTTTCCCTCTTTTGCCTTTTCTCCATGAACTCTTCCCTCTTCACCCTCAGCAGTCACTTTCCCCTGCTTTCCCTCACCTCCCTCTTTTCCACCTTTTCCCTCGCTTGTCTCTTTTCCCTGTTTCCCCTCGCCTGTCTCTCTCACCTCTGTTCTCTCGGCGTTCTTTTCCCCCGCTTTCACTCGCCTTCCTCTATTCCCTCCCTTTCCTCCACTCTCTCTTTTCCCTCTCTCTTCACTGTCCTGTCTCTTTTCCCTGGAACTTCTCTTTTCCCTCTTTTCCTCTGTTTCTCTCTTTCCCCTCTTTCCCCTCTCCTGTGTCGGTCACCTCTCTTCATTCGGTGTGTAGATTTCCCACTTCCACTCGCCTCTCTCTTTTCCCTCTCATTCATCAACTCTCTCTCTCTTCACTCTCTCTTCCCTGTCCTGTCTCTTTTCCCTGGACACTCTCTTTTCCCCGGACACTCTCTTTTCCTCGGCTTGTCTCTTTCCCCTCTTTCCCCTCTCCTGTGTCTGTCACCTCTCTTCACTCGGTGTCTACTTTTCCCTGCTTTCACTCGCCTCTCTCTTTCCCCTCTCATTCATCAACTCTCTCTCTTCACTCTCTCCTCCCTGTCCTGTCTCTTTTCCCTGGACACTCTCTTTTCCCCGGACACTCTCTTTTCCTCGGCTTGTCTCTTTCCCCTCTTTCCCCTCTCCTGTGTCGGTCACCTCTCTTCACTCGGTGTGTAGATTTCCCACTTTCACTCGCCTCTCTCTTTTCCCTCTCATTCATCAACTCTCTCTATCTTCACTCTCTCTTCCCTGTCCTGTGTCTTTTCCCTGGACACTCTCTTTTCCCTCATTTCCCCTGCTTGTCTCTTTCCCCTATTTCCCCTCTCCTGTGTCGGTCACCTCTCTTCATTCGCTGTGTAGATTTCCCACTTTCACTCGCCTCTCTTTTTTCCCTGTCATTCATCCACTCTCTCTCTTCACTCTCTCTTCCCAGTCATGTCTCTTTTACCTGGAATTTCTCTTTTCCCTCTTTTCCCCTGCTTGTCTCTTTCCCCTCTTTCCCCTCTCCTGTGTCGGTCACCTCACTTCATTCGGTGTGTAGATTTCCCACTTTCACTCGCCTCTCTCTTTTCCCTCTCATTCCTGAAATCTCTCTTTTCCCTTGCCTGTCGCTTTTCCCTCTTTTGCCTTTTCTCCATGAACTCTTCCCTCTTCACCCTCAGCAGTCACTTTCCCCTGCTTTCCCTCAACTCCCTCTTTTCCACCTTTTCCCTCGCTTGTCTCTTTTCCCTGTTTCCCCTCGCCTGTCTCTCTCACCTCTGTTCTCTCGGCGTTCTTTTCCCCCGCTTTCACTCGCCTTCCTCTATTCCCTCCCTTTCCTCCACTCTCTCTTTTCCCTCTCTCTTCACTGTCCTGTCTCTTTTCCCTGGAACTTCTCTTTTCCCTCTTTTCCTCTGTTTCTCTCTTTCCCCTCTTTCCCCTCTCCTGTGTCGGTCACCTCACTTCATTCGGTGTGTAGATTTCCCACTTTCACTCGCCTCTCTCTTTTCCGTCTCATTCATCAACTCTCTCTCTTCAGTCTCTCCTCCCTGTCCTGTCTCTTTTCCCTGGACACTCTCTTTTCCCCGGCTTGTCTCTTTCCCCTCTTTCCCCTCTCCTGTGTCTGTCACCTCTCTTCACTCGGTGTCTACTTTTCCCCGCTTTCACTCGCCTCTCTCTTTTCCCTCTCATTCATCAACTCTCTCTATCTTCACTCTCTCTTCCCTGTCCTGTGTGTTTTCCCTGGACACTCTCTTTTCCCTCGTTTCCCCGGCTTGTCTCTTTCCCCTATTTCCCCTCTCCTGTGCCTGTCACCTCTCTTCATTCGGTGTGTAGATTTCCCACTTTCACTCGCCTCTCTCTTTTCCCTCTCATTCCTGAAATCTCTCTTTTCCCTTGCCTGTCGCTTTTCCCTCTTTTGCCTTTTCTCCATGAACTCTTCCCTCTTCACCCTCAGCAGTCACTTTCCCCTGCTTTCCCTCAACTCCCTCTTTTCCACCTTTTCCCTCGCTTGTCTCTTTTCCCTGTTTCCCCTCGCCTGTCTCTCTCACCTCTGTTCTCTCGGCGTTCTTTTCCCCCGCTTTCACTCGCCTTCCTCTATTCCCTCCCTTTCCTCCACTCTCTCTTTTCCCTCTCTCTTCACTGTCCTGTCTCTTTTCCCTGGACACTCTCTTTTCCCTCTTTTCCCCTGCTTGTCTCTGTCCCCTCTTTCCCCTCTCCTGTGTCGGTCACCTCTCTTCACTCGCTGTGTAAATGTCCCACTTTCTCTCGCCTCTCTCTTTCCCCTCTCATTCATCAACTCTCTCTTTTCACTCTCTCTTCCCAGTCATGTCGCTTTTCTCTGGACACTCTCTTTTCCCCGGACACTCTCTTTTCCCCGGCTTGTCTCTTTCCCCTCTTTCCCCTCTCCTGTGTCTGTCACCTCACTTCATTCGGTGTGTAGATTTCCCACTTTCACTCGCCTCTCTCTTTTCCGTCTCATTCATCAACTCTCTCTCTTCCCTCTCTCTTCCCTGTCCTGTCTCTTTTCCCTGGACACTCTCTTTTCCCCGGCTTGTCTCTTTCCCCTCTTTCCCCTCTCCTGTGTCTGTCACCTCTCTTCACTCGGTGTCTACTTTTCCCCGCTTTCACTCGCCTCTCTCTTTTCCCTCTCATTCATCAACTCTCTCTATCTTCACTCTCTCTTCCCTGTCCTGTGTGTTTTCCCTGGACACTCTCTTTTCCCTCGTTTCCCCGGCTTGTCTCTTTCCCCTATTTCCCCTCTCCTTGCCTGTCACCTCTCTTCATTCGGTGTGTAGATTTCCCACTTTCACTCGCCTCTCTCTTTTCCCTCTCATTCCTGAAATCTCTCTTTTCCCTTGCCTGTCGCTTTTCCCTCTTTTGCCTTTTCTCCATGAACTCTTCCCTCTTCACCCTCAGCAGTCACTTTCCCCTGCTTTCCCTCAACTCCCTCTTTTCCACCTTTTCCCTCGCTTGTCTCTTTTCCCTGTTTCCCCTCGCCTGTCTCTCTCACCTCTGTTCTCTCGGCGTTCTTTTCCCCCGCTTTCACTCGCCTTCCTCTATTCCCTCCCTTTCCTCCACTCTCTCTTTTCCCTCTCTCTTCACTGTCCTGTCTCTTTTCCCTGGAACTTCTCTTTTCCCTCTTTTCCTCTGTTTCTCTCTTTCCCCTCTTTCCCCTCTCCTGTGTCGGTCACCTCTCTTCATTCGGTGTGTAGATTTCCCACTTCCACTCGCCTCTCTCTTTTCCCTCTCATTCATCAACTCTCTCTCTCTTCACTCTCTCTTCCCTGTCCTGTCTCTTTTCCCTGGACACTCTCTTTTCCCTCTTTTCCCCTGCTTGTCTCTGTCCCCTCTTTACCCTCTCCTGTGTCGGTCACCTCTCTTCACTCGCTGTGTAAATGTCCCACTTTCTCTCGCCTCTCTCTTTCCCCTCTCATTCATCAACTCTCTCTTTTCACTCTCTCTTCCCAGTCATGTCTCTTTTCTCTGGACACTCTCTTTTCCCCGGACACTCTCTTTTCCCCGGCTTGTCTCTTTCCCCTCTTTCCCCTCTCCTGTGTCTGTCACCTCTCTTCACTCGGTGTCTACTTTTCCCTGCTTTCACTCGCCTCTCTCTTTCCCCTCTCATTCATCAACTCTCTCTTTTCACTCTCTCTTCCCAGTCATGTCTCTTTTCCCTGGAATTTCTCTTTTCCCTCTTTTCCCCGGCTTGTCTCTTTCCCCTCTTTCCCCTCTCCTGTGTCTGTCACCTCTCTTCACTCGGTGTCTACTTTTCCCCGCTTTCACTCGCCTCTCTCTTTCCCCTCTCATTCATCAACTCTCTCTCTTCACTCTCTCCTCCCTGTCCTGTCTCTTTTCCCTGGACACTCTCTTTTCCCCGGACACTCTCTTTTCCTCGGCTTGTCTCTTTCCCCTCTTTCCCCTCTCCTGTGTCTGTCACCTCTCTTCACTCGGTGTCTACTTTTCCCTGCTTTCACTCGCCTCTCTCTTTCCCCTCTCATTCATCAACTCTCTCTCTTCACTCTCTCCTCCCTGTCCTGTCTCTTTTCCCTGGACACTCTCTTTTCCCCGGACACTCTCTTTTCCTCGGCTTGTCTCTTTCCCCTCTTTCCCCTCTCCTGTGTCGGTCACCTCTCTTCATTCGGTGTGTAGATTTCCCACTTTCACTCGCCTCTCTCTTTTCCCTCTCATTCATCAACTCTCTCTATCTTCACTCTCTCTTCCCTGTCCTGTGTCTTTTCCCTGGACACTCTCTTTTCCCTCTTTTCCCCTGCTTGTCTCTTTCCCCTCTTTCCCCTCTCCTGTGTCGGTCACCTCACTTCATTCGGTGTGTAGATTTCCCACTTTCACTCGCCTCTCTTTTTTCCCTCTCATTCATCCACTCTCTCTCTTCACTCTCTCTTCCCAGTCATGTCTCTTTTCCCTGGACACTCTCTTTTCCCCGGCTTGTCTCTTTCCCCTCTTTCCCCTCTCCTGTGTCTGTCACCTCTCTTCACTCGGTGTCTACTTTTCCCCGCTTTCACTCGCCTCTCTCTTTTCCCTCTCATTCATCAACTCTCTCTATCTTCACTCTCTCTTCCCTGTCCTGTGTGTTTTCCCTGGACACTCTCTTTTCCCTCGTTTCCCCGGCTTGTCTCTTTCCCCTATTTCCCCTCTCCTGTGCCTGTCACCTCTCTTCATTCGGTGTGTAGATTTCCCACTTTCACTCGCCTCTCTCTTTTCCCTCTCATTCCTGAAATCTCTCTTTTCCCTTGCCTGTCGCTTTTCCCTCTTTTGCCTTTTCTCCATGAACTCTTCCCTCTTCACCCTCAGCAGTCACTTTCCCCTGCTTTCCCTCAACTCCCTCTTTTCCACCTTTTCCCTCGCTTGTCTCTTTTCCCTGTTTCCCCTCGCCTGTCTCTCTCACCTCTGTTCTCTCGGCGTTCTTTTCCCCCGCTTTCACTCGCCTTCCTCTATTCCCTCCCTTTCCTCCACTCTCTCTCTTCACTCTCTCTTCCCTGTCCTGTCTCTTTTCCCTGGACACTCTCTTTTCCCTCTTTTCCCCTGCTTGTCTCTGTCCCCTCTTTCCCCTCTCCTGTGTCGGTCACCTCTCTTCACTCGCTGTGTAAATGTCCCACTTTCTCTCGCCTCTCTCTTTCCCCTCTCATTCATCAACTCTCTCTTTTCACTCTCTCTTCCCAGTCATGTCGCTTTTCTCTGGACACTCTCTTTTCCCCGGACACTCTCTTTTCCCCGGCTTGTCTCTTTCCCCTCTTTCCCCTCTCCTGTGTCTGTCACCTCACTTCATTCGGTGTGTAGATTTCCCACTTTCACTCGCCTCTCTCTTTTCCGTCTCATTCATCAACTCTCTCTCTTCCCTCTCTCTTCCCTGTCCTGTCTCTTTTCCCTGGACACTCTCTTTTCCCCGGCTTGTCTCTTTCCCCTCTTTCCCCTCTCCTGTGTCTGTCACCTCTCTTCACTCGGTGTCTACTTTTCCCCGCTTTCACTTGCCTCTCTCTTTTCCCTCTCATTCATCAACTCTCTCTATCTTCACTCTCTCTTCCCTGTCCTGTGTGTTTTCCCTGGACACTCTCTTTTCCCTCGTTTCCCCGGCTTGTCTCTTTCCCCTATTTCCCCTCTCCTTGCCTGTCACCTCTCTTCATTCGGTGTGTAGATTTCCCACTTTCACTCGCCTCTCTCTTTTCCCTCTCATTCCTGAAATCTCTCTTTTCCCTTGCCTGTCGCTTTTCCCTCTTTTGCCTTTTCTCCATGAACTCTTCCCTCTTCACCCTCAGCAGTCACTTTCCCCTGCTTTCCCTCAACTCCCTCTTTTCCACCTTTTCCCTCGCTTGTCTCTTTTCCCTGTTTCCCCTCGCCTGTCTCTCTCACCTCTGTTCTCTCGGCGTTCTTTTCCCCCGCTTTCACTCGCCTTCCTCTATTCCCTCCCTTTCCTCCACTCTCTCTTTTCCCTCTCTCTTCACTGTCCTGTCTCTTTTCCCTGGAACTTCTCTTTTCCCTCGTTTCCCCGGCTTGTCTCTTTCCCCTATTTCCCCTCTCCTGTGCCTGTCACCTCTCTTCATTCGGTGTGTAGATTTCCCACTTTCACTCGCCTCTCTCTTTTCCCTCTCATTCCTGAAATCTCTCTTTTCCCTTGCCTGTCGCTTTTCCCTCTTTTGCCTTTTCTCCATGAACTCTTCCCTCTTCACCCTCAGCAGTCACTTTCCCCTGCTTTCCCTCAACTCCCTATTTTCCACCTTTTCCCTCGCTTGTCTCTTTTCCCTGTTTCCCCTCGCCTGTCTCTCTCACCTCTGTTCTCTCGGCGTTCTTTTCCCCCGCTTTCACTCGCCTTCCTCTATTCCCTCCCTTTCCTCCACTCTCTCTCTTCACTCTCTCTTCCCTGTCCTGTCTCTTTTCCCTGGACACTCTCTTTTCCCTCTTTTCCCCTGCTTGTCTCTGTCCCCTCTTTCCCCTCTCCTGTGTCGGTCACCTCTCTTCACTCGCTGTGTAAATGTCCCACTTTCTCTCGCCTCTCTCTTTCCCCTCTCATTCATCAACTCTCTCTTTTCACTCTCTCTTCCCAGTCATGTCGCTTTTCTCTGGACACTCTCTTTTCCCCGGACACTCTCTTTTCCCCGGCTTGTCTCTTTCCCCTCTTTCCCCTCTCCTGTGTCTGTCACCTCACTTCATTCGGTGTGTAGATTTCCCACTTTCACTCGCCTCTCTCTTTTCCGTCTCATTCATCAACTCTCTCTCTTCACTCTCTCCTCCCTGTCCTGTCTCTTTTCCCTGGACACTCTCTTTTCCCCCGCTTGTCTCTTTCCCCTCTTTCCCCTCTCCTGTGTCTGTCACCTCTCTTCACTCGGTGTCTACTTTTCCCCGCTTTCACTCGCCTCTCTCTTTTCCCTCTCATTCATCAACTCTCTCTATCTTCACTCTCTCTTCCCTGTCCTGTGTGTTTTCCCTGGACACTCTCTTTTCCCTCGTTTCCCCGGCTTGTCTCTTTCCCCTATTTCCCCTCTCCTTGCCTGTCACCTCTCTTCATTCGGTGTGTAGATTTCCCACTTTCACTCGCCTCTCTCTTTTCCCTCTCATTCCTGAAATCTCTCTTTTCCCTTGCCTGTCGCTTTTCCCTCTTTTGCCTTTTCTCCATGAACTCTTCCCTCTTCACCCTCAGCAGTCACTTTCCCCTGCTTTCCCTCAACTCCCTCTTTTCCACCTTTTCCCTCGCTTGTCTCTTTTCCCTGTTTCCCCTCGCCTGTCTCTCTCACCTCTGTTCTCTCGGCGTTCTTTTCCCCCGCTTTCACTCGCCTTCCTCTATTCCCTCCCTTTCCTCCACTCTCTCTTTTCCCTCTCTCTTCACTGTCCTGTCTCTTTTCCCTGGAACTTCTCTTTTCCCTCTTTTCCTCTGTTTGTCTCTTTCCCCTCTTTCCCCTCTCCTGTGTCGGTCACCTCTCTTCATTCGGTGTGTAGATTTCCCACTTCCACTCGCCTCTCTCTTTTCCCTCTCATTCATCAACTCTCTCTCTTCCCTCTCTCTTCCCTGTCCTGTCTCTTTTCCCTGGACACTCTCTTTTCCCCGGCTTGTCTCTTTCCCCTCTTTCCCCTCTCCTGTGTCTGTCACCTCTCTTCACTCGGTGTCTACTTTTCCCCGCTTTCACTCGCCTCTCTCTTTTCCCTCTCATTCATCAACTCTCTCTATCTTCACTCTCTCTTCCCTGTCCTGTGTGTTTTCCCTGGACACTCTCTTTTCCCTCGTTTCCCCGGCTTGTCTCTTTCCCCTATTTCCCCTCTCCTTGCCTGTCACCTCTCTTCATTCGGTGTGTAGATTTCCCACTTTCACTCGCCTCTCTCTTTTCCCTCTCATTCCTGAAATCTCTCTTTTCCCTTGCCTGTCGCTTTTCCCTCTTTTGCCTTTTCTCCATGAACTCTTCCCTCTTCACCCTCAGCAGTCACTTTCCCCTGCTTTCCCTCAACTCCCTCTTTTCCACCTTTTCCCTCGCTTGTCTCTTTTCCCTGTTTCCCCTCGCCTGTCTCTCTCACCTCTGTTCTCTCGGCGTTCTTTTCCCCCGCTTTCACTCGCCTTCCTCTATTCCCTCCCTTTCCTCCACTCTCTCTTTTCCCTCTCTCTTCACTGTCCTGTCTCTTTTCCCTGGAACTTCTCTTTTCCCTCTTTTCCTCTGTTTGTCTCTTTCCCCTCTTTCCCCTCTCCTGTGTCGGTCACCTCTCTTCATTCGGTGTGTAGATTTCCCACTTCCACTCGCCTCTCTCTTTTCCCTCTCATTCATCAACTCTCTCTCTCTTCACTCTCTCTTCCCTGTCCTGTCTCTTTTCCCTGGACACTCTCTTTTCCCTCGTTTCCCCGGCTTGTCTCTTTCCCCTATTTCCCCTCTCCTGTGCCTGTCACCTCTCTTCATTCGGTGTGTAGATTTCCCACTTTCACTCGCCTCTCTCTTTTCCCTCTCATTCCTGAAATCTCTCTTTTCCCTTGCCTGTCGCTTTTCCCTCTTTTGCCTTTTCTCCATGAACTCTTCCCTCTTCACCCTCAGCAGTCACTTTCCCCTGCTTTCCCTCAACTCCCTCTTTTCCACCTTTTCCCTCGCTTGTCTCTTTTCCCTGTTTCCCCTCGCCTGTCTCTCTCACCTCTGTTCTCTCGGCGTTCTTTTCCCCCTCTTTCACTCGCCTTCCTCTATTCCCTCCCTTTCCTCCACTCTCTCTCTTCACTCTCTCTTCCCTGTCCTGTCTCTTTTCCCTGGACACTCTCTTTTCCCTCTTTTCCCCTGCTTGTCTCTGTCCCCTCTTTCCCCTCTCCTGTGTCGGTCACCTCTCTTCACTCGCTGTGTAAATGTCCCACTTTCTCTCGCCTCTCTCTTTCCCCTCTCATTCATCAACTCTCTCTTTTCACTCTCTCTTCCCAGTCATGTCGCTTTTCTCTGGACACTCTCTTTTCCCCGGACACTCTCTTTTCCCCGGCTTGTCTCTTTCCTCTCTTTCCCCTCTCCTGTGTCTGTCACCTCTCTTCACTCGGTGTCTACTTTTCCCTGCTTTCACTCGCCTCTCTCTTTCCCCTCTCATTCATCAACTCTCTCTCTTCACTCTCTCCTCCCTGTCATGTCTCTTTTCCCTGGAATTTCTCTTTTCCCTCTTTTCCCCGGCTTGTCTCTTTCCCCTCTTTCCCCTCTCCTGTGTCTGTCACCTCTCTTCACTCGGTGTCTACTTTTCCCCGCTTTCACTCGCCTCTCTCTTTCCCCTCTCATTCATCAACTCTCTCTCTTCACTCTCTCCTCCCTGTCCTGTCTCTTTTCCCTGGACACTCTCTTTTCCCCGGACACTCTCTTTTCCTCGGCTTGTCTCTTTCCCCTCTTTCCCCTCTCCTGTGTCGGTCACCTCTCTTCACTCGGTGTGTAGATTTCCCACTTTCACTCGCCTCTCTCTTTTCCCTCTCATTCATCAACTCTCTCTATCTTCACTCTCTCTTCCCTGTCCTGTGTCTTTTCCCTGGACACTCTCTTTTCCCTCATTTCCCCTGCTTGTCTCTTTCCCCTATTTCCCCTCTCCTGTGTCGGTCACCACTCTTCATTCGCTGTGTAGATTTCCCACTTTCACTCGCCTCTCTTTTTTCCCTCTCATTCATCCACTCTCTCTCTTCACTCTCTCTTCCCAGTCATGTCTCTTTTCCCTGGAATTTCTCTTTTCCCTCTTTTCCCCGGCTTGTCTCTTTCCCCTCTTTCCCCTCTCCTGTGTCTGTCACCTCACTTCATTCGGTGTGTAGATTTCCCACTTTCACTCGCCTCTCTCTTTTCCGTCTCATTCATCAACTCTCTCTCTTCACTCTCTCCTCCCTGTCCTGTCTCTTTTCCCTGGACACTCTCTTTTCCCCGGCTTGTCTCTTTCCCCTCTTTCCCCTCTCATGTGTCTGTCACCTCACTTCACTCGGTGTCTAATTTTCCCCGCTTTCACTCGCCTCTCTCTTTTCCCTCTCATTCATCAACTCTCTCTATCTTCACTCTCTCTTCCCTGTCCTGTGTGTTTTCCCTGGACACTCTCTTTTCCCTCTTTTCCCCGGCTTGTCTCTTTCCCCTATTTCCCCTCTCCTGTGCCTGTCACCTCTCTTCATTCGGTGTGTAGATTTCCCACTTTCACTCGCCTCTCTCTTTTCCCTCTCATTCCTGAAATCTCTCTTTTCCCTTGCCTGTCGCTTTTCCCTCTTTTGCCTTTTCTCCATGAACTCTTCCCTCTTTACCCTCAGCAGTCACTTTCCCCTGCTTTCCCTCAACTCCCTCTTTTCCACCTTTTCCCTCGCTTGTCTCTTTTCCCTGTTTCCCCTCGCCTGTCTCTCTCACCTCTGTTCTCTCGGCGTTCTTTTCCCCCGCTTTCACTCGCCTCTCTCTTTTCCCTCTCATTCATCAACTCTCTCTTTTCCCTCTCTCTTCACTGTCCTGTCTCTTTTCCCTGGAACTTCTCTTTTCCCTCTTTTCCTCTGTTTGTCTCTTTCCCCCCTTTCCCCTCTCCTGTGTCGGTCACCTCTCTTCATTCGGTGTGTAGATTTCCCACTTCCACTCGCCTCTCTCTTTTCCCTCTCATTCATCAACTCTCTCTCTCTTCACTCTCTCTTCCCTGTCCTGTCTCTTTTCCCTGGACACTCTCTTTTCCCTCTTTTCCCCTGCTTGTCTCTGTCCCCTCTTTCCCCTCTCCTGTGTCGGTCACCTCTCTTCACTCGCTGTGTAAATGTCCCACTTTCTCTCGCCTCTCTCTTTCCCCTCTCATTCATCAACTCTCTCTTTTCACTCTCTCTTCCCAGTCATGTCTCTTTTCTCTGGACACTCTCTTTTCCCCGGACACTCTCTTTTCCCCGGCTTGTCTCTTTCCCCTCTTTCCCCTCTCCTGTGTCTGTCACCTCTCTTCACTCGGTGTCTACTTTTCCCTGCTTTCACTCGCCTCTCTCTTTCCCCTCTCATTCATCAACTCTCTCTTTTCACTCTCTCTTCCCAGTCATGTCTCTTTTCCCTGGAATTTCTCTTTTCCCTCTTTTCCCCGGCTTGTCTCTTTCCCCTCTTTCCCCTCTCCTGTGTCTGTCACCTCTCTTCACTCGGTGTCTACTTTTCCCCGCTTTCACTCGCCTCTCTCTTTCCCCTCTCATTCATCAACTCTCTCTCTTCACTCTCTCCTCCCTGTCCTGTCTCTTTTCCCTGGACACTCTCTTTTCCCCGGACACTCTCTTTTCCTCGGCTTGTCTCTTTCCCCTCTTTCCCCTCTCCTGTGTCTGTCACCTCTCTTCACTCGGTGTCTACTTTTCCCCGCTTTCACTCGCCTCTCTCTTTTCCCTCTCATTCATCAACTCTCTCTCTTCACTCTCTCCTCCCTGTCCTGTCTCTTTTCTCTGGACACTCTCTTTTCCCCGGACACTCTCTTTTCCCCGGCTTGTCTCTTTCCCCTCTTTCCCCTCTCCTGTGTCTGTCACCTCTCTTCACTCGGTGTCTACTTTTCCCTGCTTTCACTCGCCTCTCTCTTTCCCCTCTCATTCATCAACTCTCTCTCTTCACTCTCTCCTCCCTGTCCTGTCTCTTTTCCCTGGACACTCTCTTTTCCCCGGACACTCTCTTTTCCTCGGCTTGTCTCTTTCCCCTCTTTCCCCTCTCCTGTGTCGGTCACCTCTCTTCACTCGGTGTGTAGATTTCCCACTTTCACTCGCCTCTCTCTTTTCCCTCTCATTCATCAACTCTCTCTATCTTCACTCTCTCTTCCCTGTCCTGTGTCTTTTCCCTGGACACTCTCTTTTCCCTCATTTCCCCTGCTTGTCTCTTTCCCCTATTTCCCCTCTCCTGTGTCGGTCACCTCTCTTCATTCGCTGTGTAGATTTCCCACTTTCACTCGCCTCTCTTTTTTCCCTCTCATTCATCCACTCTCTCTCTTCACTCTCTCTTCCCAGTCATGTCTCTTTTACTTGGAATTTCTCTTTTCCCTCTTTTCCCCTGCTTGTCTCTTTCCCCTCTTTCCCCTCTCCTGTGTCGGTCACCTCACTTCATTCGGTGTGTAGATTTCCCACTTTCACTCGCCTCTCTCTTTTCCGTCTCATTCATCAACTCTCTCTCTTCACTCTCTCCTCCCTGTCCTGTCTCTTTTCCCTGGACACTCTCTTTTCCCCGGCTTGTCTCTTTCCCCTCTTTCCCCTCTCCTGTGTCTGTCACCTCTCTTCACTCGGTGTCTACTTTTCCCCGCTTTCACTCGCCTCTCTCTTTTCCCTCTCATTCATCAACTCTCTCTATCTTCACTCTCTCTTCCCTGTCCTGTGTGTTTTCCCTGGACACTCTCTTTTCCCTCGTTTCCCCGGCTTGTCTCTTTCCCCTATTTCCCCTCTCCTGTGCCTGTCACCTCTCTTCATTCGGTGTGTAGATTTCCCACTTTCACTCGCCTCTCTCTTTTCCCTCTCATTCCTGAAATCTCTCTTTTCCCTTGCCTGTCGCTTTTCCCTCTTTTGCCTTTTCTCCATGAACTCTTCCCTCTTCACCCTCAGCAGTCACTTTCCCCTGCTTTCCCTCAACTCCCTCTTTTCCACCTTTTCCCTCGCTTGTCTCTTTTCCCTGTTTCCCCTCGCCTGTCTCTCTCACCTCTGTTCTCTCGGCGTTCTTTTCCCCCGCTTTCACTCGCCTTCCTCTATTCCCTCCCTTTCCTCCACTCTCTCTCTTCACTCTCTCTTCCCTGTCCTGTCTCTTTTCCCTGGACACTCTCTTTTCCCTCTTTTCCCCTGCTTGTCTCTGTCCCCTCTTTACCCTCTCCTGTGTCGGTCACCTCTCTTCACTCGCTGTGTAAATGTCCCACTTTCTCTCGCCTCTCTCTTTCCCCTCTCATTCATCAACTCTCTCTTTTCACTCTCTCTTCCCAGTCATGTCGCTTTTCTCTGGACACTCTCTTTTCCCCGGACACTCTCTTTTCCCCGGCTTGTCTCTTTCCCCTCTTTCCCCTCTCCTGTGTCTGTCACCTCTCTTCACTCGGTGTCTACTTTTCCCTGCTTTCACTCGCCTCTCTCTTTCCCCTCTCATTCATCAACTCTCTCTCTTCACTCTCTCCTCCCTGTCATGTCTCTTTTCCCTGGAATTTCTCTTTTCCCTCTTTTCCCCGGCTTGTCTCTTTCCCCTCTTTCCCCTCTCCTGTGTCTGTCACCTCTCTTCACTCGGTGTCTACTTTTCCCCGCTTTCACTCGCCTCTCTCTTTCCCCTCTCATTCATCAACTCTCTCTCTTCACTCTCTCCTCCCTGTCCTGTCTCTTTTCCCTGGACACTCTCTTTTCCCCGGACACTCTCTTTTCCTCGGCTTGTCTCTTTCCCCTCTTTCCCCTCTCCTGTGTCGGTCACCTCTCTTCACTCGGTGTGTAGATTTCCCACTTTCACTCGCCTCTCTCTTTTCCCTCTCATTCATCAACTCTCTCTATCTTCACTCTCTCTTCCCTGTCCTGTGTCTTTTCCCTGGACACTCTCTTTTCCCTCATTTCCCCTGCTTGTCTCTTTCCCCTATTTCCCCTCTCCTGTGTCGGTCACCTCTCTTCATTCGCTGTGTAGATTTCCCACTTTCACTCGCCTCTCTTTTTTCCCTCTCATTCATCCACTCTCTCTCTTCACTCTCTCTTCCCAGTCATGTCTCTTTTACTTGGAATTTCTCTTTTCCCTCTTTTCCCCTGCTTGTCTCTTTCCCCTCTTTCCCCTCTCCTGTGTCGGTCACCTCACTTCATTCGGTGTGTAGATTTCCCACTTTCACTCGCCTCTCTCTTTTCCGTCTCATTCATCAACTCTCTCTCTTCACTCTCTCCTCCCTGTCCTGTCTCTTTTCCCTGGGCTCTCTCTTTTCCCCGGCTTGTCTCTTTCCCCTCTTTCCCCTCTCCTGTGTCTGTCACCTCTCTTCACTCGGTGTCTACTTTTCCCCGCTTTCACTCGCCTCTCTCTTTTCCCTCTCATTCATCAACTCTCTCTATCTTCACTCTCTCTTCCCTGTCCTGTGTGTTTTCCCTGGACACTCTCTTTTCCCTCGTTTCCCCGGCTTGTCTCTTTCCCCTATTTCCCCTCTCCTGTGCCTGTCACCTCTCTTCATTCGGTGTGTAGATTTCCCACTTTCACTCGCCTCTCTCTTTTCCCTCTCATTCCTGAAATCTCTCTTTTCCCTTGCCTGTCGCTTTTCCCTCTTTTGCCTTTTCTCCATGAACTCTTCCCTCTTCACCCTCAGCAGTCACTTTCCCCTGCTTTCCCTCAACTCCCTCTTTTCCACCTTTTCCCTCGCTTGTCTCTTTTCCCTGTTTCCCCTCGCCTGTCTCTCTCACCTCTGTTCTCTCGGCGTTCTTTTCCCCCGCTTTCACTCGCCTTCCTCTATTCCCTCCCTTTCCTCCACTCTCTCTCTTCACTCTCTCTTCCCTGTCCTGTCTCTTTTCCCTGGACACTCTCTTTTCCCTCTTTTCCCCTGCTTGTCTCTGTCCCCTCTTTCCCCTCTCCTGTGTCGGTCACCTCTCTTCACTCGCTGTGTAAATGTCCCACTTTCTCTCGCCTCTCTCTTTCCCCTCTCATTCATCAACTCTCTCTTTTCACTCTCTCTTCCCAGTCATGTCGCTTTTCTCTGGACACTCTCTTTTCCCCGGACACTCTCTTTTCCCCGGCTTGTCTCTTTCCCCTCTTTCCCCTCTCCTGTGTCTGTCACCTCTCTTCACTCGGTGTCTACTTTTCCCTGCTTTCACTCGCCTCTCTCTTTCCCCTCTCATTCATCAACTCTCTCTCTTCACTCTCTCCTCCCTGTCATGTCTCTTTTCCCTGGAATTTCTCTTTTCCCTCTTTTCCCCGGCTTGTCTCTTTCCCCTCTTTCCCCTCTCCTGTGTCTGTCACCTCTCTTCACTCGGTGTCTACTTTTCCCTGCTTTCACTCGCCTCTCTCTTTCCCCTCTCATTCATCAACTCTCTCTCTTCACTCTCTCCTCCCTGTCCTGTCTCTTTTCCCTGGACACTCTCTTTTCCCCGGACACTCTCTTTTCCTCGGCTTGTCTCTTTCCCCTCTTTCCCCTCTCCTGTGTCGGTCACCTCTCTTCACTCGGTGTGTAGATTTCCCACTTTCACTCGCCTCTCTCTTTTCCCTCTCATTCATCAACTCTCTCTATCTTCACTCTCTCTTCCCTGTCCTGTGTCTTTTCCCTGGACACTCTCTTTTCCCTCATTTCCCCTGCTTGTCTCTTTCCCCTATTTCCCCTCTCCTGTGTCGGTCACCTCTCTTCATTCGCTGTGTAGATTTCCCACTTTCACTCGCCTCTCTTTTTTCCCTCTCATTCATCCACTCTCTCTCTTCACTCTCTCTTCCCAGTCATGTCTCTTTTACTTGGAATTTCTCTTTTCCCTCTTTTCCCCTGCTTGTCTCTTTCCCCTCTTTCCCCTCTCCTGTGTCGGTCACCTCACTTCATTCGGTGTGTAGATTTCCCACTTTCACTCGCCTCTCTCTTTTCCGTCTCATTCATCAACTCTCTCTCTTCACTCTCTCCTCCCTGTCCTGTCTCTTTTCCCTGGACACTCTCTTTTCCCCGGCTTGTCTCTTTCCCCTCTTTCCCCTCTCCTGTGTCTGTCACCTCTCTTCACTCGGTGTCTACTTTTCCCCGCTTTCACTCGCCTCTCTCTTTTCCCTCTCATTCATCAACTCTCTCTATCTTCACTCTCTCTTCCCTGTCCTGTGTGTTTTCCCTGGACACTCTCTTTTCCCTCGTTTCCCCGGCTTGTCTCTTTCCCCTATTTCCCCTCTCCTGTGCCTGTCACCTCTCTTCATTCGGTGTGTAGATTTCCCACTTTCACTCGCCTCTCTCTTTTCCCTCTCATTCCTGAAATCTCTCTTTTCCCTTGCCTGTCGCTTTTCCCTCTTTTGCCTTTTCTCCATGAACTCTTCCCTCTTCACCCTCAGCAGTCACTTTCCCCTGCTTTCCCTCAACTCCCTCTTTTCCACCTTTTCCCTCGCTTGTCTCTTTTCCCTGTTTCCCCTCGCCTGTCTCTCTCACCTCTGTTCTCTCGGCGTTCTTTTCCCCCGCTTTCACTCGCCTTCCTCTATTCCCTCCCTTTCCTCCACTCTCTCTCTTCACTCTCTCTTCCCTGTCCTGTCTCTTTTCCCTGGACACTCTCTTTTCCCTCTTTTCCCCTGCTTGTCTCTGTCCCCTCTTTCCCCTCTCCTGTGTCGGTCACCTCTCTTCACTCGCTGTGTAAATGTCCCACTTTCTCTCGCCTCTCTCTTTCCCCTCTCATTCATCAACTCTCTCTTTTCACTCTCTCTTCCCAGTCATGTCGCTTTTCTCTGGACACTCTCTTTTCCCCGGACACTCTCTTTTCCCCGGCTTGTCTCTTTCCCCTCTTTCCCCTCTCCTGTGTCTGTCACCTCTCTTCACTCGGTGTCTACTTTTCCCTGCTTTCACTCGCCTCTCTCTTTCCCCTCTCATTCATCAACTCTCTCTCTTCACTCTCTCCTCCCTGTCATGTCTCTTTTCCCTGGAATTTCTCTTTTCCCTCTTTTCCCCGGCTTGTCTCTTTCCCCTCTTTCCCCTCTCCTGTGTCTGTCACCTCTCTTCACTCGGTGTCTACTTTTCCCCGCTTTCACTCGCCTCTCTCTTTCCCCTCTCATTCATCAACTCTCTCTCTTCACTCTCTCCTCCCTGTCCTGTCTCTTTTCCCTGGACACTCTCTTTTCCCCGGACACTCTCTTTTCCTCGGCTTGTCTCTTTCCCCTCTTTCCCCTCTCCTGTGTCGGTCACCTCTCTTCACTCGGTGTGTAGATTTCCCACTTTCACTCGCCTCTCTCTTTTCCCTCTCATTCATCAACTCTCTCTATCTTCACTCTCTCTTCCCTGTCCTGTGTGTTTTCCCTGGACACTCTCTTTTCCCTCGTTTCCCCGGCTTGTCTCTTTCCCCTATTTCCCCTCTCCTTGCCTGTCACCTCTCTTCATTCGGTGTGTAGATTTCCCACTTTCACTCGCCTCTCTCTTTTCCCTCTCATTCCTGAAATCTCTCTTTTCCCTTGCCTGTCGCTTTTCCCTCTTTTGCCTTTTCTCAATGAACTCTTCCCTCTTCACCCTCAGCAGTCACTTCCCCCTGCTTTCCCTCAACTCCCTCTTTTCCACCTTTTCCCTCGCTTGTCTCTTTTCCCTGTTTCCCCTCGCCTGTCTCTCTCACCTCTGTTCTCTCGGCGTTCTTTTCCCCCGCTTTCACTCGCCTTCCTCTATTCCCTCCCTTTCCTCCACTCTCTCTTTTCCCTCTCTCTTCACTGTCCTGTCTCTTTTCCCTGGAACTTCTCTTTTCTCTCTTTTCCTCTGTTTGTCTCTTTCCCCTCTTTCCCCTCTCCTGTGTCGGTCACCTCTCTTCATTCGGTGTGTAGATTTCCCACTTCCACTCGCCTCTCTCTTTTCCCTCTCATTCATCAACTCTCTCTCTCTTCACTCTCTCTTCCCTGTCCTGTCTCTTTTCCCTGGACACTCTCTTTTCCCTCTTTTCCCCTGCTTGTCTCTGTCCCCTCTTTACCCTCTCCTGTGTCGGTCACCTCTCTTCACTCGCTGTGTAAATGTCCCACTTTCTCTCGCCTCTCTCTTTCCCCTCTCATTCATCAACTCTCTCTTTTCACTCTCTCTTCCCAGTCATGTCTCTTTTCTCTGGACACTCTCTTTTCCCCGGACACTCTCTTTTCCCCGGCTTGTCTCTTTCCCCTCTTTCCCCTCTCCTGTGTCTGTCACCTCTCTTCACTCGGTGTCTACTTTTCCCTGCTTTCACTCGCCTCTCTCTTTCCCCTCTCATTCATCAACTCTCTCTTTTCACTCTCTCTTCCCAGTCATGTCTCTTTTCCCTGGAATTTCTCTTTTCCCTCTTTTCCCCGGCTTGTCTCTTTCCCCTCTTTCCCCTCTCCTGTGTCTGTCACCTCTCTTCACTCGGTGTCTACTTTTCCCCGCTTTCACTCGCCTCTCTCTTTCCCCTCTCATTCATCAACTCTCTCTCTTCACTCTCTCCTCCCTGTCCTGTCTCTTTTCCCTGGACACTCTCTTTTCCCCGGACACTCTCTTTTCCTCGGCTTGTCTCTTTCCCCTCTTTCCCCTCTCCTGTGTCTGTCACCTCTCTTCACTCGGTGTCTACTTTTCCCCGCTTTCACTCGCCTCTCTCTTTTCCCTCTCATTCATCAACTCTCTCTCTTCACTCTCTCCTCCCTGTCCTGTCTCTTTTCTCTGGACACTCTCTTTTCCCCGGACACTCTCTTTTCCCCGGCTTGTCTCTTTCCCCTCTTTCCCCTCTCCTGTGTCTGTCACCTCTCTTCACTCGGTGTCTACTTTTCCCTGCTTTCACTCGCCTCTCTCTTTCCCCTCTCATTCATCAACTCTCTCTCTTCACTCTCTCCTCCCTGTCCTGTCTCTTTTCCCTGGACACTCTCTTTTCCCCGGACACTCTCTTTTCCTCGGCTTGTCTCTTTCCCCTCTTTCCCCTCTCCTGTGTCGGTCACCTCTCTTCACTCGGTGTGTAGATTTCCCACTTTCACTCGCCTCTCTCTTTTCCCTCTCATTCATCAACTCTCTCTATCTTCACTCTCTCTTCCCTGTCCTGTGTCTTTTCCCTGGACACTCTCTTTTCCCTCATTTCCCCTGCTTGTCTCTTTCCCCTATTTCCCCTCTCCTGTGTCGGTCACCTCTCTTCATTCGCTGTGTAGATTTCCCACTTTCACTCGCCTCTCTTTTTTCCCTCTCCTTCATCCACTCTCTCTCTTCACTCTCTCTTCCCAGTCATGTCTCTTTTACTTGGAATTTCTCTTTTCCCTCTTTTCCCCTGCTTGTCTCTTTCCCCTCTTTCCCCTCTCCTGTGTCGGTCACCTCACTTCATTCGGTGTGTAGATTTCCCACTTTCACTCGCCTCTCTCTTTTCCGTCTCATTCATCAACTCTCTCTCTTCACTCTCTCCTCCCTGTCCTGTCTCTTTTCCCTGGGCTCTCTCTTTTCCCCGGCTTGTCTCTTTCCCCTATTTCCCCTCTCCTGTGCCTGTCACCTCTCTTCATTCGGTGTGTAGATTTCCCACTTTCACTCGCCTCTCTCTTTTCCCTCTCATTCCTGAAATCTCTCTTTTCCCTTGCCTGTCGCTTTTCCCTCTTTTGCCTTTTCTCCATGAACTCTTCCCTCTTCACCCTCAGCAGTCACTTTCCCCTGCTTTCCCTCAACTCCCTCTTTTCCACCTTTTCCCTCGCTTGTCTCTTTTCCCTGTTTCCCCTCGCCTGTCTCTCTCACCTCTGTTCTCTCGGCGTTCTTTTCCCCCGCTTTCACTCGCCTTCCTCTATTCCCTCCCTTTCCTCCACTCTCTCTCTTCACTCTCTCTTCCCTGTCCTGTCTCTTTTCCCTGGACACTCTCTTTTCCCTCTTTTCCCCTGCTTGTCTCTGTCCCCTCTTTCCCCTCTCCTGTGTCGGTCACCTCTCTTCACTCGCTGTGTAAATGTCCCACTTTCTCTCGCCTCTCTCTTTCCCCTCTCATTCATCAACTCTCTCTTTTCACTCTCTCTTCCCAGTCATGTCGCTTTTCTCTGGACACTCTCTTTTCCCCGGACACTCTCTTTTCCCCGGCTTGTCTCTTTCCCCTCTTTCCCCTCTCCTGTGTCTGTCACCTCTCTTCACTCGGTGTCTACTTTTCCCTGCTTTCACTCGCCTCTCTCTTTCCCCTCTCATTCATCAACTCTCTCTCTTCACTCTCTCCTCCCTGTCATGTCTCTTTTCCCTGGAATTTCTCTTTTCCCTCTTTTCCCCGGCTTGTCTCTTTCCCCTCTTTCCCCTCTCCTGTGTCTGTCACCTCTCTTCACTCGGTGTCTACTTTTCCCCGCTTTCACTCGCCTCTCTCTTTCCCCTCTCATTCATCAACTCTCTCTCTTCACTCTCTCCTCCCTGTCCTGTCTCTTTTCCCTGGACACTCTCTTTTCCCCGGACACTCTCTTTTCCTCGGCTTGTCTCTTTCCCCTCTTTCCCCTCTCCTGTGTCGGTCACCACTCTTCATTCGCTGTGTAGATTTCCCACTTTCACTCGCCTCTCTTTTTTCCCTCTCATTCATCCACTCTCTCTCTTCACTCTCTCTTCCCAGTCATGTCTCTTTTACCTGGAATTTCTCTTTTCCCTCTTTTCCCCTGCTTGTCTCTTTCCCCTCTTTCCCCTCTCCTGTGTCTGTCACCTCACTTCATTCGGTGTGTAGATTTCCCACTTTCACTCGCCTCTCTCTTTTCCGTCTCATTCATCAACTCTCTCTCTTCACTCTCTCCTCCCTGTCCTGTCTCTTTTCCCTGGACACTCTCTTTTCCCCGGCTTGTCTCTTTCCCCTCTTTCCCCTCTCATGTGTCTGTCACCTCTCTTCACTCGGTGTCTACTTTTCCCCGCTTTCACTCGCCTCTCTCTTTTCCCTCTCATTCATCAACTCTCTCTATCTTCACTCTCTCTTCCCTGTCCTGTGTGTTTTCCCTGGACACTCTCTTTTCCCTCTTTTCCCCGGCTTGTCTCTTTCCCCTATTTCCCCTCTCCTGTGCCTGTCACCTCTCTTCATTCGGTGTGTAGATTTCCCACTTTCACTCGCCTCTCTCTTTTCCCTCTCATTCCTGAAATCTCTCTTTTCCCTTGCCTGTCGCTTTTCCCTCTTTTGCCTTTTCTCCATGAACTCTTCCCTCTTCACCCTCAGCAGTCACTTTCCCCTGCTTTCCCTCAACTCCCTCTTTTCCACCTTTTCCCTCGCTTGTCTCTTTTCCCTGTTTCCCCTCGCCTGTCTCTCTCACCTCTGTTCTCTCGGCGTTCTTTTCCCCCGCTTTCACTCGCCTCTCTCTTTTCCCTCTCATTCATCAACTCTCTCTTTTCCCTCTCTCTTCACTGTCCTGTCTCTTTTCCCTGGACACTCTCTTTTCCCTCTTTTCCCCTGCTTGTCTCTGTCCCCTCTTTCCCCTCTCCTGTGTCGGTCACCTCTCTTCATTCGGTGTGTAGATTTCCCACTTCCACTCGCCTCTCTCTTTTCCCTCTCATTCATCAAATCTCTCTCTTCACTCTCTCTTCCCTGTCCTGTCTCTTTTCCCTGGACACTCTCTTTTCCCTCTTTTCCCCTGCTTGTCTCTGTCCCCTCTTTCCCCTCTCCTGTGTCGGTCACCTCTCTTCACTCGCTGTGTAAATGTCCCACTTTCTCTCGCCTCTCTCTTTCCCCTCTCATTCATCAACTCTCTCTTTTCACTCTCTCTTCCCAGTCATGTCTCTTTTCTCTGGACACTCTCTTTTCCCCGGACACTCTCTTTTCCCCGGCTTGTCTCTTTCCCCTCTTTACCCTCTCCTGTGTCTGTCACCTCTCTTCACTCGGTGTCTACTTTTCCCTGCTTTCACTCGCCTCTCTCTTTCCCCTCTCATTCATCAACTCTCTCTTTTCACTCTCTCTTCCCAGTCATGTCTCTTTTCCCTGGAATTTCTCTTTTCCCTCTTTTCCCCGGCTTGTCTCTTTCCCCTCTTTCCCCTCTCCTGTGTCTGTCACCTCTCTTCACTCGGTGTCTACTTTTCCCTGCTTTCACTCGCCTCTCTCTTTCCCCTCTCATTCATCAACTCTCTCTCTTCACTCTCTCCTCCCTGTCCTGTCTCTTTTCCCTGGACACTCTCTTTTCCCCGGACACTCTCTTTTCCCTCTTTTCCCCTGCTTGTCTCTGTCCCCTCTTTACCCTCTCCTGTGTCGGTCACCTCTCTTCACTCGCTGTGTAAATGTCCCACTTTCTCTCGCCTCTCTCTTTCCCCTCTCATTCATCAACTCTCTCTTTTCACTCTCTCCTCCCTGTCCTGTCTCTTTTCTCTGGACACTCTCTTTTCCCCGGACACTCTCTTTTCCCCGGCTTGTCTCTTTCCCCTCTTTCCCCTCTCCTGTGTCTGTCACCTCTCTTCACTCGGTGTCTACTTTTCCCTGCTTTCACTCGCCTCTCTCTTTCCCCTCTCATTCATCAACTCTCTCTTTTCACTCTCTCTTCCCAGTCATGTCTCTTTTCCCTGGAATTTCTCTTTTCCCTCTTTTCCCCGGCTTGTCTCTTTCCCCTCTTTCCCCTCTCCTGTGTCTGTCACCTCTCTTCACTCGGTGTCTACTTTTCCCCGCTTTCACTCGCCTCTCTCTTTCCCCTCTCATTCATCAACTCTCTCTCTTCACTCTCTCCTCCCTGTCCTGTCTCTTTTCCCTGGACACTCTCTTTTCCCCGGACACTCTCTTTTCCTCGGCTTGTCTCTTTCCCCTCTTTCCCCTCTCCTGTGTCTGTCACCTCTCTTCACTCGGTGTCTACTTTTCCCCGCTTTCACTCGCCTCTCTCTTTTCCCTCTCATTCGTCAACTCTCTCTCTTCACTCTCTCCTCCCTGTCCTGTCTCTTTTCTCTGGACACTCTCTTTTCCCCGGACACTCTCTTTTCCCCGGCTTGTCTCTTTCCCCTCTTTCCCCTCTCCTGTGTCTGTCACCTCTCTTCACTCGGTGTCTACTTTTCCCTGCTTTCACTCGCCTCTCTCTTTCCCCTCTCATTCATCAACTCTCTCTCTTCACTCTCTCCTCCCTGTCCTGTCTCTTTTCCCTGGACACTCTCTTTTCCCCGGACACTCTCTTTTCCTCGGCTTGTCTCTTTCCCCTCTTTCCCCTCTCCTGTGTCGGTCACCTCTCTTCACTCGGTGTGTAGATTTCCCACTTTCACTCGCCTCTCTCTTTTCCCTCTCATTCATCAACTCTCTCTATCTTCACTCTCTCTTCCCTGTCCTGTGTCTTTTCCCTGGACACTCTCTTTTCCCTCATTTCCCCTGCTTGTCTCTTTCCCCTATTTCCCCTCTCCTGTGTCGGTCACCTCTCTTCATTCGCTGTGTAGATTTCCCACTTTCACTCGCCTCTCTTTTTTCCCTCTCATTCATCCACTCTCTCTCTTCACTCTCTCTTCCCAGTCATGTCTCTTTTACTTGGAATTTCTCTTTTCCCTCTTTTCCCCTGCTTGTCTCTTTCCCCTCTTTCCCCTCTCCTGTGTCGGTCACCTCACTTCATTCGGTGTGTAGATTTCCCAATTTCACTCGCCTCTCTCTTTTCCGTCTCATTCATCAACTCTCTCTCTTCACTCTCTCCTCCCTGTCCTGTCTCTTTTCCCTGGACACTCTCTTTTCCCCGGCTTGTCTCTTTCCCCTCTTTCCCCTCTCCTGTGTCTGTCACCTCTCTTCACTCGGTGTCTACTTTTCCCCGCTTTCACTCGCCTCTCTCTTTTCCCTCTCATTCATCAACTCTCTCTATCTTCACTCTCTCTTCCCTGTCCTGTGTGTTTTCCCTGGACACTCTCTTTTCCCTCGTTTCCCCGGCTTGTCTCTTTCCCCTATTTCCCCTCTCCTGTGCCTGTCACCTCTCTTCATTCGGTGTGTAGATTTCCCACTTTCACTCGCCTCTCTCTTTTCCCTCTCATTCCTGAAATCTCTCTTTTCCCTTGCCTGTCGCTTTTCCCTCTTTTGCCTTTTCTCCATGAACTCTTCCCTCTTCACCCTCAGCAGTCACTTTCCCCTGCTTTCCCTCAACTCCCTCTTTTCCACCTTTTCCCTCGCTTGTCTCTTTTCCCTGTTTCCCCTCGCCTGTCTCTCTCACCTCTGTTCTCTCGGCGTTCTTTTCCCCCGCTTTCACTCGCCTTCCTCTATTCCCTCCCTTTCCTCCACTCTCTCTCTTCACTCTCTCTTCCCTGTCCTGTCTCTTTTCCCTGGACACTCTCTTTTCCCTCTTTTCCCCTGCTTGTCTCTGTCCCCTCTTTCCCCTCTCCTGTGTCGGTCACCTCTCTTCACTCGCTGTGTAAATGTCCCACTTTCTCTCGCCTCTCTCTTTCCCCTCTCATTCATCAACTCTCTCTTTTCACTCTCTCTTCCCAGTCATGTCGCTTTTCTCTGGACACTCTCTTTTCCCCGGACACTCTCTTTTCCCCGGCTTGTCTCTTTCCCCTCTTTCCCCTCTCCTGTGTCTGTCACCTCTCTTCACTCGGTGTCTACTTTTCCCTGCTTTCACTCGCCTCTCTCTTTCCCCTCTCATTCATCAACTCTCTCTCTTCACTCTCTCCTCCCTGTCATGTCTCTTTTCCCTGGAATTTCTCTTTTCCCTCTTTTCCCCGGCTTGTCTCTTTCCCCTCTTTCCCCTCTCCTGTGTCTGTCACCTCTCTTCTCTCGGTGTCTACTTTTCCCCGCTTTCACTCGCCTCTCTCTTTCCCCTCTCATTCATCAACTCTCTCTCTTCACTCTCTCCTCCCTGTCCTGTCTCTTTTCCCTGGACACTCTCTTTTCCCCGGACACTCTCTTTTCCTCGGCTTGTCTCTTTCCCCTCTTTCCCCTCTCCTGTGTCTGTCACCTCTCTTCACTCGGTGGTGTAGATTTCCCACTTTCACTCGCCTCTCTCTTTTCCCTCTCATTCATCAACTCTCTCTATCTTCACTCTCTCTTCCCTGTCCTGTGTCTTTTCCCTGGACACTCTCTTTTCCCTCATTTCCCCTGCTTGTCTCTTTCCCCTATTTCCCCTCTCCTGTGTCGGTCACCACTCTTCATTCGCTGTGTAGATTTCCCACTTTCACTCGCCTCTCTTTTTTCCCTCTCATTCATCCACTCTCTCTCTTCACTCTCTCTTCCCAGTCATGTCTCTTTTACCTGGAATTTCTCTTTTCCCTCTTTTCCCCTGCTTGTCTCTTTCCCCTCTTTCCCCTCTCCTGTGTCGGTCACCTCACTTCATTCGGTGTGTAGATTTCCCACTTTCACTCGCCTCTCTCTTTTCCGTCTCATTCATCAACTCTCTCTCTTCACTCTCTCCTCCCTGTCCTGTCTCTTTTCCCTGGACACTCTCTTTTCCCCGGCTTGTCTCTTTCCCCTCTTTCCCCTCTCATGTGTCTGTCACCTCTCTTCACTCGGTGTCTACTTTTCCCCGCTTTCACTCGCCTCTCTCTTTTCCCTCTCATTCATCAACTCTCTCTATCTTCACTCTCTCTTCCCTGTCCTGTGTGTTTTCCCTGGACACTCTCTTTTCCCTCTTTTCCCCGGCTTGTCTCTTTCCCCTATTTCCCCTCTCCTGTGCCTGTCACCTCTCTTCATTCGGTGTGTAGATTTCCCACTTTCACTCGCCTCTCTCTTTTCCCTCTCATTCATCAACTCTCTCTATCTTCACTCTCTCTTCCCTGTCCTGTGTGTTTTCCCTGGACACTCTCTTTTCCCTCTTTTCCCCGGCTTGTCTCTTTCCCCTATTTCCCCTCTCCTGTGCCTGTCACCTCTCTTCATTCGGTGTGTAGATTTCCCACTTTCACTCGCCTCTCTCTTTTCCCTCTCATTCCTGAAATCTCTCTTTTCCCTTGCCTGTCGCTTTTCCCTCTTTTGCCTTTTCTCCATGAACTCTTCCCTCTTTACCCTCAGCAGTCACTTTCCCCTGCTTTCCCTCAACTCCCTCTTTTCCACCTTTTCCCTCGCTTGTCTCTTTTCCCTGTTTCCCCTCGCCTGTCTCTCTCACCTCTGTTCTCTCGGCGTTCTTTTCCCCCGCTTTCACTCGCCTCTCTCTTTTCCCTCTCATTCATCAACTCTCTCTTTTCCCTCTCTCTTCACTGTCCTGTCTCTTTTCCCTGGACACTCTCTTTTCCCTCTTTTCCCCTGCTTGTCTCTGTCCCCTCTTTCCCCTCTCCTGTGTCGGTCACCTCTCTTCATTCGGTGTGTAGATTTCCCACTTCCACTCGCCTCTCTCTTTTCCCTCTCATTCATCAAATCTCTCTCTTCACTCTCTCTTCCCTGTCCTGTCTCTTTTCCCTGGACACTCTCTTTTCCCTCTTTTCCCCTGCTTGTCTCTGTCCCCTCTTTCCCCTCTCCTGTGTCGGTCACCTCTCTTCACTCGCTGTGTAAATGTCCCACTTTCTCTCGCCTCTCTCTTTCCCCTCTCATTCATCAACTCTCTCTTTTCACTCTCTCTTCCCAGTCATGTCTCTTTTCTCTGGACACTCTCTTTTCCCCGGACACTCTCTTTTCCCCGGCTTGTCTCTTTCCCCTCTTTACCCTCTCCTGTGTCTGTCACCTCTCTTCACTCGGTGTCTACTTTTCCCTGCTTTCACTCGCCTCTCTCTTTCCCCTCTCATTCATCAACTCTATCTTTTCACTCTCTCTTCCCAGTCATGTCTCTTTTCCCTGGAATTTCTCTTTTCCCTCTTTTCCCCGGCTTGTCTCTTTCCCCTCTTTCCCCTCTCCTGTGTCGGTCACCTCTCTTCATTCGCTGTGTAGATTTCCCACTTTCACTCGCCTCTCTTTTTTCCCTCTCATTCATCCACTCTCTCTCTTCACTCTCTCTTCCCAGTCATGTCTCTTTCACCTGGAATTTCTCTTTTCCCTCTTTTCACCTGCTTGCCTCTTTCCCCTCTTTCCCCTCTCCTGTGTCTGTCACCTCACTTCATTCGGTGTGTAGATTTCCCACTTTCACTCGCCTCTCTCTTTTCCGTCTCATTCATCAACTCTCTCTCTTCACTCTCTCCTCCCTGTCCTGTCTCTTTTCCCTGGACACTCTCTTTTCCCCGGCTTGTCTCTTTCCCCTCTTTCCCCTCTCCTGTGTCTGTCACCTCTCTTCACTCGGTGTCTACTTTTCCCCGCTTTCACTCGCCTCTCTCTTTTCCCTCTCATTCATCAACTCTCTCTATCTTCACTCTCTCTTCCCTGTCCTGTGTGTTTTCCCTGGACACTCTCTTTTCCCTCGTTTCCCCGGCTTGTCTCTTTCCCCTATTTCCCCTCTCCTGTGCCTGTCACCTCTCTTCATTCGGTGTGTAGATTTCCCACTTTCACTCGCCTGTCTCTTTTCCCTCTCATTCCTGAAATCTCTCTTTTCCCTTGCCTGTCGCTTTTCCCTCTTTTGCCTTTTCTCCATGAACTCTTCCCTCTTCACCCTCAGCAGTCACTTTCCCCTGCTTTCCCTCAACTCCCTCTTTTCCACCTTTTCCCTCGCTTGTCTCTTTTCCCTGTTTCCCCTCGCCTGTCTCTCTCACCTCTGTTCTCTCGGCGTTCTTTTCCCCCGCTTTCACTCGCCTTCCTCTATTCCCTCCCTTTCCTCCACTCTCTCTTTTCCCTCTCTCTTCACTGTCCTGTCTCTTTTCCCTGGAACTTCTCTTTTCCCTCTTTTCCTCTGTTTGTCTCTTTCCCCTCTTTCCCCTCTCCTGTGTCGGTCACCTCTCTTCATTCGGTGTGTAGATTTCCCACTTCCACTCGCCTCTCTCTTTTCCCTCTCATTCATCAACTCTCTCTCTCTCCACTCTCTCTTCCCTGTCCTGTCTCTTTTCCCTGGACACTCTCTTTTCCCTCTTTTCCCCTGCTTGTCTCTGTCCCCTCTTTACCCTCTCCTGTGTCGGTCACCTCTCTACACTCGCTGTGTAAATGTCCCACTTTCTCTCGCCTCTCTCTTTCCCCTCTCATTCATCAACTCTCTCTTTTCACTCTCTCTTCCCAGTCATGTCTCTTTTCTCTGGACACTCTCTTTTCCCCGGACACTCTCTCTTCCCCGGCTTGTCTCTTTCCCCTCTTTCCCCTCTCCTGTGTCTGTCACCTCTCTTCACTCGGTGTCTACTTTTCCCTGCTTTCACTCGCCTCTCTCTTTCCCCTCTCATTCATCAACTCTCTCTTTTCACTCTCTCTTCCCAGTCATGTCTCTTTTCCCTGGAATTTCTCTTTTCCCTCTTTTCCCCGGCTTGTCTCTTTCCCCTCTTTCCCCTCTCCTGTGTCTGTCACCTCTCTTCACTCGGTGTCTACTTTTCCCCGCTTTCACTCGCCTCTCTCTTTTCCCTCTCATTCATCAACTCTCTCTCTTCACTCTCTCCTCCCTGTCCTGTCTCTTTTCCCTGGACACTCTCTTTTCCCCGGCTTGTCTCTTTCCCCTCTTTCCCCTCTCCTGTGTCTGTCACCTCTCTTCACTCGGTGTCTACTTTTCCCCGCTTTCACTCGCCTCTCTCTTTTCCCTCTCATTCATCAACTCTCTCTATCTTCACTCTCTCTTCCCTGTCCTGTGTGTTTTCCCTGGACACTCTCTTTTCCCTCGTTTCCCCGGCTTGTCTCTTTCCCCTATTTCCCCTCTCCTTGCCTGTCACCTCTCTTCATTCGGTGTGTAGATTTCCCACTTTCACTCGCCTCTCTCTTTTCCCTCTCATTCCTGAAATCTCTCTTTTCCCTTGCCTGTCGCTTTTCCCTCTTTTGCCTTTTCTCCATGAACTCTTCCCTCTTCACCCTCAGCAGTCACTTTCCCCTGCTTTCCCTCAACTCCCTCTTTTCCACCTTTTCCCTCGCTTGTCTCTTTTCCCTGTTTCCCCTCGCCTGTCTCTCTCACCTCTGTTCTCTCGGCGTTCTTTTCCCCCGCTTTCACTCGCCTTCCTCTATTCCCTCCCTTTCCTCCACTCTCTCTTTTCCCTCTCTCTTCACTGTCCTGTCTCTTTTCCCTGGAACTTCTCTTTTCCCTCTTTTCCTCTGTTTGTCTCTTTCCCCTCTTTCCCCTCTCCTGTGTCGGTCACCTCTCTTCATTCGGTGTGTAGATTTCCCACTTCCACTCGCCTCTCTCTTTTCCCTCTCATTCATCAACTCTCTCTCTTCACTCTCTCCTCCCTGTCCTGTCTCTTTTCCCTGGACACTCTCTTTTCCCCGGCTTGTCTCTTTCCCCTCTTTCCCCTCTCCTGTGTCTGTCACCTCTCTTCACTCGGTGTCTACTTTTCCCCGCTTTCACTCGCCTCTCTCTTTTCCCTCTCATTCATCAACTCTCTCTATCTTCACTCTCTCTTCCCTGTCCTGTGTGTTTTCCCTGGACACTCTCTTTTCCCTCGTTTCCCCGGCTTGTCTCTTTCCCCTATTTCCCCTCTCCTTGCCTGTCACCTCTCTTCATTCGGTGTGTAGATTTCCCACTTTCACTCGCCTCTCTCTTTTCCCTCTCATTCCTGAAATCTCTCTTTTCCCTTGCCTGTCGCTTTTCCCTCTTTTGCCTTTTCTCAGTGAACTCTTCCCTCTTCACCCTCAGCAGTCACTTCCCCCTGCTTTCCCTCAACTCCCTCTTTTCCACCTTTTCCCTCGCTTGTCTCTTTTCCCTGTTTCCCCTCGCCTGTCTCTCTCACCTCTGTTCTCTCGGCGTTCTTTTCCCCCGCTTTCACTCGCCTTCCTCTATTCCCTCCCTTTCCTCCACTCTCTCTTTTCCCTCTCTCTTCACTGTCCTGTCTCTTTTCCCTGGAACTTCTCTTTTCCCTCTTTTCCTCTGTTTGTCTCTTTCCCCTCTTTCCCCTCTCCTGTGTCGGTCACCTCTCTTCATTCGGTGTGTAGATTTCCCACTTCCACTCGCCTCTCTCTTTTCCCTCTCATTCATCAACTCTCTCTCTCTTCACTCTCTCTTCCCTGTCCTGTCTCTTTTCCCTGGACACTCTCTTTTCCCTCTTTTCCCCTGCTTGTCTCTGTCCCCTCTTTACCCTCTCCTGTGTCGGTCACCTCTCTTCACTCGCTGTGTAAATGTCCCACTTTCTCTTGCCTCTCTCTTTCCCCTCTCATTCATCAACTCTCTCTTTTCACTCTCTCTTCCCAGTCATGTCTCTTTTCTCTGGACACTCTCTTTTCCCCGGACACTCTCTTTTCCCCGGCTTGTCTCTTTCCCCTCTTTCCCCTCTCCTGTGTCTGTCACCTCTCTTCACTCGGTGTCTACTTTTCCCTGCTTTCACTCGCCTCTCTCTTTCCCCTCTCATTCATCAACTCTCTCTTTTCACTCTCTCTTCCCAGTCATGTCTCTTTTCCCTGGAATTTCTCTTTTCCCTCTTTTCCCCGGCTTGTCTCTTTCCCCTCTTTCCCCTCTCCTGTGTCTGTCACCTCTCTTCACTCGGTGTCTACTTTTCCCCGCTTTCACTCGCCTCTCTCTTTCCCCTCTCATTCATCAACTCTCTCTCTTCACTCTCTCCTCCCTGTCCTGTCTCTTTTCCCTGGACACTCTCTTTTCCCCGGACACTCTCTTTTCCTCGGCTTGTCTCTTTCCCCTCTTTCCCCTCTCCTGTGTCTGTCACCTCTCTTCACTCGGTGTCTACTTTTCCCCGCTTTCACTCGCCTCTCTCTTTTCCCTCTCATTCATCAACTCTCTCTCTTCACTCTCTCCTCCCTGTCCTGTCTCTTTTCTCTGGACACTCTCTTTTCCCCGGACACTCTCTTTTCCCCGGCTTGTCTCTTTCCCCTCTTTCCCCTCTCCTGTGTCTGTCACCTCTCTTCACTCGGTGTCTACTTTTCCCTGCTTTCACTCGCCTCTCTCTTTCCCCTCTCATTCATCAACTCTCTCTCTTCACTCTCTCCTCCCTGTCCTGTCTCTTTTCCCTGGACACTCTCTTTTCCCCGGACACTCTCTTTTCCTCGGCTTGTCTCTTTCCCCTCTTTCCCCTCTCCTGTGTCGGTCACCTCTCTTCACTCGGTGTGTAGATTTCCCACTTTCACTCGCCTCTCTCTTTTCCCTCTCATTCATCAACTCTCTCTATCTTCACTCTCTCTTCCCTGTCCTGTCTCTTTTCCCTGGACACTCTCTTTTCCCTCATTTCCCCTGCTTGTCTCTTTCCCCTATTTCCCCTCTCCTGTGTCGGTCACCTCTCTTCATTCGCTGTGTAGATTTCCCACTTTCACTCGCCTCTCTTTTTTCCCTCTCATTCATCCACTCTCTCTCTTCACTCTCTCTTCCCAGTCATGTCTCTTTTACTTGGAATTTCTCTTTTCCCTCTTTTCCCCTGCTTGTCTCTTTCCCCTCTTTCCCCTCTCCTGTGTCGGTCACCTCACTTCATTCGGTGTGTAGATTTCCCACTTTCACTCGCCTCTCTCTTTTCCGTCTCATTCATCAACTCTCTCTCTTCACTCTCTCCTCCCAGTCATGTCTCTTTTCCCTGGACACTCTCTTTTCCCCGGCTTGTCTCTTTCCCCTCTTTCCCCTCTCCTGTGTCTGTCACCTCTCTTCACTCGGTGTCTACTTTTCCCCGCTTTCACTCGCCTCTCTCTTTCCCCTCTCATTCATCAACTCTCTCTCTTCACTCTCTCCTCCCTGTCCTGTCTCTTTTCCCTGGACACTCTCTTTTCCCCGGACACTCTCTTTTCCTCGGCTTGTCTCTTTCCCCTCTTTCCCCTCTCCTGTGTCTGTCACCTCTCTTCACTCGGTGTCTACTTTTCCCCGCTTTCACTCGCCTCTCTCTTTTCCCTCTCATTCATCAACTCTCTCTCTTCACTCTCTCCTCCCTGTCCTGTCTCTTTTCTCTGGACACTCTCTTTTCCCCGGACACTCTCTTTTCCCCGGCTTGTCTCTTTCCCCTCTTTCCCCTCTCCTGTGTCTGTCACCTCTCTTCACTCGGTGTCTACTTTTCCCTGCTTTCACTCGCCTCTCTCTTTTCCCTCTCATTCATCAACTCTCTCTATCTTCACTCTCTCTTCCCTGTCCTGTGTGTTTTCCCTGGACACTCTCTTTTCCCTCTTTTCCCCGGCTTGTCTCTTTCCCCTATTTCCCCTCTCCTGTGCCTGTCACCTCTCTTCATTCGGTGTGTAGATTTCCCACTTTCACTCGCCTCTCTCTTTTCCCTCTCATTCATCAACTCTCTCTATCTTCACTCTCTCTTCCCTGTCCTGTGTGTTTTCCCTGGACACTCTCTTTTCCCTCGTTTCCCCGGCTTGTCTCTTTCCCCTATTTCCCCTCTCCTTGCCTGTCACCTCTCTTCATTCGGTGTGTAGATTTCCCACTTTCACTCGCCTCTCTCTTTTCCCTCTCATTCCTGAAATCTCTCTTTTCCCTTGCCTGTCGCTTTTCCCTCTTTTGCCTTTTCTCAGTGAACTCTTCCCTCTTCACCCTCAGCAGTCACTTCCCCCTGCTTTCCCTCAACTCCCTCTTTTCCACCTTTTCCCTCGCTTGTCTCTTTTCCCTGTTTCCCCTCGCCTGTCTCTCTCACCTCTGTTCTCTCGGCGTTCTTTTCCCCCGCTTTCACTCGCCTTCCTCTATTCCCTCCCTTTCCTCCACTCTCTCTTTTCCCTCTCTCTTCACTGTCCTGTCTCTTTTCCCTGGAACTTCTCTTTTCCCTCTTTTCCTCTGTTTGTCTCTTTCCCCTCTTTCCCCTCTCCTGTGTCGGTCACCTCTCTTCATTCGGTGTGTAGATTTCCCACTTCCACTCGCCTCTCTCTTTTCCCTCTCATTCATCAACTCTCTCTCTCTTCACTCTCTCTTCCCTGTCCTGTCTCTTTTCCCTGGACACTCTCTTTTCCCTCTTTTCCCCTGCTTGTCTCTGTCCCCTCTTTACCCTCTCCTGTGTCGGTCACCTCTCTTCACTCGCTGTGTAAATGTCCCACTTTCTCTTGCCTCTCTCTTTCCCCTCTCATTCATCAACTCTCTCTTTTCACTCTCTCTTCCCAGTCATGTCTCTTTTCTCTGGACACTCTCTTTTCCCCGGACACTCTCTTTTCCCCGGCTTGTCTCTTTCCCCTCTTTCCCCTCTCCTGTGTCTGTCACCTCTCTTCACTCGGTGTCTACTTTTCCCTGCTTTCACTCGCCTCTCTCTTTCCCCTCTCATTCATCAACTCTCTCTTTTCACTCTCTCTTCCCAGTCATGTCTCTTTTCCCTGGAATTTCTCTTTTCCCTCTTTTCCCCGGCTTGTCTCTTTCCCCTCTTTCCCCTCTCCTGTGTCTGTCACCTCTCTTCACTCGGTGTCTACTTTTCCCCGCTTTCACTCGCCTCTCTCTTTCCCCTCTCATTCATCAACTCTCTCTCTTCACTCTCTCCTCCCTGTCCTGTCTCTTTTCCCTGGACACTCTCTTTTCCCCGGACACTCTCTTTTCCTCGGCTTGTCTCTTTCCCCTCTTTCCCCTCTCCTGTGTCTGTCACCTCTCTTCACTCGGTGTCTACTTTTCCCCGCTTTCACTCGCCTCTCTCTTTTCCCTCTCATTCATCAACTCTCTCTCTTCACTCTCTCCTCCCTGTCCTGTCTCTTTTCTCTGGACACTCTCTTTTCCCCGGACACTCTCTTTTCCCCGGCTTGTCTCTTTCCCCTCTTTCCCCTCTCCTGTGTCTGTCACCTCTCTTCACTCGGTGTCTACTTTTCCCTGCTTTCACTCGCCTCTCTCTTTCCCCTCTCATTCATCAACTCTCTCTCTTCACTCTCTCCTCCCTGTCCTGTCTCTTTTCCCTGGACACTCTCTTTTCCCCGGACACTCTCTTTTCCTCGGCTTGTCTCTTTCCCCTCTTTCCCCTCTCCTGTGTCGGTCACCTCTCTTCACTCGGTGTGTAGATTTCCCACTTTCACTCGCCTCTCTCTTTTCCCTCTCATTCATCAACTCTCTCTATCTTCACTCTCTCTTCCCTGTCCTGTCTCTTTTCCCTGGACACTCTCTTTTCCCTCATTTCCCCTGCTTGTCTCTTTCCCCTATTTCCCCTCTCCTGTGTCGGTCACCTCTCTTCATTCGCTGTGTAGATTTCCCACTTTCACTCGCCTCTCTTTTTTCCCTCTCATTCATCCACTCTCTCTCTTCACTCTCTCTTCCCAGTCATGTCTCTTTTACTTGGAATTTCTCTTTTCCCTCTTTTCCCCTGCTTGTCTCTTTCCCCTCTTTCCCCTCTCCTGTGTCGGTCACCTCACTTCATTCGGTGTGTAGATTTCCCACTTTCACTCGCCTCTCTCTTTTCCGTCTCATTCATCAACTCTCTCTCTTCACTCTCTCCTCCCAGTCATGTCTCTTTTCCCTGGACACTCTCTTTTCCCCGGCTTGTCTCTTTCCCCTCTTTCCCCTCTCCTGTGTCTGTCACCTCTCTTCACTCGGTGTCTACTTTTCCCCGCTTTCACTCGCCTCTCTCTTTCCCCTCTCATTCATCAACTCTCTCTCTTCACTCTCTCCTCCCTGTCCTGTCTCTTTTCCCTGGACACTCTCTTTTCCCCGGACACTCTCTTTTCCTCGGCTTGTCTCTTTCCCCTCTTTCCCCTCTCCTGTGTCTGTCACCTCTCTTCACTCGGTGTCTACTTTTCCCCGCTTTCACTCGCCTCTCTCTTTTCCCTCTCATTCATCAACTCTCTCTCTTCACTCTCTCCTCCCTGTCCTGTCTCTTTTCTCTGGACACTCTCTTTTCCCCGGACACTCTCTTTTCCCCGGCTTGTCTCTTTCCCCTCTTTCCCCTCTCCTGTGTCTGTCACCTCTCTTCACTCGGTGTCTACTTTTCCCTGCTTTCACTCGCCTCTCTCTTTCCCCTCTCATTCATCAACTCTCTCTCTTCACTCTCTCCTCCCTGTCCTGTCTCTTTTCCCTGGAACTTCTCTTTTCCCCGGACACTCTCTTTTCCTCGGCTTGTCTCTTTCCCCTCTTTCCCCTCTCCTGTGTCGGTCACCTCTCTTCACTCGGTGTGTAGATTTCCCACTTTCACTCGCCTCTCTCTTTTCCCTCTCATTCATCAACTCTCTCTATCTTCACTCTCTCTTCCCTGTCCTGTGTGTTTTCCCTGGACACTCTCTTTTCCCTCGTTTCCCCGGCTTGTCTCTTTCCCCTCTCCTGTGCCTGTCACCTCTCTTCATTCGGTGTGTAGATTTCCCACTTTCACTCGCCTCTCTCTTTTCCCTCTCATTCCTGAAATCTCTCTTTTCCCTTGCCTGTCGCTTTTCCCTCTTTTGCCTTTTCTCCATGAACTCTTCCCTCTTCACCCTCAGCAGTCACTTTCCCCTGCTTTCCCTCAACTCCCTCTTTTCCACCTTTTCCCTCGCTTGTCTCTTTTCCCTGTTTCCCCTCGCCTGTCTCTCTCACCTCTGTTCTCTCGGCGTTCTTTTCCCCCGCTTTCACTCGCCTTCCTCTATTCCCTCCCTTTCCTCCACTCTCTCTCTTCACTCTCTCTTCCCTGTCCTGTCTCTTTTCCCTGGACACTCTCTTTTCCCTCTTTTCCCCTGCTTGTCTCTGTCCCCTCTTTCCCCTCTCCTGTGTCGGTCACCTCTCTTCACTCGCTGTGTAAATGTCCCACTTTCTCTCGCCTCTCTCTTTCCCCTCTCATTCATCAACTCTCTCTTTTCACTCTCTCTTCCCAGTCATGTCGCTTTTCTCTGGACACTCTCTTTTCCCCGGACACTCTCTTTTCCCCGGCTTGTCTCTTTCCCCTCTTTCCCCTCTCCTGTGTCTGTCACCTCTCTTCACTCGGTGTCTACTTTTCCCTGCTTTCACTCGCCTCTCTCTTTCCCCTCTCATTCATCAACTCTCTCTCTTCACTCTCTCCTCCCTGTCATGTCTCTTTTCCCTGGAATTTCTCTTTTCCCTCTTTTCCCCGGCTTGTCTCTTTCCCCTCTTTCCCCTCTCCTGTGTCTGTCACCTCTCTTCACTCGGTGTCTACTTTTCCCCGCTTTCACTCGCCTCTCTCTTTCCCCTCTCATTCATCAACTCTCTCTCTTCACTCTCTCCTCCCTGTCCTGTCTCTTTTCCCTGGACACTCTCTTTTCCCCGGACACTCTCTTTTCCTCGGCTTGTCTCTTTCCCCTCTTTCCCCTCTCCTGTGTCGGTCACCTCTCTTCACTCGGTGTGTAGATTTCCCACTTTCACTCGCCTCTCTCTTTTCCCTCTCATTCATCAACTCTCTCTATCTTCACTCTCTCTTCCCTGTCCTGTGTCTTTTCCCTGGACACTCTCTTTTCCCTCATTTCCCCTGCTTGTCTCTTTCCCCTATTTCCCCTCTCCTGTGTCGGTCACCACTCTTCATTCGCTGTGTAGATTTCCCACTTTCACTCGCCTCTCTTTTTTCCCTCTCATTCATCCACTCTCTCTCTTCACTCTCTCTTCCCAGTCATGTCTCTTTTACCTGGAATTTCTCTTTTCCCTCTTTTCCCCTGCTTGTCTCTTTCCCCTCTTTCCCCTCTCCTGTGTCTGTCACCTCACTTCATTCGGTGTGTAGATTTCCCACTTTCACTCGCCTCTCTCTTTTCCGTCTCATTCATCAACTCTCTCTCTTCACTCTCTCCTCCCTGTCCTGTCTCTTTTCCCTGGACACTCTCTTTTCCCCGGCTTGTCTCTTTCCCCTCTTTCCCCTCTCATGTGTCTGTCACCTCTCTTCACTCGGTGTCTACTTTTCCCCGCTTTCACTCGCCTCTCTCTTTTCCCTCTCATTCATCAACTCTCTCTATCTTCACTCTCTCTTCCCTGTCCTGTGTGTTTTCCCTGGACACTCTCTTTTCCCTCTTTTCCCCGTCTTGTCTCTTTCCCCTATTTCCCCTCTCCTGTGCCTGTCACCTCACTTCATTCGGTGTGTAGATTTCCCACTTTCACTCGCCTCTCTCTTTTCCGTCTCATTCATCAACTCTCTCTCTTCACTCTCTCCTCCCTGTCCTGTCTCTTTTCCCTGGACACTCTCTTTTCCCCGGCTTGTCTCTTTCCCCTCTTTCCCCTCTCATGTGTCTGTCACCTCTCTTCACTCGGTGTCTACTTTTCCCCGCTTTCACTCGCCTCTCTCTTTTCCCTCTCATTCATCAACTCTCTCTATCTTCACTCTCTCTTCCCTGTCCTGTGTGTTTTCCCTGGACACTCTCTTTTCCCTCTTTTCCCCGTCTTGTCTCTTTCCCCTATTTCCCCTCTCCTGTGCCTGTCACCTCTCTTCATTCGGTGTGTAGATTTCCCACTTTCACTCGCCTCTCTCTTTTCCCTCTCATTCCTGAAATCTTTCTTTTCCCTTGCCTGTCGCTTTTCCCTCTTTTGCCTTTTCTCCATGAACTCTTCCCTCTTTACCCTCAGCAGTCACTTTCCCCTGCTTTCCCTCAACTCCCTCTTTTCCACCTTTTCCCTCGCTTGTCTCTTTTCCCTGTTTCCCCTCGCCTGTCTCTCTCACCTCTGTTCTCTCGGCGTTCTTTTCCCCCGCTTTCACTCGCCTCTCTCTTTTCCCTCTCATTCATCAACTCTCTCTTTTCCCTCTCTCTTCACTGTCCTGTCTCTTTTCCCTGGACACTCTCTTTTCCCTCTTTTCCCCTGCTTGTCTCTGTCCCCTCTTTCCCCTCTCCTGTGTCGGTCACCTCTCTTCATTCGGTGTGTAGATTTCCCACTTTCACTCGCCTCTCTCTTTTCCCTCTCATTCATCAAATCTCTCTCTTCACTCTCTCTTCCCTGTCCTGTCTCTTTTCCCTGGACACTCTCTTTTCCCTCTTTTCCCCTGCTTGTCTCTGTCCCCTCTTTCCCCTCTCCTGTGTCGGTCACCTCTCTTCACTCGCTGTGTAAATGTCCCACTTTCTCTCGCCTCTCTCTTTCCCCTCTCATTCATCAACTCTCTCTTTTCACTCTCTCTTCCCAGTCATGTCTCTTTTCTCTGGACACTCTCTTTTCCCCGGACACTCTCTTTTCCCCGGCTTGTCTCTTTCCCCTCTTTACCCTCTCCTGTGTCTGTCACCTCTCTTCACTCGGTGTCTACTTTTCCCTGCTTTCACTCGCCTCTCTCTTTCCCCTCTCATTCATCAACTCTCTCTCTTCACTCTCTCCTCCCTGTCCTGTCTCTTTTCTCTGGACACTCTCTTTTCCCTCTTTTCCCCGGCTTGTCTCTTTCCCCTCTTTCCCCTCTCCTGTGTCTGTCACCTCTCTTCACTCGGTGTCTACTTTTCCCTGCTTTCACTCGCCTCTCTCTTTCCCCTCTCATTCATCAACTCTCTCTCTTCACTCTCTCCTCCCTGTCCTGTCTCTTTTCCCTGGACACTCTCTTTTCCCCGGACACTCTCTTTTCCTCGGCTTGTCTCTTTCCCCTCTTTCCCCTCTCCTGTGTCGGTCACCTCTCTTCACTCGGTGTGTAGATTTCCCACTTTCACTCGCCTCTCTCTTTTCCCTCTCATTCATCAACTCTCTCTATCTTCACTCTCTCTTCCCTGTCCTGTGTCTTTTACCTGGACACTCTCTTTTCCCTCATTTCCCCTGCTTGTCTCTTTCCCCTATTTCCCCTCTCCTGTGTCGGTCACCTCTCTTCATTCGCTGTGTAGATTTCCCACTTTCACTCGCCTCTCTTTTTTCCCTCTCATTCATCCACTCTCTCTCTTCACTCTCTCTTCCCAGTCATGTCTCTTTTACTTGGAATTTCTCTTTTCCCTCTTTTCCCCTGCTTGTCTCTTTCCCCTCTTTCCCCTCTCCTGTGTCGGTCACCTCACTTCATTCGGTGTGTAGATTTCCCACTTTCACTCGCCTCTCTCTTTTCCGTCTCATTCATCAACTCTCTCTCTTCACTCTCTCCTCCCTGTCCTGTCTCTTTTCCCTGGACACTCTCTTTTCCCCGGCTTGTCTCTTTCCCCTCTTTCCCCTCTCCTGTGTCTGTCACCTCTCTTCACTCGGTGTCTACTTTTCCCCGCTTTCACTCGCCTCTCTCTTTTCCCTCTCATTCATCAACTCTCTCTATCTTCACTCTCTCTTCCCTGTCCTGTGTGTTTTCCCTGGACACTCTCTTTTCCCTCGTTTCCCCGGCTTGTCTCTTTCCCCTATTTCCCCTCTCCTGTGCCTGTCACCTCTCTTCATTCGGTGTGTAGATTTCCCACTTTCACTCGCCTCTCTCTTTTCCCTCTCATTCCTGAAATCTCTCTTTTCCCTTGCCTGTCGCTTTTCCCTCTTTTGCCTTTTCTCCATGAACTCTTCCCTCTTCACCCTCAGCAGTCACTTTCCCCTGCTTTCCCTCAACTCCCTCTTTTCCACCTTTTCCCTCGCTTGTCTCTTTTCCCTGTTTCCCCTCGCCTGTCTCTCTCACCTCTGTTCTCTCGGCGTTCTTTTCCCCCGCTTTCACTCGCCTTCCTCTATTCCCTCCCTTTCCTCCACTCTCTCTCTTCACTCTCTCTTCCCTGTCCTGTCTCTTTTCCCTGGACACTCTCTTTTCCCTCTTTTCCCCTGCTTGTCTCTGTCCCCTCTTTCCCCTCTCCTGTGTCGGTCACCTCTCTTCACTCGCTGTGTAAATGTCCCACTTTCTCTCGCCTCTCTCTTTCCCCTCTCATTCATCAACTCTCTCTCTTCACTCTCTCCTCCCTGTCATGTCTCTTTTCCCTGGAATTTCTCTTTTCCCTCTTTTCCCCGGCTTGTCTCTTTCCCCTCTTTCCCCTCTCCTGTGTCTGTCAGCTCTCTTCACTCGGTGTCTACTTTTCCCCGCTTTCACTCGCCTCTCTCTTTCCCCTCTCATTCATCAACTCTCTCTCTTCACTCTCTCCTCCCTGTCCTGTCTCTTTTCCCTGGACACTCTCTTTTCCCCGGACACTCTCTTTTCCTCGGCTTGTCTCTTTCCCCTCTTTCCCCTCTCCTGTGTCGGTCACCTCTCTTCACTCGGTGTGTAGATTTCCCACTTTCACTCGCCTCTCTCTTTTCCCTCTCATTCATCAACTCTCTCTATCTTCACTCTCTCTTCCCTGTCCTGTGTCTTTTCCCTGGACACTCTCTTTTCCCTCATTTCCCCTGCTTGTCTCTTTCCCCTATTTCCCCTCTCCTGTGTCGGTCACCACTCTTCATTCGCTGTGTAGATTTCCCACTTTCACTCGCCTCTCTTTTTTCCCTCTCATTCATCCACTCTCTCTCTTCACTCTCTCCTCCCTGTCCTGTCTCTTTTCCCTGGACACTCTCATTTCCCCGGACACTCTCTTTTCCTCGGCTTGTCTCTTTCCCCTCTTTCCCCTCTCCTGTGTCGGTCACCTCTCTTCACTCGGTGTGTAGATTTCCCACTTTCACTCGCCTCTCTCTTTTCCCTCTCATTCATCAACTCTCTCTATCTTCACTCTCTCTTCCCTGTCCTGTGTCTTTTCCCTGGACACTCTCTTTTCCCTCATTTCCCCTGCTTGTCTCTTTCCCCTATTTCCCCTCTCCTGTGTCGGTCACCACTCTTCATTCGCTGTGTAGATTTCCCACTTTCACTCGCCTCTCTTTTTTCCCTCTCATTCATCCACTCTCTCTCTTCACTCTCTCTTCCCAGTCATGTCTCTTTTACCTGGAATTTCTCTTTTCCCTCTTTTCCCCTGCTTGTCTCTTTCCCCTCTTTCCCCTCTCCTGTGTCTGTCACCTCACTTCATTCGGTGTGTAGATTTCCCACTTTCACTCGCCTCTCTCTTTTCCGTCTCATTCATCAACTCTCTCTCTTCACTCTCTCCTCCCTGTCCTGTCTCTTTTCCCTGGACACTCTCTTTTCCCCGGCTTGTCTCTTTCCCCTCTTTCCCCTCTCATGTGTCTGTCACCTCTCTTCACTCGGTGTCTACTTTTCCCCGCTTTCACTCGCCTCTCTCTTTTCCCTCTCATTCATCAACTCTCTCTATCTTCACTCTCTCTTCCCTGTCCTGTGTGTTTTCCCTGGACACTCTCTTTTCCCTCTTTTCCCCGTCTTGTCTCTTTCCCCTATTTCCCCTCTCCTGTGCCTGTCACCTCTCTTCATTCGGTGTGTAGATTTCCCACTTTCACTCGCCTCTCTCTTTTCCCTCTCATTCCTGAAATCTTTCTTTTCCCTTGCCTGTCGCTTTTCCCTCTTTTGCCTTTTCTCCATGAACTCTTCCCTCTTTACCCTCAGCAGTCACTTTCCCCTGCTTTCCCTCAACTCCCTCTTTTCCACCTTTTCCCTCGCTTGTCTCTTTTCCCTGTTTCCCCTCGCCTGTCTCTCTCACCTCTGTTCTCTCGGCGTTCTTTTCCCCCGCTTTCACTCGCCTCTCTCTTTTCCCTCTCATTCATCAACTCTCTCTTTTCCCTCTCTCTTCACTGTCCTGTCTCTTTTCCCTGGACACTCTCTTTTCCCTCTTTTCCCCTGCTTGTCTCTGTCCCCTCTTTCCCCTCTCCTGTGTCGGTCACCTCTCTTCATTCGGTGTGTAGATTTCCCACTTCCACTCGCCTCTCTCTTTTCCCTCTCATTCATCAAATCTCTCTCTTCACTCTCTCTTCCCTGTCCTGTCTCTTTTCCCTGGACACTCTCTTTTCCCTCTTTTCCCCTGCTTGTCTCTGTCCCCTCTTTCCCCTCTCCTGTGTCGGTCACCTCTCTTCACTCGGTGTCTACTTTTCCCTGCTTTCACTCGCCTCTCTCTTTCCCCTCTCATTCATCAACTCTCTCTTTTCACTCTCTCTTCCCAGTCATGTCTCTTTTCCCTGGAATTTCTCTTTTCCCTCTTTTCCCCGGCTTGTCTCTTTCCCCTCTTTCCCCTCTCCTGTGTCTGTCACCTCTCTTCACTCGGTGTCTACTTTTCCCTGCTTTCACTCGCCTCTCTCTTTCCCCTCTCATTCATCAACTCTCTCTCTTCACTCTCTCCTCCCTGTCCTGTCTCTTTTCCCTGGACACTCTCTTTTCCCCGGACACTCTCTTTTCCCTCTTTTCCCCTGCTTGTCTCTGTCCCCTCTTTACCCTCTCCTGTGTCGGTCACCTCTCTTCACTCGCTGTGTAAATGTCCCACTTTCTCTCGCCTCTCTCTTTCCCCTCTCATTCATCAACTCTCTCTTTTCACTCTCTCTTCCCAGTCATGTCTCTTTTCTCTGGACACTCTCTTTTCCCCGGACACTCTCTTTTCCCCGGCTTGTCTCTTTCCCCTCTTTCCCCTCTCCTGTGTCTGTCACCTCTCTTCACTCGGTGTCTACTTTTCCCTGCTTTCACTCGCCTCTCTCTTTCCCCTCTCATTCATCAACTCTCTCTTTTCACTCTCTCTTCCCAGTCATGTCTCTTTTCCCTGGAATTTCTCTTTTCCCTCTTTTCCCCGGCTTGTCTCTTTCCCCTCTTTCCCCTCTCCTGTGTCTGTCACCTCTCTTCACTCGGTGTCTACTTTTCCCCGCTTTCACTCGCCTCTCTCTTTCCCCTCTCATTCATCAACTCTCTCTCTTCACTCTCTCCTCCCTGTCCTGTCTCTTTTCCCTGGACACTCTCTTTTCCCCGGACACTCTCTTTTCCTCGGCTTGTCTCTTTCCCCTCTTTCCCCTCTCCTGTGTCTGTCACCTCTCTTCACTCGGTGTCTACTTTTCCCCGCTTTCACTCGCCTCTCTCTTTTCCCTCTCATTCATCAACTCTCTCTCTTCACTCTCTCCTCCCTGTCCTGTCTCTTTTCTCTGGACACTCTCTTTTCCCCGGACACTCTCTTTTCCCCGGCTTGTCTCTTTCCCCTCTTTCCCCTCTCCTGTGTCTGTCACCTCTCTTCACTCGGTGTCTACTTTTCCCTGCTTTCACTCGCCTCTCTCTTTCCCCTCTCATTCATCAGCTCTCTCTCTTCACTCTCTCCTCCGTGTCCTGTCTCTTTTCCCTGGACACTCTCTTTTCCCCGGACACTCTCTTTTCCTCGGCTTGTCTCTTTCCCCTCTTTCCCCTCTCCTGTGTCGGTCACCTCTCTTCACTCGGTGTGTAGATTTCCCACTTTCACTCGCCTCTCTCTTTTCCCTCTCATTCATCAACTCTCTCTATCTTCACTCTCTCTTCCCTGTCCTGTGTGTTTTCCCTGGACACTCTCTTTTCCCTCGTTTCCCCGGCTTGTCTCTTTCCCCTATTTCCCCTCTCCTGTGCCTGTCACCTCTCTTCATTCGGTGTGTAGATTTCCCACTTTCACTCGCCTCTCTCTTTTCCCTCTCATTCCTGAAATCTCTCTTTTCCCTTGCCTGTCGCTTTTCCCTCTTTTGCCTTTTCTCCATGAACTCTTCCCTCTTCACCCTCAGCAGTCACTTTCCCCTGCTTTCCCTCAACTCCCTCTTTTCCACCTTTTCCCTCGCTTGTCTCTTTTCCCTGTTTCCCCTCGCCTGTCTCTCTCACCTCTGTTCTCTCGGCGTTCTTTTCCCCCGCTTTCACTCGCCTTCCTCTATTCCCTCCCTTTCCTCCACTCTCTCTCTTCACTCTCTCTTCCCTGTCCTGTCTCTTTTCCCTGGACACTCTCTTTTCCCTCTTTTCCCCTGCTTGTCTCTGTCCCCTCTTTCCCCTCTCCTGTGTCGGTCACCTCTCTTCACTCGCTGTGTAAATGTCCCACTTTCTCTCGCCTCTCTCTTTCCCCTCTCATTCATCAACTCTCTCTTTTCACTCTCTCTTCCCAGTCATGTCGCTTTTCTCTGGACACTCTCTTTCCCCCGGACACTCTCTTTTCCCCGGCTTGTCTCTTTCCCCTCTTTCCCCTCTCCTGTGTCTGTCACCTCTCTTCACTCGGTGTCTACTTTTCCCTGCTTTCACTCGCCTCTCTCTTTCCCCTCTCATTCATCAACTCTCTCTCTTCACTCTCTCCTCCCTGTCCTGTCTCTTTTCCCTGGACACTCTCTTTTCCCCGGACACTCTCTTTTCCCTCTTTTCCCCTGCTTGTCTCTGTCCCCTCTTTACCCTCTCCTGTGTCGGTCACCTCTCTTCACTCGCTGTGTAAATGTCCCACTTTCTCTCGCCTCTCTCTTTCCCCTCTCATTCATCAACTCTCTCTTTTCACTCTCTCTTCCCAGTCATGTCTCTTTTCTCTGGACACTCTCTTTTCCCCGGACACTCTCTTTTCCCCGGCTTGTCTCTTTCCCCTCTTTCCCCTCTCCTGTGTCTGTCACCTCTCTTCACTCGGTGTCTACTTTTCCCTGCTTTCACTCGCCTCTCTCTTTCCCCTCTCATTCATCAACTCTCTCTTTTCACTCTCTCTTCCCAGTCATGTCTCTTTTCCCTGGAATTTCTCTTTTCCCTCTTTTCCCCGGCTTGTCTCTTTCCCCTCTTTCCCCTCTCCTGTGTCTGTCACCTCTCTTCACTCGGTGTCTACTTTTCCCCGCTTTCACTCGCCTCTCTCTTTCCCCTCTCATTCATCAACTCTCTCTCTTCACTCTCTCCTCCCTGTCCTGTCTCTTTTCCCTGGACACTCTCTTTTCCCCGGACACTCTCTTTTCCTCGGCTTGTCTCTTTCCCCTCTTTCCCCTCTCCTGTGTCTGTCACCTCTCTTCACTCGGTGTCTACTTTTCCCCGCTTTCACTCGCCTCTCTCTTTTCCCTCTCATTCATCAACTCTCTCTCTTCACTCTCTCCTCCCTGTCCTGTCTCTTTTCTCTGGACACTCTCTTTTCCCCGGACACTCTCTTTTCCCCGGCTTGTCTCTTTCCCCTCTTTCCCCTCTCCTGTGTCTGTCACCTCTCTTCACTCGGTGTCTACTTTTCCCTGCTTTCACTCGCCTCTCTCTTTCCCCTCTCATTCATCAGCTCTCTCTCTTCACTCTCTCCTCCCTGTCCTGTCTCTTTTCCCTGGACACTCTCTTTTCCCCGGACACTCTCTTTTCCTCGGCTTGTCTCTTTCCCCTCTTTCCCCTCTCCTGTGTCGGTCACCTCTCTTCACTCGGTGTGTAGATTTCCCACTTTCACTCGCCTCTCTCTTTTCCCTCTCATTCATCAACTCTCTCTATCTTCACTCTCTCTTCCCTGTCCTGTGTGTTTTCCCTGGACACTCTCTTTTCCCTCGTTTCCCCGGCTTGTCTCTTTCCCCTATTTCCCCTCTCCTGTGCCTGTCACCTCTCTTCATTCGGTGTGTAGATTTCCCACTTTCACTCGCCTCTCTCTTTTCCCTCTCATTCCTGAAATCTCTCTTTTCCCTTGCCTGTCGCTTTTCCCTCTTTTGCCTTTTCTCCATGAACTCTTCCCTCTTCACCCTCAGCAGTCACTTTCCCCTGCTTTCCCTCAACTCCCTCTTTTCCACCTTTTCCCTCGCTTGTCTCTTTTCCCTGTTTCCCCTCGCCTGTCTCTCTCACCTCTGTTCTCTCGGCGTTCTTTTCCCCCGCTTTCACTCGCCTTCCTCTATTCCCTCCCTTTCCTCCACTCTCTCTCTTCACTCTCTCTTCCCTGTCCTGTCTCTTTTCCCTGGACACTCTCTTTTCCCTCTTTTCCCCTGCTTGTCTCTGTCCCCTCTTTCCCCTCTCCTGTGTCGGTCACCTCTCTTCACTCGCTGTGTAAATGTCCCACTTTCTCTCGCCTCTCTCTTTCCCCTCTCATTCATCAACTGTCTCTTTTCACTCTCTCTTCCCAGTCATGTCGCTTTTCTCTGGACACTCTCTTTTCCCCGGACACTCTCTTTTCCCCGGCTTGTCTCTTTCCCCTCTTTCCCCTCTCCTGTGTCTGTCACCTCTCTTCACTCGGTGTCTACTTTTCCCTGCTTTCACTCGCCTCTCTCTTTCCCCTCTCATTCATCAACTCTCTCTCTTCACTCTCTCCTCCCTGTCCTGTCTCTTTTCTCTGGACACTCTCTTTTCCCCGGACACTCTCTTTTCCCCGGCTTGTCTCTTTCCCCTCTTTCCCCTCTCCTGTGTCTGTCACCTCTCTTCACTCGGTGTCTACTTTTCCCTGCTTTCACTCGCCTCTCTCTTTCCCCTCTCATTCATCAACTCTCTCTCTTCACTCTCTCCTCCCTGTCCTGTCTCTTTTCCCTGGACACTCTCTTTTCCCCGGACACTCTCTTTTCCTCGGCTTGTCTCTTTCCCCTCTTTCCCCTCTCCTGTGTCGGTCACCTCTCTTCACTCGGTGTGTAGATTTCCCACTTTCACTCGCCTCTCTCTTTTCCCTCTCATTCATCAACTCTCTCTATCTTCACTCTCTCTTCCCTGTCCTGTGTCTTTTCCCTGGACACTCTCTTTTCCCTCATTTCCCCTGCTTGTCTCTTTCCCCTATTTCCCCTCTCCTGTGTCGGTCACCTCTCTTCATTCGCTGTGTAGATTTCCCACTTTCACTCGCCTCTCTTTTTTCCCTCTCATTCATCCACTCTCTCTCTTCACTCTCTCTTCCCAGTCATGTCTCTTTTACTTGGAATTTCTCTTTTCCCTCTTTTCCCCTGCTTGTCTCTTTCCCCTCTTTCCCCTCTCCTGTGTCGGTCACCTCACTTCATTCGGTGTGTAGATTTCCCACTTTCACTCGCCTCTCTCTTTTCCGTCTCATTCATCAACTCTCTCTCTTCACTCTCTCCTCCCAGTCATGTCTCTTTTCCCTGGACACTCTCTTTTCCCCGGCTTGTCTCTTTCCCCTCTTTCCCCTCTCCTGTGTCTGTCACCTCTCTTCACTCGGTGTCTACTTTTCCCCGCTTTCACTCGCCTCTCTCTTTCCCCTCTCATTCATCAACTCTCTCTCTTCACTCTCTCCTCCCTGTCCTGTCTCTTTTCCCTGGACACTCTCTTTTCCCCGGACACTCTCTTTTCCTCGGCTTGTCTCTTTCCCCTCTTTCCCCTCTCCTGTGTCTGTCACCTCTCTTCACTCGGTGTCTACTTTTCCCTGCTTTCACTCGCCTCTCTCTTTCCCCTCTCATTCATCAACTCTCTCTCTTCACTCTCTCCTCCCTGTCCTGTCTCTTTTCCCTGGAACTTCTCTTTTCCCCGGACACTCTCTTTTCCTCGGCTTGTCTCTTTCCCCTCTTTCCCCTCTCCTGTGTCGGTCACCTCTCTTCACTCGGTGTGTAGATTTCCCACTTTCACTCGCCTCTCTCTTTTCCCTCTCATTCATCAACTCTCTCTATCTTCACTCTCTCTTCCCTGTCCTGTGTGTTTTCCCTGGACACTCTCTTTTCCCTCGTTTCCCCGGCTTGTCTCTTTCCCCTCTCCTGTGCCTGTCACCTCTCTTCATTCGGTGTGTAGATTTCCCACTTTCACTCGCCTCTCTCTTTTCCCTCTCATTCCTGAAATCTCTCTTTTCCCTTGCCTGTCGCTTTTCCCTCTTTTGCCTTTTCTCAATGAACTCTTCCCTCTTCACCCTCAGCAGTCACTTCCCCCTGCTTTCCCTCAACTCCCTCTTTTCCACCTTTTCCCTCGCTTGTCTCTTTTCCCTGTTTCCCCTCGCCTGTCTCTCTCACCTCTGTTCTCTCGGCGTTCTTTTCCCCCGATTTCACTCGCCTTCCTCTATTCCCTCCCTTTCCTCCACTCTCTCTTTTCCCTCTCTCTTCACTGTCCTGTCTCTTTTCCCTGGAACTTCTCTTTTCCCTCTTTTCCTCTGTTTGTCTCTTTCCCCTCTTTCCCCTCTCCTGTGTCGGTCACCTCTCTTCATTCGGTGTGTAGATTTCCCACTTCCACTCGCCTCTCTCTTTTCCCTCTCATTCATCAACTCTCTCTCTCTTCACTCTCTCTTCCCTGTCCTGTCTCTTTTCCCTGGACACTCTCTTTTCCCTCTTTTCCCCTGCTTGTCTCTGTCCCCTCTTTACCCTCTCCTGTGTCGGTCACCTCTCTTCACTCGCTGTGTAAATGTCCCACTTTCTCTCGCCTCTCTCTTTCCCCTCTCATTCATCAACTCTCTCTTTTCACTCTCTCTTCCCAGTCATGTCTCTTTTCTCTGGACACTCTCTTTTCCCCGGACACTCTCTTTTCCCCGGCTTGTCTCTTTCCCCTATTTCCCCTCTCCTGTGTCTGTCACCTCTCTTCACTCGGTGTCTACTTTTCCCTGCTTTCACTCGCCTCTCTCTTTCCCCTCTCATTCATCAACTCTCTCTTTTCACTCTCTCTTCCCAGTCATGTCTCTTTTCCCTGGAATTTCTCTTTTCCCTCTTTTCCCCGGCTTGTCTCTTTCCCCTCTTTCCCCTATCCTGTGTCTGTCACCTCTCTTCACTCGGTGTCTACTTTTCCCTGCTTTCACTCGCCTCTCTCTTTCCCCTCTCATTCATCAACTCTCTCTCTTCACTCTCTCCTCCCTGTCCTGTCTCTTTTCCCTGGACACTCTCTTTTCCCCGGACACTCTCTTTTCCTCGGCTTGTCTCTTTCCCCTCTTTCCCCTCTCCTGTGTCGGTCACCTCTCTTCACTCGGTGTGTAGATTTCCCACTTTCACTCGCCTCTCTCTTTTCCCTCTCATTCATCAACTCTCTCTATCTTCACTCTCTCTTCCCTGTCCTGTGTGTTTTCCCTGGACACTCTCTTTTCCCTCGTTTCCCCGGCTTGTCTCTTTCCCCTCTCCTGTGCCTGTCACCTCTCTTCATTCGGTGTGTAGATTTCCCACTTTCACTCGCCTCTCTCTTTTCCCTCTCATTCCTGAAATCTCTCTTTTCCCTTGCCTGTCGCTTTTCCCTCTTTTGCCTTTTCTCCATGAACTCTTCCCTCTTCACCCTCAGCAGTCACTTTCCCCTGCTTTCCCTCAACTCCCTCTTTTCCACCTTTTCCCTCGCTTGTCTCTTTTCCCTGTTTCCCCTCGCCTGTCTCTCTCACCTCTGTTCTCTCGGCGTTCTTTTCCCCCGCTTTCACTCGCCTTCCTCTATTCCCTCCCTTTCCTCCACTCTCTCTCTTCACTCTCTCTTCCCTGTCCTGTCTCTTTTCCCTGGACACTCTCTTTTCCCTCTTTTCCCCTGCTTGTCTCTGTCCCCTCTTTCCCCTCTCCTGTGTCGGTCACCTCTCTTCACTCGCTGTGTAAATGTCCCACTTTCTCTCGCCTCTCTCTTTCCCCTCTCATTCATCAACTCTCTCTTTTCACTCTCTCTTCCCAGTCATGTCTCTTTTCTCTGGACACTCTCTTTTCCCCGGACACTCTCTTTTCCCCGGCTTGTCTCTTTCCCCTCTTTCCCCTCTCCTGTGTCTGTCACCTCTCTTCACTCGGTGTCTACTTTTCCCTGCTTTCACTCGCCTCTCTCTTTCCCCTCTCATTCATCAACTCTCTCTCTTCACTCTCTCTTCCCAGTCATGTCTCTTTTCCCTGGAATTTCTCTTTTCCCTCTTTTCCCCGGCTTGTCTCTTTCCCCTCTTTCCCCTCTCCTGTGTCTGTCACCTCTCTTCACTCGGTGTCTACTTTTCCCCGCTTTCACTCGCCTCTCTCTTTCCCCTCTCATTCATCAACTCTCTCTCTTCACTCTCTCCTCCCTGTCCTGTCTCTTTTCCCTGGACACTCTCTTTTCCCCGGACACTCTCTTTTCCTCGGCTTGTCTCTTTCCCCTCTTTCCCCTCTCCTGTGTCTGTCACCTCTCTTCACTCGGTGTCTACTTTTCCCCGCTTTCACTCGCCTCTCTCTTTTCCCTCTCATTCATCAACTCTCTCTCTTCACTCTCTCCTCCCTGTCCTGTCTCTTTTCTCTGGACACTCTCTTTTCCCCGGACACTCTCTTTTCCCCGGCTTGTCTCTTTCCCCTCTTTCCCCTCTCCTGTGTCTGTCACCTCTCTTCACTCGGTGTCTACTTTTCCCTGCTTTCACTCGCCTCTCTCTTTCCCCTCTCATTCATCAGCTCTCTCTCTTCACTCTCTCCTCCCTGTCCTGTCTCTTTTCCCTGGACACTCTCTTTTCCCCGGACACTCTCTTTTCCTCGGCTTGTCTCTTTCCCCTCTTTCCCCTCTCCTGTGTCGGTCACCTCTCTTCACTCGGTGTGTAGATTTCCCACTTTCACTCGCCTCTCTTTATTCCCTCTCATTCATCCACTCTCTCTCTTCACTCTCTCTTCCCAGTCATGTCTCTTTTACTTGGAATTTCTCTTTTCCCTCTTTTCCCCTGCTTGTCTCTTTCCCCTCTTTCCCCTCTCCTGTGTCGGTCACCTCACTTCATTCGGTGTGTAGATTTCCCACTTTCACTCGCCTCTCTCTTTTCCGTCTCATTCATCAACTCTCTCTCTTCACTCTCTCCTCCCTGTCCTGTCTCTTTTCCCTGGACACTCTCTTTTCCCCGGCTTGTCTCTTTCCCCTCTTTCCCCTCTCCTGTGTCTGTCACCTCTCTTCACTCGGTGTCTACTTTTCCCCGCTTTCACTCGCCTCTCTCTTTTCCCTCTCATTCATCAACTCTCTCTATCTTCACTCTCTCTTCCCTGTCCTGTGTGTTTTCCCTGGACACTCTCTTTTCCCTCGTTTCCCCGGCTTGTCTCTTTCCCCTATTTCCCCTCTCCTGTGCCTGTCACCTCTCTTCATTCGGTGTGTAGATTTCCCACTTTCACTCGCCTCTCTCTTTTCCCTCTCATTCCTGAAATCTCTCTTTTCCCTTGCCTGTCGCTTTTCCCTCTTTTGCCTTTTCTCCATGAACTCTTCCCTCTTCACCCTCAGCAGTCACTTTCCCCTGCTTTCCCTCAACTCCCTCTTTTCCACCTTTTCCCTCGCTTGTCTCTTTTCCCTGTTTCCCCTCGCCTGTCTCTCTCACCTCTGTTCTCTCGGCGTTCTTTTCCCCCGCTTTCACTCGCCTTCCTCTATTCCCTCCCTTTCCTCCACTCTCTCTCTTCACTCTCTCTTCCCTGTCCTGTCTCTTTTCCCTGGACACTCTCTTTTCCCTCTTTTCCCCTGCTTGTCTCTGTCCCCTCTTTCCCCTCTCCTGTGTCGGTCACCTCTCTTCACTCGCTGTGTAAATGTCCCACTTTCTCTCGCCTCTCTCTTTCCCCTCTCATTCATCAACTCTCTCTTTTCACTCTCTCTTCCCAGTCATGTCGCTTTTCTCTGGACACTCTCTTTTCCCCGGACACTCTCTTTTCCCCGGCTTGTCTCTTTCCCCTCTTTCCCCTCTCCTGTGTCTGTCACCTCTCTTCACTCGGTGTCTACTTTTCCCTGCTTTCACTCGCCTCTCTCTTTCCCCTCTCATTCATCAACTCTCTCTCTTCACTCTCTCCTCCCTGTCATGTCTCTTTTCCCTGGAATTTCTCTTTTCCCTCTTTTCCCCGGCTTGTCTCTTTCCCCTCTTTCCCCTCTCCTGTGTCTGTCACCTCTCTTCACTCGGTGTCTACTTTTCCCCGCTTTCACTCGCCTCTCTCTTTCCCCTCTCATTCATCAACTCTCTCTCTTCACTCTCTCCTCCCTGTCCTGTCTCTTTTCCCTGGACACTCTCTTTTCCCCGGACACTCTCTTTTCCTCGGCTTGTCTCTTTCCCCTCTTTCCCCTCTCCTGTGTCGGTCACCTCTCTTCACTCGGTGTGTAGATTTCCCACTTTCACTCGCCTCTCTCTTTTCCCTCTCATTCATCAACTCTCTCTATCTTCACTCTCTCTTCCCTGTCCTGTGTCTTTTCCCTGGACACTCTCTTTTCCCTCATTTCCCCTGCTTGTCTCTTTCCCCTATTTCCCCTCTCCTGTGTCGGTCACCACTCTTCATTCGCTGTGTAGATTTCCCACTTTCACTCGCCTCTCTTTTTTCCCTCTCATTCATCCACTCTCTCTCTTCACTCTCTCTTCCCAGTCATGTCTCTTTTACCTGGAATTTCTCTTTTCCCTCTTTTCCCCTGCTTGTCTCTTTCCCCTCTTTCCCCTCTCCTGTGTCTGTCACCTCACTTCATTCGGTGTGTAGATTTCCCACTTTCACTCGCCTCTCTCTTTTCCCTCTCATTCATCAACTCTCTCTATCTTCACTCTCTCCTCCCTGTCCTGTCTCTTTTCCCTGGACACTCTCTTTTCCCCGGCTTGTCTCTTTCCCCTCTTTCCCCTCTCATGTGTCTGTCACCTCTCTTCACTCGGTGTCTACTTTTCCCCGCTTTCACTCGCCTCTCTCTTTTCCCTCTCATTCATCAACTCTCTCTATCTTCACTCTCTCTTCCCTGTCCTGTGTGTTTTCCCTGGACACTCTCTTTTCCCTCTTTTCCCCGGCTTGTCTCTTTCCCCTATTTCCCCTCTCCTGTGCCTGTCACCTCTCTTCATTCGGTGTGTAGATTTCCCACTTTCACTCGCCTCTCTCTTTTCCCTCTCATTCCTGAAATCTCTCTTTTCCCTTGCCTGTCGCTTTTCCCTCTTTTGCCTTTTCTCCATGAACTCTTCCCTCTTTACCCTCAGCAGTCACTTCCCCCTGCTTTCCCTCAACTCCCTCTTTTCCACCTTTTCCCTCGCTTGTCTCTTTTCCCTGTTTCCCCTCGCCTGTCTCTCTCACCTCTGTTCTCTCGGCGTTCTTTTCCCCCGCTTTCACTCGCCTTCCTCTATTCCCTCCCTTTCCTCCACTCTCTCTTTTCCCTCTCTCTTCACTGTCCTGTCTCTTTTCCCTGGAACTTCTCTTTTCCCTCTTTTCCTCTGTTTGTCTCTTTCCCCTCTTTCCCCTCTCCTGTGTCGGTCACCTCTCTTCATTCGGTGTGTAGATTTCCCACTTCCACTCGCCTCTCTCTTTTCCCTCTCATTCATCAACTCTCTCTCTCTTCACTCTCTCTTCCCTGTCCTGTCTCTTTTCCCTGGACACTCTCTTTTCCCTCTTTTCCCCTGCTTGTCTCTGTCCCCTCTTTACCCTCTCCTGTGTCGGTCACCTCTCTTCACTCGCTGTGTAAATGTCCCACTTTCTCTCGCCTCTCTCTTTCCCCTCTCATTCATCAACTCTCTCTTTTCACTCTCTCTTCCCAGTCATGTCTCTTTTCTCTGGACACTCTCTTTTCCCCGGACACTCTCTTTTCCCCGGCTTGTCTCTTTCCCCTCTTTCCCCTCTCCTGTGTCTGTCACCTCTCTTCACTCGGTGTCTACTTTTCCCTGCTTTCACTCGCCTCTCTCTTTCCCCTCTCATTCATCAACTCTCTCTTTTCACTCTCTCTTCCCAGTCATGTCTCTTTTCCCTGGAATTTCTCTTTTCCCTCTTTTCCCCGGCTTGTCTCTTTCCCCTCTTTCCCCTCTCCTGTGTCTGTCACCTCTCTTCACTCGGTGTCTACTTTTCCCCGCTTTCACTCGCCTCTCTCTTTCCCCTCTCATTCATCAACTCTCTCTCTTCACTCTCTCCTCCCTGTCCTGTCTCTTTTCTCTGGACACTCTCTTTTCCCCGGACACTCTCTTTTCCCCGGCTTGTCTCTTTCCCCTCTTTCCCCTCTCCTGTGTCTGTCACCTCTCTTCACTCGGTGTCTACTTTTCCCTGCTTTCACTCGCCTCTCTCTTTCCCCTCTCATTCATCAACTCTCTCTCTTCACTCTCTCCTCCCTGTCCTGTCTCTTTTCCCTGGACACTCTCTTTTCCTCGGCTTGTCTCTTTCCCCTCTTTCCCCTCTCCTGTGTCGGTCACCTCTCTTCACTCGGTGTGTAGATTTCCCACTTTCACTCGCCTCTCTCTTTTCCCTCTCATTCATCAACTCTCTCTATCTTCACTCTCTCTTCCCTGTCCTGTGTCTTTTCCCTGGACACTCTCTTTTCCCTCATTTCCCCTGCTTGTCTCTTTCCCCTATTTCCCCTCTCCTGTGTCGGTCACCTCTCTTCATTCGCTGTGTAGATTTCCCACTTTCACTCGCCTCTCTTTTTTCCCTCTCATTCATCCACTCTCTCTCTTCACTCTCTCTTCCCAGTCATGTCTCTTTTACTTGGAATTTCTCTTTTCCCTCTTTTCCCCTGCTTGTCTCTTTCCCCTCTTTCCCCTCTCCTGTGTCGGTCACCTCACTTCATTCGGTGTGTAGATTTCCCACTTTCACTCGCCTCTCTCTTTTCCGTCTCATTCATCAACTCTCTCTCTTCACTCTCTCCTCCCTGTCCTGTCTCTTTTCCCTGGACACTCTCTTTTCCCCGGCTTGTCTCTTTCCCCTCTTTCCCCTCTCCTGTGTCTGTCACCTCTCTTCACTCGGTGTCTACTTTTCCCCGCTTTCACTCGCCTCTCTCTTTTCCCTCTCATTCATCAACTCTCTCTATCTTCACTCTCTCTTCCCTGTCCTGTGTGTTTTCCCTGGACACTCTCTTTTCCCTCGTTTCCCCGGCTTGTCTCTTTCCCCTATTTCCCCTCTCCTGTGCCTGTCACCTCTCTTCATTCGGTGTGTAGATTTCCCACTTTCACTCGCCTCTCTCTTTTCCCTCTCATTCCTGAAATCTCTCTTTTCCCTTGCCTGTCGCTTTTCCCTCTTTTGCCTTTTCTCCATGAACTCTTCCCTCTTCACCCTCAGCAGTCACTTTCCCCTGCTTTCCCTCAACTCCCTCTTTTCCACCTTTTCCCTCGCTTGTCTCTTTTCCCTGTTTCCCCTCGCCTGTCTCTCTCACCTCTGTTCTCTCGGCGTTCTTTTCCCCCGCTTTCACTCGCCTTCCTCTATTCCCTCCCTTTCCTCCACTCTCTCTCTTCACTCTCTCCTCCCTGTCCTGTCTCTTTTCCCTGGACACTCTCTTTTCCCTCTTTTCCCCTGCTTGTCTCTGTCCCCTCTTTCCCCTCTCCTGTGTCGGTCACCTCTCTTCACTCGCTGTGTAAATGTCCCACTTTCTCTCGCCTCTCTCTTTCCCCTCTCATTCATCAACTCTCTCTTTTCACTCTCTCTTCCCAGTCATGTCGCTTTTCTCTGGACACTCTCTTTCCCCCGGACACTCTCTTTTCCCCGGCTTGTCTCTTTCCCCTCTTTCCCCTCTCCTGTGTCTGTCACCTCTCTTCACTCGGTGTCTACTTTTCCCTGCTTTCACTCGCCTCTCTCTTTCCCCTCTCATTCATCAACTCTCTCTCTTCACTCTCTCCTCCCTGTCATGTCTCTTTTCCCTGGAATTTCTCTTTTCCCTCTTTTCCCCGGCTTGTCTCTTTCCCCTCTTTCCCCTCTCCTGTGTCTGTCACCTCTCTTCACTCGGTGTCTACTTTTCCCCGCTTTCACTCGCCTCTCTCTTTCCCCTCTCATTCATCAACTCTCTCTTTTCACTCTCTCCTCCCTGTCCTGTCTCTTTTCCCTGGACACTCTCTTTTCCCCGGACACTCTCTTTTCCTCGGCTTGTCTCTTTCCCCTCTTTCCCCTCTCCTGTGTCGGTCACCTCTCTTCACTCGGTGTGTAGATTTCCCACTTTCACTCGCCTCTCTCTTTTCCCTCTCATTCATCAACTCTCTCTATCTTCACTCTCTCTTCCCTGTCCTGTGTCTTTTCCCTGGACACTCTCTTTTCCCTCATTTCCCCTGCTTGTCTCTTTCCCCTATTTCCCCTCTCCTGTGTCGGTCACCACTCTTCATTCGCTGTGTAGATTTCCCACTTTCACTCGCCTCTCTTTTTTCCCTCTCATTCATCCACTCTCTCTCTTCACTCTCTCTTCCCAGCCATGTCTCTTTTACCTGGAATTTCTCTTTTCCCTCTTTTCCCCTGCTTGTCTCTTTCCCCTCTTTCCCCTCTCCTGTGTCGGTCACCTCACTTCATTGGGTGTGTAGATTTCCCACTTTCACTCGCCTCTCTCTTTTCCGTCTCATTCATCAACTCTCTCTCTTCACTCTCTCCTCCCTGTCCTGTCTCTTTTCCCTGGACACTCTCTTTTCCCCGGCTTGTCTCTTTCCCCTCTTTCCCCTCTCCTGTGTCTGTCACCTCTCTTCACTCGGTGTCTACTTTTCCCCGCTTTCACTCGCCTCTCTCTTTTCCCTCTCATTCATCAACTCTCTCTATCTTCACTCTCTCTTCCCTGTCCTGTGTGTTTTCCCTGGACACTCTCTTTTCCCTCGTTTCCCCGGCTTGTCTCTTTCCCCTATTTCCCCTCTCCTGTGCCTGTCACCTCTCTTCATTCGGTGTGTAGATTTCCCACTTTCACTCGCCTCTCTCTTTTCCCTCTCATTCCTGAAATCTCTCTTTTCCCTTGCCTGTCGCTTTTCCCTCTTTTGCCTTTTCTCCATGAACTCTTCCCTCTTCACCCTCAGCAGTCACTTTCCCCTGCTTTCCCTCAACTCCCTCTTTTCCACCTTTTCCCTCGCTTGTCTCTTTTCCCTGTTTCCCCTCGCCTGTCTCTCTCACCTCTGTTCTCTCGGCGTTCTTTTCCCCCGCTTTCACTCGCCTTCCTCTATTCCCTCCCTTTCCTCCACTCTCTCTCTTCACTCTCTCCTCCCTGTCCTGTCTCTTTTCCCTGGACACTCTCTTTTCCCTCTTTTCCCCTGCTTGTCTCTGTCCCCTCTTTCCCCTCTCCTGTGTCGGTCACCTCTCTTCACTCGCTGTGTAAATGTCCCACTTTCTCTCGCCTCTCTCTTTCCCCTCTCATTCATCAACTCTCTCTTTTCACTCTCTCTTCCCAGTCATGTCGCTTTTCTCTGGACACTCTCTTTTCCCCGGACACTCTCTTTTCCCCGGCTTGTCTCTTTCCCCTCTTTCCCCTCTCCTGTGTCTGTCACCTCTCTTCACTCGGTGTCTACTTTTCCCTGCTTTCACTCGCCTCTCTCTTTCCCCTCTCATTCATCAACTCTCTCTCTTCACTCTCTCCTCCCTGTCATGTCTCTTTTCCCTGGAATTTCTCTTTTCCCTCTTTTCCCCGGCTTGTCTCTTTCCCCTCTTTCCCCTCTCCTGTGTCTGTCACCTCTCTTCACTCGGTGTCTACTTTTCCCCGCTTTCACTCGCCTCTCTCTTTCCCCTCTCATTCATCAACTCTCTCTCTTCACTCTCTCCTCCCTGTCCTGTCTCTTTTCCCTGGACACTCTCTTTTCCCCGGACACTCTCTTTTCCTCGGCTTGTCTCTTTCCCCTCTTTCCCATCTCCTGTGTCGGTCACCTCTCTTCACTCGGTGTGTAGATTTCCCACTTTCACTCGCCTCTCTCTTTTCCCTCTCATTCATCAACTCTCTCTATCTTCACTCTCTCTTCCCTGTCCTGTGTCTTTTCCCTGGACACTCTCTTTTCCCTCATTTCCCCTGCTTGTCTCTTTCCCCTATTTCCCCTCTCCTGTGTCGGTCACCACTCTTCATTCGCTGTGTAGATTTCCCACTTTCACTCGCCTCTCTTTTTTCCGTCTCATTCATCCACTCTCTCTCTTCACTCTCTCCTCCCTGTCCTGTCTCTTTTCCCTGGACACTCTCTTTTCCCCGGACACTCTCTTTTCCTCGGCTTGTCTCTTTCCCCTCTTTCCCCTCTCCTGTGTCGGTCACCTCTCTTCACTCGGTGTGTAGATTTCCCACTTTCACTCGCCTCTCTCTTTTCCCTCTCATTCATCAACTCTCTCTATCTTCACTCTCTCTTCCCTGTCCTGTCTCTTTTCCCTGGACACTCTCTTTTCCCTCATTTCCCCTGCTTGTCTCTTTCCCCTATTTCCCCTCTCCTGTGTCGGTCACCACTCTTCATTCGCTGTGTAGATTTCCCACTTTCACTCGCCTCTCTTTTTTCCCTCTCATTCATCAACTCTCTCTTTTCCCTCTCTCTTCACTGTCCTGTCTCTTTTCCCTGGACACTCTCTTTTCCCTCTTTTCCCCTGCTTGTCTCTGTCCCCTCTTTCCCCTCTCCTGTGTCGGTCACCTCTCTTCATTCGGTGTGTAGATTTCCCACTTCCACTCGCCTCTCTCTTTTCCCTCTCATTCATCAAATCTCTCTCTTCACTCTCTCTTCCCTGTCCTGTCTCTTTTCCCTGGACACTCTCTTTTCCCTCTTTTCCCCTGCTTGTCTCTGTCCCCTCTTTCCCCTCTCCTGTGTCGGTCACCTCTCTTCACTCGCTGTGTAAATGTCCCACTTTCTCTCGCCTCTCTCTTTCCCCTCTCATTCATCAACTCTCTCTTTTCACTCTCTCTTCCCAGTCATGTCTCTTTTCTCTGGACACTCTCTTTTCCCCGGACACTCTCTTTTCCCCGGCTTGTCTCTTTCCCCTCTTTACCCTCTCCTGTGTCTGTCACCTCTCTTCACTCGGTGTCTACTTTTCCCTGCTGTCACTCGCCTCTCTCTTTCCCCTCTCATTCATCAACTCTCTCTTTTCACTCTCTCTTCCCAGTCATGTCTCTTTTCCCTGGAATTTCTCTTTTCCCTCTTTTCCCCGGCTTGTCTCTTTCCCCTCTTTCCCCTCTCCTGTGTCTGTCACCTCTCTTCACTCGGTGTCTACTTTTCCCTGCTTTCACTCGCCTCTCTCTTTCCCCTCTCATTCATCAACTCTCTCTCTTCACTCTCTCCTCCCTGTCCTGTCTCTTTTCCCTGGACACTCTCTTTTCCCCGGACACTCTCTTTTCCTCGGCTTGTCTCTTTCCCCTCTTTCCCCTCTCCTGTGTCGGTCACCTCTCTTCACTCGGTGTGTAGATTTCCCACTTTCACTCGCCTCTCTCTTTTCCCTCTCATTCATCAACTCTCTCTATCTTCACTCTCTCTTCCCTGTCCTGTGTCTTTTCCCTGGACACTCTCTTTTCCCTCATTTCCCCTGCTTGTCTCTTTCCCCTCTTTCCCCTCTCCTGTGTCGGTCACCACTCTTCATTCGCTGTGTAGATTTCCCACTTTCACTCGCCTCTCTTTTTTCCCTCTCATTCATCCACTCTCTCTCTTCACTCTCTCTTCCCAGTCATGTCTCTTTTACTTGGAATTTCTCTTTTCCCTCTTTTCCCCTGCTTGTCTCTTTCCCCTCTTTCCCCTCTCCTGTGTCGGTCACCTCACTTCATTCGGTGTGTAGATTTCCCACTTTCACTCGCCTCTCTCTTTTCCGTCTCATTCATCAACTCTCTCTCTTCACTCTCTCCTCCCTGTCCTGTCTCTTTTCCCTGGACACTCTCTTTTCCCCGGCTTGTCTCTTTCCCCTCTTTCCCCTCTCCTGTGTCTGTCACCTCTCTTCACTCGGTGTCTACTTTTCCCCGCTTTCACTCGCCTCTCTCTTTTCCCTCTCATTCATCAACTCTCTCTATCTTCACTCTCTCTTCCCTGTCCTGTGTGTTTTCCCTGGACACTCTCTTTTCCCTCGTTTCCCCGGCTTGTCTCTTTCCCCTATTTCCCCTCTCCTGTGCCTGTCACCTCTCTTCATTCGGTGTGTAGATTTCCCACTTTCACTCGCCTCTCTCTTTTCCCTCTCATTCCTGAAATCTCTCTTTTCCCTTGCCTGTCGCTTTTCCCTCTTTTGCCTTTTCTCCATGAACTCTTCCCTCTTCACCCTCAGCAGTCACTTTCCCCTGCTTTCCCTCAACTCCCTCTTTTCCACCTTTTCCCTCGCTTGTCTCTTTTCCCTGTTTCCCCTCGCCTGTCTCTCTCACCTCTGTTCTCTCGGCGTTCTTTTCCCCCGCTTTCACTCGCCTTCCTCTTTTCCCTCCCTTTCCTCCACTCTCTCTCTTCACTCTCTCTTCCCTGTCCTGTCTCTTTTCCCTGGACACTCTCTTTTCCCTCTTTTCCCCTGCTTGTCTCTGTCCCCTCTTTCCCCTCTCCTGTGTCGGTCACCTCTCTTCACTCGCTGTGTAAATGTCCCACTTTCTCTCGCCTCTCTCTTTCCCCTCTCATTCATCAACTCTCTCTTTTCACTCTCTCTTCCCAGTCATGTCGCTTTTCTCTGGACACTCTCTTTTCCCCGGACACTCTCTTTTCCCCGGCTTGTCTCTTTCCCCTCTTTCCCCTCTCCTGTGTCTGTCACCTCTCTTCACTCGGTGTCTACTTTTCCCTGCTTTCACTCGCCTCTCTCTTTCCCCTCTCATTCATCAACTCTCTCTCTTCACTCTCTCCTCCCTGTCATGTCTCTTTTCCCTGGAATTTCTCTTTTCCCTCTTTTCCCCGGCTTGTCTCTTTCCCCTCTTTCCCCTCTCCTGTGTCTGTCACCTCTCTTCACTCGGTGTCTACTTTTCCCCGCTTTCACTCGCCTCTCTCTTTCCCCTCTCATTCATCAACTCTCTCTCTTCACTCTCTCCTCCCTGTCCTGTCTCTTTTCCCTGGACACTCTCTTTTCCCCGGACACTCTCTTTTCCTCGGCTTGTCTCTTTCCCCTCTTTCCCCTCTCCTGTGTCGGTCACCTCTCTTCACTCGGTGTGTAGATTTCCCACTTTCACTCGCCTCTCTCTTTTCCCTCTCATTCATCAACTCTCTCTATCTTCACTCTCTCTTCCCTGTCCTGTGTCTTTTCCCTGGACACTCTCTTTTCCCTCATTTCCCCTGCTTGTCTCTTTCCCCTATTTCCCCTCTCCTGTGTCGGTCACCACTCTTCATTCGCTGTGTAGATTTCCCACTTTCACTCGCCTCTCTTTTTTCCCTCTCATTCATCCACTCTCTCTCTTCACTCTCTCTTCCCAGTCATGTCTCTTTTACCTGGAATTTCTCTTTTCCCTCTTTTCCCCTGCTTGTCTCTTTCCCCTCTTTCCCCTCTCCTGTGTCTGTCACCTCACTTCATTCGGTGTGTAGATTTCCCACTTTCACTCGCCTCTCTCTTTTCCGTCTCATTCATCAACTCTCTCTCTTCACTCTCTCCTCCCTGTCCTGTCTCTTTTCCCTGGACACTCTCTTTTCCCCGGCTTGTCTCTTTCCCCTCTTTCCCCTCTCATGTGTCTGTCACCTCACTTCACTCGGTGTCTAATTTTCCCCGCTTTCACTCGCCTCTCTCTTTTCCCTCTCATTCATCAACTCTCTCTATCTTCACTCTCTCTTCCCTGTCCTGTGTGTTTTCCCTGGACACTCTCTTTTCCCTCTTTTCCCCGGCTTGTCTCTTTCCCCTATTTCCCCTCTCCTGTGTCTGTCACCTCTCTTCACTCGGTGTCTACTTTTCCCTGCTTTCACTCGCCTCTCTCTTTCCCCTCTCATTCATCAACTCTCTCTTTTCACTCTCTCTTCCCAGTCATGTCTCTTTTCTCTGGACACTCTCTTTTCCCCGGACACTCTCTTTTCCCCGGCTTGTCTCTTTCCCCTCTTTACCCTCTCCTGTGTCTGTCACCTCTCTTCACTCGGTGTCTACTTTTCCCTGCTTTCACTCGCCTCTCTCTTTCCCCTCTCATTCATCAACTCTCTCTTTTCACTCTCTCTTCCCAGTCATGTCTCTTTTCCCTGGAATTTCTCTTTTCCCTCTTTTCCCCGGCTTGTCTCTTTCCCCTCTTTCCCCTCTCCTGTGTCTGTCACCTCTCTTCACTCGGTGTCTACTTTTCCCTGCTTTCACTCGCCTCTCTCTTTCCCCTCTCATTCATCAACTCTCTCTCTTCACTCTCTCCTCCCTGTCCTGTCTCTTTTCCCTGGAATTTCTCTTTTCCCTCTTTTCCCCTGCTTGTCTCTTTCCCCTCTCCTGTGTCTGTCACCTCACTTCATTCGGTGTGTAGATTTCCCACTTTCACTCGCCTCTCTCTTTTCCGTCTCATTCATCAACTCTCTCTCTTCACTCTCTCCTCCCTGTCCTGTCTCTTTTCCCTGGGCTCTCTCTTTTCCCCGGCTTGTCTCTTTCCCCTCTTTCCCCTCTCCTGTGTCTGTCACCTCACTTCACTCGGTGTCTACTTTTCCCCGCTTTCACTCGCCTCTCTCTTTTCCCTCTCATTCATCAACTCTCTCTATCTTCACTCTCTCTTCCCTGTCCTGTGTGTTTTCCCTGGACACTCTCTTTTCCCTCTTTTCCCCGGCTTGTCTCTTTCCCCTATTTCCCCTCTCCTGTGCCTGTCACCTCTCTTCATTCGGTGTGTAGATTTCCCATTTTCACTCGCCTCTCTCTTTTCCCTCTCATTCCTGAAATCTCTCTTTTCCCTTGCCTGTCGCTTTTCCCTCTTTTGCCTTTTCACCATGAACTCTTCCCACTTTACCCTCAGCAGTCACTTTCCCCTGCTTTCCCTCAACTCCCTCTTTTCCACCTTTTCCCTCGCTTGTCTCTTTTCCCTGTTTCCCCTCGCCTGTCTCTCTCACCTCTGTTCTCTCGGCGTTCTTTTCCCCCGCTTTCACTCGCCTTCCTCTATTCCCTCCCTTTCCTCCACTCTCTCTTTTCCCTCTCTCTTCACTGTCCTGTCTCTTTTCCCTGGAACTTCTCTTTTCCCTCTTTTCCTCTGTTTGTCTCTTTCCCCTCTTTCCCCTCTCCTGTGTCGGTCACCTCTCTTCATTCGGTGTGTAGATTTCCCACTTCCACTCGCCTCTCTCTTTTCCCTCTCATTCATCAACTCTCTCTCTCTTCACTCTCTCTTCCCTGTCCTGTCTCTTTTCCCTGGACACTCTCTTTTCCCTCTTTTCCCCTGCTTGTCTCTGTCCCCTCTTTCCCCTCTCCTGTGTCGGTCACCTCTCTTCACTCGCTGTGTAAATGTACCACTTTCTCTCGCCTCTCTCTTTCCCCTCTCATTCATCAACTCTCTCTTTTCACTCTCTCTTCCCAGTCATGTCTCTTTTCTCTGGACACTCTCTTTTCCCCGGACACTCTCTTTTCCCCGGCTTGTCTCTTTCCCCTCTTTCCCCTCTCCTGTGTCTGTCACCTCTCTTCACTCGGTGTCTACTTTTCCCCGCTTTCACTCGCCTCTCTCTTTCCCCTCTCATTCATCAACTCTCTCTCTTCACTCTCTCCTCCCTGTCCTGTCTCTTTTCCCTGGACACTCTCTTTTCCCCGGACACTCTCTTTTCCTCGGCTTGTCTCTTTCCCCTCTTTCCCCTCTCCTGTGTCGGTCACCTCTCTTCACTCGGTGTGTAGATTTCCCACTTTCACTCGCCTCTCTCTTTTCCCTCTCATTCATCAACTCTCTCTATCTTCACTCTCTCTTCCCTGTCCTGTGTCTTTTCCCTGGACACTCTCTTTTCCCTCATTTCCCCTGCTTGTCTCTTTCCCCTATTTCCCCTCTCCTGTGTCGGTCACCACTCTTCATTCGCTGTGTAGATTTCCCACTTTCACTCGCCTCTCTTTTTTCCCTCTCATTCATCCACTCTCTCTCTTCACTCTCTCTTCCCAGTCATGTCTCTTTTACCTGGAATTTCTCTTTTCCCTCTTTTCCCCTGCTTGTCTCTTTCCCCTCTTTCCCCTCTCCTGTGTCTGTCACCTCACTTCATTCGGTGTGTAGATTTCCCACTTTCACTCGCCTCTCTCTTTTCCGTCTCATTCATCAACTCTCTCTCTTCACTCTCTCCTCCCTGTCCTGTCTCTTTTCCCTGGACACTCTCTTTTCCCCGGCTTGTCTCTTTCCCCTCTTTCCCCTCTCATGTGTCTGTCACCTCACTTCACTCGGTGTCTAATTTTCCCCGCTTTCACTCGCCTCTCTCTTTTCCCTCTCATTCATCAACTCTCTCTATCTTCACTCTCTCTTCCCTGTCCTGTGTGTTTTCCCTGGACACTCTCTTTTCCCTCTTTTCCCCGGCTTGTCTCTTTCCCCTATTTCCCCTCTCCTGTGCCTGTCACCTCTCTTCATTCGGTGTGTAGATTTCCCACTTTCACTCGCCTCTCTCTTTTCCCTCTCATTCCTGAAATCTCTCTTTTCCCTTGCCTGTCGCTTTTCCCTCTTTTGCCTTTTCTCCATGAACTCTTCCCTCTTTACCCTCAGCAGTCACTTTCCCCTGCTTTCCCTCAACTCCCTCTTTTCCACCTTTTCCCTCGCTTGTCTCTTTTCCCTGTTTCCCCTCGCCTGTCTCTCTCACCTCTGTTCTCTCGGCGTTCTTTTCCCCCGCTTTCACTCGCCTCTCTCTTTTCCCTCTCATTCATCAACTCTCTCTTTTCCCTCTCTCTTCACTGTCCTGTCTCTTTTCCCTGGAACTTCTCTTTTCCCTCTTTTCCTCTGTTTGTCTCTTTCCCCCCTTTCCCCTCTCCTGTGTCGGTCACCTCTCTTCATTCGGTGTGTAGATTTCCCACTTCCACTCGCCTCTCTCTTTCCCTCTCATTCATCAACTCTCTCTCTCTTCACTCTCTCTTCCCTGTCCTGTCTCTTTTCCCTGGACACTCTCTTTTCCCTCTTTTCCCCTGCTTGTCTCTGTCCCCTCTTTCCCCTCTCCTGTGTCGGTCACCTCTCTTCACTCGCTGTGTAAATGTCCCACTTTCTCTCGCCTCTCTCTTTCCCCTCTCATTCATCAACTCTCTCTCTTCACTCTCTCCTCCCTGTCCTGTCTCTTTTCCCTGGACACTCTCTTTTCCCCGGACACTCTCTTTTCCTCGGCTTGTCTCTTTCCCCTCTTTCCCCTCTCCTGTGTCGGTCACCTCTCTTCACTCGGTGTGTAGATTTCCCACTTTCACTCGCCTCTCTCTTTTCCCTCTCATTCATCAACTCTCTCTATCTTCACTCTCTCTTCCCTGTCCTGTGTCTTTTCCCTGGACACTCTCTTTTCCCTCATTTCCCCTGCTTGTCTCTTTCCCCTATTTCCCCTCTCCTGTGTCGGTCACCACTCTTCATTCGCTGTGTAGATTTCCCACTTTCACTCGCCTCTCTTTTTTCCCTCTCATTCATCCACTCTCTCTCTTCACTCTCTCTTCCCAGTCATGTCTCTTTTACCTGGAATTTCTCTTTTCCCTCTTTTCCCCTGCTTGTCTCTTTCCCCTCTTTCCCCTCTCCTGTGTCTGTCACCTCACTTCATTCGGTGTGTAGATTTCCCACTTTCACTCGCCTCTCTCTTTTCCGTCTCATTCATCAACTCTCTCTCTTCACTCTCTCCTCCCTGTCCTGTCTCTTTTCCCTGGACACTCTCTTTTCCCCGGCTTGTCTCTTTCCCCTCTTTCCCCTCTCATGTGTCTGTCACCTCACTTCACTCGGTGTCTAATTTTCCCCGCTTTCACTCGCCTCTCTCTTTTCCCTCTCATTCATCAACTCTCTCTATCTTCACTCTCTCTTCCCTGTCCTGTGTGTTTTCCCTGGACACTCTCTTTTCCCTCTTTTCCCCGGCTTGTCTCTTTCCCCTATTTCCCCTCTCCTGTGTCTGTCACCTCTCTTCACTCGGTGTCTACTTTTCCCTGCTTTCACTCGCCTCTCTCTTTCCCCTCTCATTCATCAACTCTCTCTTTTCCCTCTCTCTTCACTGTCCTGTCTCTTTTCCCTGGAACTTCTCTTTTCCCTCTTTTCCTCTGTTTGTCTCTTTCCCCTCTTTCCCCTCTCCTGTGTCGGTCACCTCTCTTCATTCGGTGTGTAGATTTCCCACTTCCACTCGCCTCTCTCTTTTCCCTCTCATTCATCAACTCTCTCTCTCTTCACTCTCTCTTCCCTGTCCTGTCTCTTTTCCCTGGACACTCTCTTTTCCCTCTTTTCCCCTGCTTGTCTCTGTCCCCTCTTTCCCCTCTCCTGTGTCGGTCACCTCTCTTCACTCGCTGTGTAAATGTACCACTTTCTCTCGCCTCTCTCTTTCCCCTCTCATTCATCAACTCTCTCTTTTCACTCTCTCTTCCCAGTCATGTCTCTTTTCTCTGGACACTCTCTTTTCCCCGGACACTCTCTTTTCCCCGGCTTGTCTCTTTCCCCTCTTTCCCCTCTCCTGTGTCTGTCACCTCTCTTCACTCGGTGTCTACTTTTCCCCGCTTTCACTCGCCTCTCTCTTTCCCCTCTCATTCATCAACTCTCTCTCTTCACTCTCTCCTCCCTGTCATGTCTCTTTTCCCTGGACACTCTCTTTTCCCCGGACACTCTCTTTTCCCCGGCTTGTCTCTTTCCCCTCTTTCCCCTCTCCTGTGTCTGTCACCTCTCTTCACTCGGTGTCTACTTTTCCCTGCTTTCACTCGCCTCTCTCTTTCCCCTCTCATTCATCAACTCTCTCTCTTCACTCTCTCCTCCCAGTCATGTCTCTTTTCCCTGGAATTTCTCTTTTCCCTCTTTTCCCCGGCTTGTCTCTTTCCCCTCTTTCCCCTCTCCTGTGTCTGTCACCTCTCTTCACTCGGTGTCTACTTTTCCCCGCTTTCACTCGCCTCTCTCTTTCCCCTCTCATTCATCAACTCTCTCTCTTCACTCTCTCCTCCCTGTCCTGTCTCTTTTCCCTGGACACTCTCTTTTCCCCGGACACTCTCTTTTCCTCGGCTTGTCTCTTTCCCCTCTTTCCCCTCTCCTGTGTCGGTCACCTCTCTTCACTCGGTGTGTAGATTTCCCACTTTCACTCGCCTCTCTCTTTTCCCTCTCATTCATCAACTCTCTCTATCTTCACTCTCTCTTCCCTGTCCTGTGTCTTTTCCCTGGACACTCTCTTTTCCCTCATTTCCCCTGCTTGTCTCTTTCCCCTATTTCCCCTCTCCTGTGTCGGTCACCACTCTTCATTCGCTGTGTAGATTTCCCACTTTCACTCGCCTCTCTTTTTTCCCTCTCATTCATCCACTCTCTCTCTTCACTCTCTCTTCCCAGTCATGTCTCTTTTACCTGGAATTTCTCTTTTCCCTCTTTTCCCCTGCTTGTCTCTTTCCCCTCTTTCCCCTCTCCTGTGTCTGTCACCTCACTTCATTCGGTGTGTAGATTTCCCACTTTCACTCGCCTCTCTCTTTTCCGTCTCATTCATCAACTCTCTCTCTTCACTCTCTCCTCCCTGTCCTGTCTCTTTTCCCTGGACACTCTCTTTTCCCCGGCTTGTCTCTTTCCCCTCTTTCCCCTCTCATGTGTCTGTCACCTCTCTTCACTCGGTGTCTACTTTTCCCCGCTTTCACTCGCCTCTCTCTTTTCCCTCTCATTCATCAACTCTCTCTATCTTCACTCTCTCTTCCCTGTCCTGTGTGTTTTCCCTGGACACTCTCTTTTCCCTCTTTTCCCCGGCTTGTCTCTTTCCCCTATTTCCCCTCTCCTGTGCCTGTCACCTCTCTTCATTCGGTGTGTAGATTTCCCACTTTCACTCGCCTCTCTCTTTTCCCTCTCATTCATCAACTCTCTCTATCTTCACTCTCTCTTCCCTGTCCTGTGTGTTTTCCCTGGACACTCTCTTTTCCCTCGTTTCCCCGGCTTGTCTCTTTCCCCTATTTCCCCTCTCCTTGCCTGTCACCTCTCTTCATTCGGTGTGTAGATTTCCCACTTTCACTCGCCTCTCTCTTTTCCCTCTCATTCCTGAAATCTCTCTTTTCCCTTGCCTGTCGCTTTTCCCTCTTTTGCCTTTTCTCAATGAACTCTTCCCTCTTCACCCTCAGCAGTCACTTCCCCCTGCTTTCCCTCAACTCCCTCTTTTCCACCTTTTCCCTCGCTTGTCTCTTTTCCCTGTTTCCCCTCGCCTGTCTCTCTCACCTCTGTTCTCTCGGCGTTCTTTTCCCCCGCTTTCACTCGCCTTCCTCTATTCCCTCCCTTTCCTCCACTCTCTCTTTTCCCTCTCTCTTCACTGTCCTGTCTCTTTTCCCTGGAACTTCTCTTTTCCCTCTTTTCCTCTGTTTGTCTCTTTCCCCTATTTCCCCTCTCCTGTGTCTGTCACCTCTCTTCACTCGGTGTCTACTTTTCCCTGCTTTCACTCGCCTCTCTCTTTCCCCTCTCATTCATCAACTCTCTCTCTTCACTCTCTCCTCCCTGTCCTGTCTCTTTTCCCTGGACACTCTCTTTTCCCCGGACACTCTCTTTTCCTCGGCTTGTCTCTTTCCCCTCTTTCCCCTCTCCTGTGTCGGTCACCTCTCTTCACTCGGTGTGTAGATTTCCCACTTTCACTCGCCTCTCTCTTTTCCCTCTCATTCATCAACTCTCTCTATCTTCACTCTCTCTTCCCTGTCCTGTGTCTTTTCCCTGGACACTCTCTTTTCCCTCATTTCCCCTGCTTGTCTCTTTCCCCTATTTCCCCTCTCCTGTGTCGGTCACCACTCTTCATTCGCTGTGTAGATTTCCCGCTTTCACTCGCCTCTCTCTTTTCCCTCTCATTCATCAACTCTCTCTATCTTCACTCTCTCTTCCCTGTCCTGTGTGTTTTCCCTGGACACTCTCTTTTCCCTCTTTTCCCCGGCTTGTCTCTTTCCCCTATTTCCCCTCTCCTGTGCCTGTCACCTCTCTTCATTCGGTGTGTAGATTTCCCACTTTCACTCGCCTCTCTCTTTTCCCTCTCATTCCTGAAATCTCTCTTTTCCCTTGCCTGTCGCTTTTCCCTCTTTTGCCTTTTCTCCATGAACTCTTCCCTCTTCACCCTCAGCAGTCACTTTCCCCTGCTTTCCCTCAACTCCCTCTTTTCCACCTTTTCCCTCGCTTGTCTCTTTTCCCTGTTTCCCCTCGCCTGTCTCTCTCACCTCTGTTCTCTCGGCGTTCTTTTCCCCCGCTTTCACTCGCCTCTCTCTTTTCCCTCTCATTCATCAACTCTCTCTTTTCCCTCTCTCTTCACTGTCCTGTCTCTTTTCCCTGGAACTTCTCTTTTCCCTCTTTTCCTCTGTTTGTCTCTTTCCCCCCTTTCCCCTCTCCTGTGTCGGTCACCTCTCTTCATTCGGTGTGTAGATTTCCCACTTCCACTCGCCTCTCTCTTTCCCTCTCATTCATCAACTCTCTCTCTCTTCACTCTCTCTTCCCTGTCCTGTCTCTTTTCCCTGGACACTCTCTTTTCCCTCTTTTCCCCTGCTTGTCTCTGTCCCCTCTTTCCCCTCTCCTGTGTCGGTCACCTCTCTTCACTCGCTGTGTAAATGTCCCACTTTCTCTCGCCTCTCTCTTTCCCCTCTCATTCATCAACTCTCTCTCTTCACTCTCTCCTCCCTGTCCTGTCTCTTTTCCCTGGACACTCTCTTTTCCCCGGACACTCTCTTTTCCTCGGCTTGTCTCTTTCCCCTCTTTCCCCTCTCCTGTGTCGGTCACCTCTCTTCACTCGGTGTGTAGATTTCCCACTTTCACTCGCCTCTCTCTTTTCCCTCTCATTCATCAACTCTCTCTATCTTCACTCTCTCTTCCCTGTCCTGTGTCTTTTCCCTGGACACTCTCTTTTCCCTCATTTCCCCTGCTTGTCTCTTTCCCCTATTTCCCCTCTCCTGTGTCGGTCACCACTCTTCATTCGCTGTGTAGATTTCCCACTTTCACTCGCCTCTCTTTTTTCCCTCTCATTCATCCACTCTCTCTCTTCACTCTCTCTTCCCAGTCATGTCTCTTTTACCTGGAATTTCTCTTTTCCCTCTTTTCCCCTGCTTGTCTCTTTCCCCTCTTTCCCCTCTCCTGTGTCTGTCACCTCACTTCATTCGGTGTGTAGATTTCCCACTTTCACTCGCCTCTCTCTTTTCCCTCTCATTCATCAACTCTCTCTATCTTCACTCTCTCTTCCCTGTCCTGTGTCTTTTCCCTGGACACTCTCTTTTCCCTCATTTCCCCTGCTTGTCTCTTTCCCCTATTTCCCCTCTCCTGTGTCGGTCACCACTCTTCATTCGCTGTGTAGATTTCCCGCTTTCACTCGCCTCTCTCTTTTCCCTCTCATTCATCAACTCTCTCTATCTTCACTCTCTCTTCCCTGTCCTGTGTGTTTTCCCTGGACACTCTCTTTTCCCTCGTTTCCCCGGCTTGTCTCTTTCCCCTATTTCCCCTCTCCTGTGCCTGTCACCTCTCTTCATTCGGTGTGTAGATTTCCCACTTTCACTCGCCTCTCTCTTTTCCCTCTCATTCCTGAAATCTCTCTTTCCCCTTGCCTGTCGCTTTTCCCTCTTTTGCCTTTTCTCCATGAACTCTTCCCTCTTCACCCTCAGCAGTCACTTTCCCCTGCTTTCCCTCAACTCCCTCTTTTCCACCTTTTCCCTCGCTTGTCTCTTTTCCCTGTTTCCCCTCGCCTGTCTCTCTCACCTCTGTTCTCTCGGCGTTCTTTTCCCCCGCTTTCACTCGCCTTCCTCTATTCCCTCCCTTTCCTCCACTCTCTCTCTTCACTCTCTCTTCCCTGTCCTGTCTCTTTTCCCTGGACACTCTCTTTTCCCTCTTTTCCCCTGCTTGTCTCTGTCCCCTCTTTCCCCTCTCCTGTGTCGGTCACCTCTCTTCACTCGCTGTGTAAATGTCCCACTTTCTCTCGCCTCTCTCTTTCCCCTCTCATTCATCAACTCTCTCTTTTCACTCTCTCTTCCCAGTCATGTCTCTTTTCTCTGGACACTCTCTTTTCCCCGGACACTCTCTTTTCCCCGGCTTGTCTCTTTCCCCTCTTTACCCTCTCCTGTGTCTGTCACCTCTCTTCACTCGGTGTCTACTTTTCCCTGCTTTCACTCGCCTCTCTCTTTCCCCTCTCATTCATCAACTCTCTCTTTTCACTCTCTCTTCCCAGTCATGTCTCTTTTCCCTGGAATTTCTCTTTTCCCTCTTTTCCCCGGCTTGTCTCTTTCCCCTCTTTCCCCTCTCCTGTGTCTGTCACCTCTCTTCACTCGGTGTCTACTTTTCCCTGCTTTCACTCGCCTCTCTCTTTCCCCTCTCATTCATCAACTCTCTCTTTTCACTCTCTCTTCCCAGTCATGTCTCTTTTCCCTGGAATTTCTCTTTTCCCTCTTTTCCCCTGCTTGTCTCTTTCCCTTCTCCTGTGTCTGTCACCTCACTTCATTCGGTGTGTAGATTTCCCACTTTCACTCGCCTCTCTCTTTTCCGTCTCATTCATCAACTCTCTCTCTTCACTCTCTCCTCCCTGTCCTGTCTCTTTTCCCTGGGCTCTCTCTTTTCCCCGGCTTGTCTCTTTCCCCTCTTTCCCCTCTCCTGTGTCTGTCACCTCACTTCACTCGGTGTCTACTTTTCCCCGCTTTCACTCGCCTCTCTCTTTTCCCTCTCATTCATCAACTCTCTCTATCTTCACTCTCTCTTCCCTGTCCTGTGTGTTTTCCCTGGACACTCTCTTTTCCCTCTTTTCCCCGGCTTGTCTCTTTCCCCTATTTCCCCTCTCCTGTGCCTGTCACCTCTCTTCATTCCGTGTGTAGATTTCCCATTTTCACTCGCCTCTCTCTTTTCCCTCTCATTCCTGAAATCTCTCTTTTCCCTTGCCTGTCGCTTTTCCCTCTTTTGCCTTTTCTCCATGAACTCTTCCCACTTTACCCTCAGCAGTCACTTTCCCCTGCTTTCCCTCAACTCCCTCTTTTCCACCTTTTCCCTCGCTTGTCTCTTTTCCCTGTTTCCCCTCGCCTGTCTCTCTCACCTCTGTTCTCTCGGCGTTCTTTTCCCCCGCTTTCACTCGCCTTCCTCTATTCCCTCCCTTTCCTCCACTCTCTCTTTTCCCTCTCTCTTCACTGTCCTGTCTCTTTTCCCTGGAACTTCTCTTTTCCCTCTTTTCCTCTGTTTGTCTCTTTCCCCTCTTTCCCCTCTCCTGTGTCGGTCACCTCTCTTCACTCGCTGTGTAAATGTACCACTTTCTCTCGCCTCTCTCTTTCCCCTCTCATTCATCAACTCTCTCTTTTCACTCTCTCTTCCCTGTCCTGTCTCTTTTCCCTGGACACTCTCTTTTCCCCGGACACTCTCTTTTCCTCGGCTTGTCTCTTTCCCCTCTTTCCCCTCTCCTGTGTCGGTCACCTCTCTTCACTCGGTGTGTAGATTTCCCACTTTCACTCGCCTCTCTCTTTTCCCTCTCATTCATCAACTCTCTCTATCTTCACTCTCTCTTCCCTGTCCTGTGTCTTTTCCCTGGACACTCTCTTTTCCCTCATTTCCCCTGCTTGTCTCTTTCCCCTATTTCCCCTCTCCTGTGTCGGTCACCACTCTTCATTCGCTGTGTAGATTTCCCACTTTCACTCGCCTCTCTTTTTTCCCTCTCATTCATCCACTCTCTCTCTTCACTCTCTCTTCCCAGTCATGTCTCTTTTACCTGGAATTTCTCTTTTCCCTCTTTTCCCCTGCTTGTCTCTTTCCCCTCTTTCCCCTCTCCTGTGTCTGTCACCTCACTTCATTCGGTGTGTAGATTTCCCACTTTCACTCGCCTCTCTCTTTTCCGTCTCATTCATCAACTCTCTCTCTTCACTCTCTCCTCCCTGTCCTGTCTCTTTTCCCTGGACACTCTCTTTTCCCCGGCTTGTCTCTTTCCCCTCTTTCCCCTCTCCTGTGTCTGTCACCTCACTTCATTCGGTGTGTAGATTTCCCACTTTCACTCGCCTCTCTCTTTTCCGTCTCATTCATCAACTCTCTCTCTCTTCACTCTCTCTTCCCTGTCCTGTCTCTTTTCCCTGGACACTCTCTTTTCCCTCTTTTCCCCTGCTTGTCTCTGTCCCCTCTTTCCCCTCTCCTGTGTCGGTCACCTCTCTTCACTCGCTGTGTAAATGTCCCACTTTCTCTCGCCTCTCTCTTTTCCCTCTCATTCATCAACTCTCTCTCTTCACTCTCTCCTCCCTGTCCTGTCTCTTTTCCCTGGACACTCTCTTTTCCCCGGACACTCTCTTTTCCTCGGCTTGTCTCTTTCCCCTCTTTCCCCTCTCCTGTGTCGGTCACCTCTCTTCACTCGGTGTGTAGATTTCCCACTTTCACTCGCCTCTCTCTTTTCCCTCTCATTCATCAACTCTCTCTATCTTCACTCTCTCTTCCCTGTCCTGTGTCTTTTCCCTGGACACTCTCTTTTCCCTCATTTCCCCTGCTTGTCTCTTTCCCCTATTTCCCCTCTCCTGTGTCGGTCACCACTCTTCATTCGCTGTGTAGATTTCCCACTTTCACTCGCCTCTCTTTTTTCCCTCTCATTCATCCACTCTCTCTCTTCACTCTCTCTTCCCAGTCATGTCTCTTTTACCTGGAATTTCTCTTTTCCCTCTTTTCCCCTGCTTGTCTCTTTCCCCTCTTTCCCCTCTCCTGTGTCTGTCACCTCACTTCATTCGGTGTGTAGATTTCCCACTTTCACTCGCCTCTCTCTTTTCCGTCTCATTCATCAACTCTCTCTCTTCACTCTCTCCTCCCTGTCCTGTCTCTTTTCCCTGGACACTCTCTTTTCCCCGGCTTGTCTCTTTCCCCTCTATCCCCTCTCATGTGTCTGTCACCTCACTTCACTCGGTGTCTAATTTTCCCCGCTTTCACTCGCCTCTCTCTTTTCCCTCTCATTCATCAACTCTCTCTATCTTCACTCTCTCTTCCCTGTCCTGTGTGTTTTCCCTGGACACTCTCTTTTCCCTCTTTTCCCCGGCTTGTCTCTTTCCCCTATTTCCCCTCTCCTGTGTCTGTCACCTCTCTTCACTCGGTGTCTACTTTTCCCTGCTTTCACTCGCCTCTCTCTTTCCCCTCTCATTCATCAACTCTCTCTTTTCACTCTCTCTTCCCAGTCATGTCTCTTTTCCCTGGAATTTCTCTTTTCCCTCTTTTCCCCGGCTTGTCTCTTTCCCCTCTTTCCCCTCTCCTGTGTCTGTCACCTCTCTTCACTCGGTGTCTACTTTTCCCCGCTTTCACTCGCCTCTCTCTTTCCCCTCTCATTCATCAACTCTCTCTCTTCACTCTCTCCTCCCTGTCCTGTCTCTTTTCCCTGGACACTCTCTTTTCCCCGGACACTCTCTTTTCCTCGGCTTGTCTCTTTCCCCTCTTTCCCCTCTCCTGTGTCGGTCACCTCTCTTCACTCGGTGTGTAGATTTCCCACTTTCACTCGCCTCTCTCTTTTCCCTCTCATTCATCAACTCTCTCTATCTTCACTCTCTCTTCCCTGTCCTGTGTCTTTTCCCTGGACACTCTCTTTTCCCTCATTTCCCCTGCTTGTCTCTTTCCCCTATTTCCCCTCTCCTGTGTCGGTCACCACTCTTCATTCGCTGTGTAGATTTCCCGCTTTCACTCGCCTCTCTCTTTTCCCTCTCATTCATCAACTCTCTCTATCTTCACTCTCTCTTCCCTGTCCTGTGTGTTTTCCCTGGACACTCTCTTTTCCCTCGTTTCCCCGGCTTGTCTCTTTCCCCTATTTCCCCTCTCCTGTGCCTGTCACCTCTCTTCATTCGGTGTGTAGATTTCCCACTTTCACTCGCCTCTCTCTTTTCCCTCTCATTCCTGAAATCTCTCTTTTCCCTTGCCTGTCGCTTTTCCCTCTTTTGCCTTTTCTCCATGAACTCTTCCCTCTTCACCCTCAGCAGTCACTTTCCCCTGCTTTCCCTCAACTCCCTCTTTTCCACCTTTTCCCTCGCTTGTCTCTTTTCCCTGTTTCCCCTCGCCTGTCTCTCTCACCTCTGTTCTCTCGGCGTTCTTTTCCCCCGCTTTCACTCGCCTTCCTCTATTCCCTCCCTTTCCTCCACTCTCTCTCTTCACTCTCTCTTCCCTGTCCTGTCTCTTTTCCCTGGACACTCTCTTTTCCCTCTTTTCCCCTGCTTGTCTCTGTCCCCTCTTTCCCCTCTCCTGTGTCGGTCACCTCTCTTCACTCGCTGTGTAAATGTCCCACTTTCTCTCGCCTCTCTCTTTCCCCTCTCATTCATCAACTCTCTCTTTTCACTCTCTCTTCCCAGTCATGTCGCTTTTCTCTGGACACTCTCTTTTCCCCGGACACTCTCTTTTCCCCGGCTTGTCTCTTTCCCCTCTTTCCCCTCTCCTGTGTCTGTCACCTCTCTTCACTCGGTGTCTACTTTTCCCTGCTTTCACTCGCCTCTCTCTTTCCCCTCTCATTCATCAACTCTCTCTCTTCACTCTCTCCTCCCTGTCATGTCTCTTTTCCCTGGAATTTCTCTTTTCCCTCTTTTCCCCGGCTTGTCTCTTTCCCCTCTTTCCCCTCTCCTGTGTCTGTCACCTCTCTTCACTCGGTGTCTACTTTTCCCCGCTTTCACTCGCCTCTCTCTTTCCCCTCTCATTCATCAACTCTCTCTCTTCACTCTCTCCTCCCTGTCCTGTCTCTTTTCCCTGGACACTCTCTTTTCCCCGGACACTCTCTTTTCCTCGGCTTGTCTCTTTCCCCTCTTTCCCCTCTCCTGTGTCGGTCACCTCTCTTCACTCGGTGTGTAGATTTCCCACTTTCACTCGCCTCTCTCTTTTCCCTCTCATTCATCAACTCTCTCTATCTTCACTCTCTCTTCCCTGTCCTGTGTCTTTTCCCTGGACACTCTCTTTTCCCTCATTTCCCCTGCTTGTCTCTTTCCCCTATTTCCCCTCTCCTGTGTCGGTCACCACTCTTCATTCGCTGTGTAGATTTCCCACTTTCACTCGCCTCTCTTTTTTCCCTCTCATTCATCCACTCTCTCTCTTCACTCTCTCTTCCCAGTCATGTCTCTTTTACCTGGAATTTCTCTTTTCCCTCTTTTCCCCTGCTTGTCTCTTTCCCCTCTTTCCCCTCTCCTGTGTCTGTCACCTCACTTCATTCGGTGTGTAGATTTCCCACTTTCACTCTCCTCTCTCTTTTCCGTCTCATTCATCAACTCTCTCTCTTCACTCTCTCCTCCCTGTCCTGTCTCTTTTCCCTGGACACTCTCTTTTCCCCGGCTTGTCTCTTTCCCCTCTTTCCCCTCTCATGTGTCTGTCACCTCTCTTCACTCGGTGTCTACTTTTCCCCGCTTTCACTCGCCTCTCTCTTTTCCCTCTCATTCATCAACTCTCTCTATCTTCACTCTCTCTTCCCTGTCCTGTGTGTTTTCCCTGGACACTCTCTTTTCCCTCTTTTCCCCGGCTTGTCTCTTTCCCCTATTTCCCCTCTCCTGTGCCTGTCACCTCTCTTCATTCGGTGTGTAGATTTCCCACTTTCACTCGCCTCTCTCTTTTCCCTCTCATTCCTGAAATCTTTCTTTTCCCTTGCCTGTCGCTTTTCCCTCTTTTGCCTTTTCTCCATGAACTCTTCCCTCTTTACCCTCAGCAGTCACTTTCCCCTGCTTTCCCTCAACTCCCTCTTTTCCACCTTTTCCCTCGCTTGTCTCTTTTCCCTGTTTCCCCTCGCCTGTCTCTCTCACCTCTGTTCTCTCGGCGTTCTTTTCCCCCGCTTTCACTCGCCTCTCTCTTTTCCCTCTCATTCATCAAATCTCTCTCTTCACTCTCTCTTCCCTGTCCTGTCTCTTTTCCCTGGACACTCTCTTTTCCCTCTTTTCCCCTGCTTGTCTCTGTCCCCTCTTTCCCCTCTCCTGTGTCGGTCACCTCTCTTCACTCGCTGTGTAAATGTCCCACTTTCTCTCGCCTCTCTCTTTCCCCTCTCATTCATCAACTCTCTCTTTTCACTCTCTCTTCCCAGTCATGTCTCTTTTCTCTGGACACTCTCTTTTCCCCGGACACTCTCTTTTCCCCGGCTTGTCTCTTTCCCCTCTTTACCCTCTCCTGTGTCTGTCACCTCTCTTCACTCGGTGTCTACTTTTCCCTGCTTTCACTCGCCTCTCTCTTTCCCCTCTCATTCATCAACTCTCTCTTTTCACTCTCTCTTCCCAGTCATGTCTCTTTTCCCTGGAATTTCTCTTTTCCCTCTTTTCCCCGGCTTGTCTCTTTCCCCTCTTTCCCCTCTCCTGTGTCTGTCACCTCTCTTCACTCGGTGTCTACTTTTCCCTGCTTTCACTCGCCTCTCTCTTTCCCCTCTCATTCATCAACTCTCTCTTTTCACTCTCTCTTCCCAGTCATGTCTCTTTTCCCTGGAATTTCTCTTTTCCCTCTTTTCCCCTGCTTGTCTCTTTCCCTTCTCCTGTGTCTGTCACCTCACTTCATTCGGTGTGTATATTTCCCACTTTCACTCGCCTCTCTCTTTTCCCTCTCATTCATCAACTCTCTCTCTTCACTCTCTCCTCCCTGTCCTGTCTCTTTTCCCTGGGCTCTCTCTTTTCCCCGGCTTGTCTCTTTCCCCTCTTTCCCCTCTCCTGTGTCTGTCACCTCACTTCACTCGGTGTCTACTTTTCCCCGCTTTCACTCGCCTCTCTCTTTCCCCTCTCATTCATCAACTCTCTCTCTTCACTCTCTCCTCCCTGTCCTGTCTCTTTTCCCTGGACACTCTCTTTTCCCCGGCTTGTCTCTTTCCCCTCTTTCCCCTCTCCTGTGTCTGTCACCTCACTGCACTCGGTGTCTACTTTTCCCCGCTTTCACTCGCCTCTCTCTTTTCCCTCTCATTCATCAACTCTCTCTATCTTCACTCTCTCTTCCCTGTCCTGTGTGTTTTCCCTGGACACTCTCTTTTCCCTCTTTTCCCCGGCTTGTCTCTTTCCCCTATTTCCCCTCTCCTGTGCCTGTCACCTCTCTTCATTCGGTGTGTAGATTTCCCACTTTCACTCGCCTCTCTCTTTTCCCTCTCATTCCTGAAATCTCTCTTTTCCCTTGCCTGTCGCTTTTCCCTCTTTTGCCTTTTCTCCATGAACTCTTCCCTCTTTACCCTCAGCAGTCACTTTCCCCTGCTTTCCCTCAACTCCCTCTTTTCCACCTTTTCCCTCGCTTGTCTCTTTTCCCTGTTTCCCCTCGCCTGTCTCTCTCACCTCTGTTCTCTCGGCGTTCTTTTCCCCCGCTTTCACTCGCCTTCCTCTATTCCCTCCCTTTCCTCCACTCTCTCTTTTCCCTCTCTCTTCACTGTCCTGTCTCTTTTCCCTGGAACTTCTCTTTTCCCTCTTTTCCTCTGTTTGTCTCTTTCCCCTCTTTCCCCTCTCCTGTGTCGGTCACCTCTCTTCATTCGGTGTGTAGATTTCCCACTTCCACTCGCCTCTCTCTTTTCCCTCTCATTCATCAACTCTCTCTCTCTTCACTCTCTCTTCCCTGTCCTGTCTCTTTTCCCTGGACACTCTCTTTTCCCTCTTTTCCCCTGCTTGTCTCTGTCCCCTCTTTCCCCTCTCCTGTGTCGGTCACCTCTCTTCACTCGCTGTGTAAATGTACCACTTTCTCTCGCCTCTCTCTTTCCCCTCTCATTCATCAACTCTCTCTTTTCACTCTCTCTTCCCAGTCATGTCTCTTTTCTCTGGACACTCTCTTTTCCCCGGACACTCTCTTTTCCCCGGCTTGTCTCTTTCCCCTCTTTCCCCTCTCCTGTGTCTGTCACCTCTCTTCACTCGGTGTCTACTTTTCCCCGCTTTCACTCGCCTCTCTCTTTCCCCTCTCATTCATCAACTCTCTCTCTTCACTCTCTCCTCCCTGTCATGTCTCTTTTCCCTGGACACTCTCTTTTCCCCGGACACTCTCTTTTCCCCGGCTTGTCTCTTTCCCCTCTTTCCCCTCTCCTGTGTCTGTCACCTCTCTTCACTCGGTGTCTACTTTTCCCTGCTTTCACTCGCCTCTCTCTTTCCCCTCTCATTCATCAACTCTCTCTCTTCACTCTCTCCTCCCTGTCATGTCTCTTTTCCCTGGAATTTCTCTTTTCCCTCTTTTCCCCGGCTTGTCTCTTTCCCCTCTTTCCCCTCTCCTGTGTCTGTCACCTCTCTTCACTCGGTGTCTACTTTTCCCCGCTTTCACTCGCCTCTCTCTTTCCCCTCTCATTCATCAACTCTCTCTCTTCACTCTCTCCTCCCTGTCCTGTCTCTTTTCCCTGGACACTCTCTTTTCCCCGGACACTCTCTTTTCCTCGGCTTGTCTCTTTCCCCTCTTTCCCCTCTCCTGTGTCGGTCACCTCTCTTCACTCGGTGTGTAGATTTCCCACTTTCACTCGCCTCTCTCTTTTCCCTCTCATTCATCAACTCTCTCTATCTTCACTCTCTCTTCCCTGTCCTGTGTCTTTTCCCTGGACACTCTCTTTTCCCTCATTTCCCCTGCTTGTCTCTTTCCCCTATTTCCCCTCTCCTGTGTCGGTCACCACTCTTCATTCGCTGTGTAGATTTCCCACTTTCACTCGCCTCTCTTTTTTCCCTCTCATTCATCCACTCTCTCTCTTCACTCTCTCTTCCCAGTCATGTCTCTTTTACCTGGAATTTCTCTTTTCCCTCTTTTCCCCTGCTTGTCTCTTTCCCCTCTTTCCCCTCTCCTGTGTCTGTCACCTCACTTCATTCGGTGTGTAGATTTCCCACTTTCACTCGCCTCTCTCTTTTCCGTCTCATTCATCAACTCTCTCTCTTCACTCTCTCCTCCCTGTCCTGTCTCTTTTCCCTGGACACTCTCTTTTCCCCGGCTTGTCTCTTTCCCCTCTTTCCCCTCTCATGTGTCTGTCACCTCTCTTCACTCGGTGTCTACTTTTCCCCGCTTTCACTCGCCTCTCTCTTTTCCCTCTCATTCATCAACTCTCTCTATCTTCACTCTCTCTTCCCTGTCCTGTGTGTTTTCCCTGGACACTCTCTTTTCCCTCTTTTCCCCGGCTTGTCTCTTTCCCCTATTTCCCCTCTCCTGTGCCTGTCACCTCTCTTCATTCGGTGTGTAGATTTCCCACTTTCACTCGCCTCTCTCTTTTCCCTCTCATTCCTGAAATCTTTCTTTTCCCTTGCCTGTCGCTTTTCCCTCTTTTGCCTTTTCTCCATGAACTCTTCCCTCTTTACCCTCAGCAGTCACTTTCCCCTGCTTTCCCTCAACTCCCTCTTTTCCACCTTTTCCCTCGCTTGTCTCTTTTCCCTGTTTCCCCTCGCCTGTCTCTCTCACCTCTGTTCTCTCGGCGTTCTTTTCCCCCGCTTTCACTCGCCTCTCTCTTTTCCCTCTCATTCATCAAATCTCTCTCTTCACTCTCTCTTCCCTGTCATGTCTCTTTTCTCTGGACACTCTCTTTTCCCCGGACACTCTCTTTTCCCCGGCTTGTCTCTTTCCCCTCTTTACCCTCTCCTGTGTCTGTCACCTCTCTTCACTCGGTGTCTACTTTTCCCTGCTTTCACTCGCCTCTCTCTTTCCCCTCTCATTCATCAACTCTCTCTTTTCACTCTCTCTTCCCAGTCATGTCTCTTTTCCCTGGAATTTCTCTTTTCCCTCTTTTCCCCGGCTTGTCTCTTTCCCCTCTTTCCCCTCTCCTGTGTCTGTCACCTCTCTTCACTCGGTGTCTACTTTTCCCTGCTTTCACTCGCCTCTCTCTTTCCCCTCTCATTCATCAACTCTCTCTTTTCACTCTCTCTTCCCAGTCATGTCTCTTTTCCCTGGAATTTCTCTTTTCCCTCTTTTCCCCTGCTTGTCTCTTTCCCTTCTCCTGTGTCTGTCACCTCACTTCATTCGGTGTGTATATTTCCCACTTTCACTCGCCTCTCTCTTTTCCCTCTCATTCATCAACTCTCTCTCTTCACTCTCTCCTCCCTGTCCTGTCTCTTTTCCCTGGGCTCTCTCTTTTCCCCGGCTTGTCTCTTTCCCCTCTTTCCCCTCTCCTGTGTCTGTCACCTCACTTCACTCGGTGTCTACTTTTCCCCGCTTTCACTCGCCTCTCTCTTTCCCCTCTCATTCATCAACTCTCTCTCTTCACTCTCTCCTCCCTGTCCTGTCTCTTTTCCCTGGACACTCTCTTTTCCCCGGCTTGTCTCTTTCCCCTCTTTCCCCTCTCCTGTGTCTGTCACCTCACTTCACTCGGTGTCTACTTTTCCCCGCTTTCACTCGCCTCTCTCTTTTCCCTCTCATTCATCAACTCTCTCTATCTTCACTCTCTCTTCCCTGTCCTGTGTGTTTTCCCTGGACACTCTCTTTTCCCTCTTTTCCCCGGCTTGTCTCTTTCCCCTATTTCCCCTCTCCTGTGCCTGTCACCTCTCTTCATTCGGTGTGTAGATTTCCCACTTTCACTCGCCTCTCTCTTTTCCCTCTCATTCCTGAAATCTCTCTTTTCCCTTGCCTGTCGCTTTTCCCTCTTTTGCCTTTTCTCCATGAACTCTTCCCTCTTTACCCTCAGCAGTCACTTTCCCCTGCTTTCCCTCAACTCCCTCTTTTCCACCTTTTCCCTCGCTTGTCTCTTTTCCCTGTTTCCCCTCGCCTGTCTCTCTCACCTCTGTTCTCTCGGCGTTCTTTTCCCCCGCTTTCACTCGCCTTCCTCTATTCCCTCCCTTTCCTCCACTCTCTCTTTTCCCTCTCTCTTCACTGTCCTGTCTCTTTTCCCTGGAACTTCTCTTTTCCCTCTTTTCCTCTGTTTGTCTCTTTCCCCTCTTTCCCCTCTCCTGTGTCGGTCACCTCTCTTCATTCGGTGTGTAGATTTCCCACTTCCACTCGCCTCTCTCTTTTCCCTCTCATTCATCAACTCTCTCTCTCTTCACTCTCTCTTCCCTGTCCTGTCTCTTTTCCCTGGACACTCTCTTTTCCCTCTTTTCCCCTGCTTGTCTCTGTCCCCTCTTTCCCCTCTCCTGTGTCGGTCACCTCTCTTCACTCGCTGTGTAAATGTACCACTTTCTCTCGCCTCTCTCTTTCCCCTCTCATTCATCAACTCTCTCTTTTCACTCTCTCTTCCCAGTCATGTCTCTTTTCTCTGGACACTCTCTTTTCCCCGGACACTCTCTTTTCCCCGGCTTGTCTCTTTCCCCTCTTTCCCCTCTCCTGTGTCTGTCACCTCTCTTCACTCGGTGTCTACTTTTCCCCGCTTTCACTCGCCTCTCTCTTTCCCCTCTCATTCATCAACTCTCTCTCTTCACTCTCTCCTCCCTGTCATGTCTCTTTTCCCTGGACACTCTCTTTTCCCCGGACACTCTCTTTTCCCCGGCTTGTCTCTTTCCCCTCTTTCCCCTCTCCTGTGTCTGTCACCTCTCTTCACTCGGTGTCTACTTTTCCCTGCTTTCACTCGCCTCTCTCTTTCCCCTCTCATTCATCAACTCTCTCTCTTCACTCTCTCCTCCCTGTCATGTCTCTTTTCCCTGGAATTTCTCTTTTCCCTCTTTTCCCCGGCTTGTCTCTTTCCCCTCTTTCCCCTCTCCTGTGTCTGTCACCTCTCTTCACTCGGTGTCTACTTTTCCCCGCTTTCACTCGCCTCTCTCTTTCCCCTCTCATTCATCAACTCTCTCTCTTCACTCTCTCCTCCCTGTCCTGTCTCTTTTCCCTGGACACTCTCTTTTCCCCGGACACTCTCTTTTCCTCGGCTTGTCTCTTTCCCCTCTTTCCCCTCTCCTGTGTCGGTCACCTCTCTTCACTCGGTGTGTAGATTTCCCACTTTCACTCGCCTCTCTCTTTTCCCTCTCATTCATCAACTCTCTCTATCTTCACTCTCTCTTCCCTGTCCTGTGTCTTTTCCCTGGACACTCTCTTTTCCCTCATTTCCCCTGCTTGTCTCTTTCCCCTATTTCCCCTCTCCTGTGTCGGTCACCACTCTTCATTCGCTGTGTAGATTTCCCACTTTCACTCGCCTCTCTTTTTTCCCTCTCATTCATCCACTCTCTCTCTTCACTCTCTCTTCCCAGTCATGTCTCTTTTACCTGGAATTTCTCTTTTCCCTCTTTTCCCCTGCTTGTCTCTTTCCCCTCTTTCCCCTCTCCTGTGTCTGTCACCTCACTTCATTCGGTGTGTAGATTTCCCACTTTCACTCGCCTCTCTCTTTTCCGTCTCATTCATCAACTCTCTCTCTTCACTCTCTCCTCCCTGTCCTGTCTCTTTTCCCTGGACACTCTCTTTTCCCCGGCTTGTCTCTTTCCCCTCTTTCCCCTCTCATGTGTCTGTCACCTCTCTTCACTCGGTGTCTACTTTTCCCCGCTTTCACTCGCCTCTCTCTTTTCCCTCTCATTCATCAACTCTCTCTATCTTCACTCTCTCTTCCCTGTCCTGTGTGTTTTCCCTGGACACTCTCTTTTCCCTCTTTTCCCCGGCTTGTCTCTTTCCCCTATTTCCCCTCTCCTGTGCCTGTCACCTCTCTTCATTCGGTGTGTAGATTTCCCACTTTCACTCGCCTCTCTCTTTTCCCTCTCATTCATCAACTCTCTCTATCTTCACTCTCTCTTCCCTGTCCTGTGTGTTTTCCCTGGACACTCTCTTTTCCCTCGTTTCCCCGGCTTGTCTCTTTCCCCTATTTCCCCTCTCCTGTGCCTGTCACCTCTCTTCATTCGGTGTGTAGATTTCCCACTTTCACTCGCCTCTCTCTTTTCCCTCTCATTCCTGAAATCTCTCTTTTCCCTTGCCTGTCGCTTTTCCCTCTTTTGCCTTTTCTCAATGAACTCTTCCCTCTTCACCCTCAGCAGTCACTTTCCCCTGCTTTCCCTCAACTCCCTCTTTTCCACCTTTTCCCTCGCTTGTCTCTTTTCCCTGTTTCCCCTCGCCTGTCTCTCTCACCTCTGTTCTCTCGGCGTTCTTTTCCCCCGCTTTCACTCGCCTTCCTCTATTCCCTCCCTTTCCTCCACTCTCTCTCTTCACTCTCTCTTCACTGTCCTGTCTCTTTTCCCTGGAACTTCTCTTTTCCCTCTTTTCCTCTGTTTGTCTCTTTCCCCTATTTCCCCTCTCCTGTGTCGGTCACCTCTCTTCACTCGGTGTCTACTTTTCCCTGCTTTCACTCGCCTCTCTCTTTCCCCTCTCATTCATCAACTCTCTCTCTTCACTCTCTCCTCCCTGTCCTGTCTCTTTTCCCTGGACACTCTCTTTTCCCCGGACACTCTCTTTTCCTCGGCTTGTCTCTTTCCCCTCTTTCCCCTCTCCTGTGTCGGTCACCTCTCTTCACTCGGTGTGTAGATTTCCCACTTTCACTCGCCTCTCTCTTTTCCCTCTCATTCATCAACTCTCTCTATCTTCACTCTCTCTTCCCTGTCCTGTGTCTTTTCCCTGGACACTCTCTTTTCCCTCATTTCCCCTGCTTGTCTCTTTCCCCTATTTCCCCTCTCCTGTGTCGGTCACCACTCTTCATTCGCTGTGTAGATTTCCCGCTTTCACTCGCCTCTCTCTTTTCCCTCTCATTCATCAACTCTCTCTATCTTCACTCTCTCTTCCCTGTCCTGTGTGTTTTCCCTGGACACTCTCTTTTCCCTCTTTTCCCCGGCTTGTCTCTTTCCCCTATTTCCCCTCTCCTGTGCCTGTCACCTCTCTTCATTCGGTGTGTAGATTTCCCACTTTCACTCGCCTCTCTCTTTTCCCTCTCATTCCTGAAATCTTTCTTTTCCCTTGCCTGTCGCTTTTCCCTCTTTTGCCTTTTCTCCATGAACTCTTCCCTCTTTACCCTCAGCAGTCACTTTCCCCTGCTTTCCCTCAACTCCCTCTTTTCCACCTTTTCCCTCGCTTGTCTCTTTTCCCTGTTTCCCCTCGCCTGTCTCTCTCACCTCTGTTCTCTCGGCGTTCTTTTCCCCCGCTTTCACTCGCCTCTCTCTTTTCCCTCTCATTCATCAACTCTCTCTTTTCCCTCTCTCTTCACTGTCCTGTCTCTTTTCCCTTGACACTCTCTTTTCCCTCTTTTCCCCTGCTTGTCTCTGTCCCCTCTTTCCCCTCTCCTGTGTCGGTCACCTCTCTTCATTCGGTGTGTAGATTTCCCACTTCCACTCGCCTCTCTCTTTTCCCTCTCATTCATCAAATCTCTCTCTTCACTCTCTCTTCCCTGTCCTGTGTGTTTTCCCTGGACACTCTCTTTTCCCTCTTTTCCCCGGCTTGTCTCTTTCCCCTATTTCCCCTCTCCTGTGTCTGTCACCTCTCTTCACTCGGTGTCTACTTTTCCCTGCTTTCACTCGCCTCTCTCTTTCCCCTCTCATTCATCCACTCTCTCTTTTCACTCTCTCTTCCCAGTCATGTCTCTTTTACCTGGAATTTCTCTTTTCCCTCTTTTCCCCTGCTTGTCTCTTTCCCCTCTCCTGTGTCTGTCACCTCACTTCATTCGGTGTGTAGATTTCCCACTTTCACTCGCCTCTCTCTTTTCCGTCTCATTCATCAACTCTCTCTCTTCACTCTCTCCTCCCTGTCCTGTCTCTTTTCCCTGGGCTCTCTCTTTTCCCCGGCTTGTCTCTTTCCCCTCTTTCCCCTCTCCTGTGTCTGTCACCTCACTTCACTCGGTGTCTACTTTTCCCCGCTTTCACTCGCCTCTCTCTTTTCCCTCTCATTCATCAACTCTCTCTATCTTCACTCTCTCTTCCCTGTCCTGTGTGTTTTCCCTGGACACTCTCTTTTCCCTCTTTTCCCCGGCTTGTCTCTTTCCCCTATTTCCCCTCTCCTGTGCCTGTCACCTCTCTTCATTCGGTGTGTAGATTTCCCATTTTCACTCGCCTCTCTCTTTTCCCTCTCATTCCTGAAATCTCTCTTTTCCCTTGCCTGTCGCTTTTCCCTCTTTTGCCTTTTCTCCATGAACTCTTCCCTCTTCACCCTCAGCAGTCACTTTCCCCTGCTTTCCCTCAACTCCCTCTTTTCCACCTTTTCCCTCGCTTGTCTCTTTTCCCTGTTTCCCCTCGCCTGTCTCTCTCACCTCTGTTCTCTCGGCGTTCTTTCCCCCCGCTTTCACTCGCCTTCCTCTATTCCCTCCCTTTCCTCCACTCTCTCTTTTCCCTCTCTCTTCACTGTCCTGTCTCTTTTCCCTGGAACTTCTCTTTTCCCTCTTTTCCCCTGCTTGTCTCTGTCCCCTCTTTCCCCTCTCCTGTGTCGGTCACCTCTCTTCATTCGGTGTGTAGATTTCCCACTTCCACTCGCCTCTCTCTTTTCCCTCTCATTCATCAACTCTCTCTCTCTTCACTCTCTCTTCCCTGTCCTGTCTCTTTTCCCTGGACACTCTCTTTTCCCTCTTTTCCCCTGCTTGTCTCTGTCCCCTCTTTACCCTCTCCTGTGTCGGTCACCTCTCTACACTCGCTGTGTAAATGTCCCACTTTCTCTCGCCTCTCTCTTTCCCCTCTCATTCATCAACTCTCTCTTTTCACTCTCTCTTCCCAGTCATGTCTCTTTTCTCTGGACACTCTCTTTTCCCCGGACACTCTCTTTTCCCCGGCTTGTCTCTTTCCCCTCTTTCCCCTCTCCTGTGTCTGTCACCTCTCTTCACTCGGTGTCTACTTTTCCCTGCTTTCACTCGCCTCTCTCTTTCCCCTCTCATTCATCAACTCTCTCTCTTCACTCTCTCCTCCCTGTCATGTCTCTTTTCCCTGGAATTTCTCTTTTCCCTCTTTTCCCCGGCTTGTCTCTTTCCCCTCTTTCCCCTCTCCTGTGTCTGTCACCTCTCTTCACTCGGTGTCTACTTTTCCCCGCTTTCACTCGCCTCTCTCTTTCCCCTCTCATTCATCAACTCTCTCTCTTCACTCTCTCCTCCCTGTCCTGTCTCTTTTCCCTGGACACTCTCTTTTCCCCGGCTTGTCTCTTTCCCCTCTTTCCCCTCTCCTGTGTCTGTCACCTCACTTCACTCGGTGTCTACTTTTCCCCGCTTTCACTCGCCTCTCTCTTTTCCCTCTCATTCATCAACTCTCTCTATCTTCACTCTCTCTTCCCTGTCCTGTGTGTTTTCCCTGGACACTCTCTTTTCCCTCTTTTCCCCGGCTTGTCTCTTTCCCCTATTTCCCCTCTCCTGTGCCTGTCACCTCTCTTCATTCGGTGTGTAGATTTCCCACTTTCACTCGCCTCTCTCTTTTCCCTCTCATTCCTGAAATCTCTCTTTTCCCTTGCCTGTCGCTTTTCCCTCTTTTGCCTTTTCTCCATGAACTCTTCCCTCTTTACCCTCAGCAGTCACTTTCCCCTGCTTTCCCTCAACTCCCTCTTTTCCACCTTTTCCCTCGCTTGTCTCTTTTCCCTGTTTCCCCTCGCCTGTCTCTCTCACCTCTGTTCTCTCGGCGTTCTTTTCCCCCGCTTTCACTCGCCTTCCTCTATTCCCTCCCTTTCCTCCACTCTCTCTTTTCCCTCTCTCTTCACTGTCCTGTCTCTTTTCCCTGGAACTTCTCTTTTCCCTCTTTTCCTCTGTTTGTCTCTTTCCCCTCTCCTGTGTCGGTCACCTCTCTTCATTCGGTGTGTAGATTTCCCACTTCCACTCGCCTCTCTCTTTTCCCTCTCATTCATCAACTCTCTCTCTCTTCACTCTCTCTTCCCTGTCCTGTCTCTTTTCCCTGGACACTCTCTTTTCCCTCTTTTCCCCTGCTTGTCTCTGTCCCCTCTTTACCCTCTCCTGTGTCGGTCACCTCTCTACACTCGCTGTGTAAATGTCCCACTTTCTCTCGCCTCTCTCTTTCCCCTCTCATTCATCAACTCTCTCTTTTCACTCTCTCTTCCCAGTCATGTCTCTTTTCTCTGGACACTCTCTTTTCCCCGGACACTCTCTTTTCCCCGGCTTGTCTCTTTCCCCTCTTTCCCCTCTCCTGTGTCTGTCACCTCTCTTCACTCGGTGTCTACTTTTCCCTGCTTTCACTCGCCTCTCTCTTTCCCCTCTCATTCATCAACTCTCTCTTTTCACTCTCTCTTCCCAGTCATGTCTCTTTTCCCTGGAATTTCTCTTTTCCCTCTTTTCCCCGGCTTGTCTCTTTCCCCTCTTTCCCCTCTCCTGTGTCTGTCACCTCTCTTCACTCGGTGTCTACTTTTCCCCGCTTTCACTCGCCTCTCTCTTTTCCCTCTCATTCATCAACTCTCTCTCTTCACTCTCTCCTCCCTGTCCTGTCTCTTTTCCCTGGACACTCTCTTTTCCCCGGCTTGTCTCTTTCCCCTCTTTCCCCTCTCCTGTGTCTGTCACCTCACTTCACTCGGTGTCTACTTTTCCCCGCTTTCACTCGCCTCTCTCTTTTCCCTCTCATTCATCAACTCTCTCTATCTTCACTCTCTCTTCCCTGTCCTGTGTGTTTTCCCTGGACACTCTCTTTTCCCTCTTTTCCCCGGCTTGTCTCTTTCCCCTATTTCCCCTCTCCTGTGCCTGTCACCTCTCTTCATTCGGTGTGTAGATTTCCCACTTTCACTCGCCTCTCTCTTTTCCCTCTCATTCCTGAAATCTCTCTTTTCCCTTGCCTGTCGCTTTTCCCTCTTTTGCCTTTTCTCCATGAACTCTTCCCTCTTTACCCTCAGCAGTCACTTTCCCCTGCTTTCCCTCAACTCCCTCTTTTCCACCTTTTCCCTCGCTTGTCTCTTTTCCCTGTTTCCCCTCGCCTGTCTCTCTCACCTCTGTTCTCTCGGCGTTCTTTTCCCCCGCTTTCACTCGCCTTCCTCTATTCCCTCCCTTTCCTCCACTCTCTCTTTTCCCTCTCTCTTCACTGTCCTGTCTCTTTTCCCTGGAACTTCTCTTTTCCCTCTTTTCCTCTGTTTGTCTCTTTCCCCTCTCCTGTGTCGGTCACCTCTCTTCATTCGGTGTGTAGATTTCCCACTTCCACTCGCCTCTCTCTTTTCCCTCTCATTCATCAACTCTCTCTCTCTTCACTCTCTCTTCCCTGTCCTGTCTGTTTTCCCTGGACACTCTCTTTTCCCTCTTTTCCCCTGCTTGTCTCTGTCCCCTCTTTACCCTCTCCTGTGTCGGTCACCTCTCTACACTCGCTGTGTAAATGTCCCACTTTCTCTCGCCTCTCTCTTTCCCCTCTCATTCATCAACTCTCTCTTTTCACTCTCTCTTCCCAGTCATGTCTCTTTTCTCTGGACACTCTCTTTTCCCCGGACACTCTCTTTTCCCCGGCTTGTCTCTTTCCCCTCTTTCCCCTCTCCTGTGTCTGTCACCTCTCTTCACTCGGTGTCTACTTTTCCCCGCTTTCACTCGCCTCTCTCTTTCCCCTCTCATTCATCAACTCTCTCTCTTCACTCTCTCCTCCCTGTCCTGTCTCTTTTCCCTGGACACTCTCTTTTCCCCGGACACTCTCTTTTCCTCGGCTTGTCTCTTTCCCCTCTTTCCCCTCTCCTGTGTCGGTCACCACTCTTCATTCGCTGTGTAGATTTCCCACTTTCACTCGCCTCTCTTTTTTCCCTCTCATTCATCAACTCTCTCTATCTTCACTCTCTCTTCCCTGTCCTGTGTCTTTTCCCTGGACACTCTCTTTTCCCTCTTTTCCCCTGCTTGTCTCTTTCCCCTCTCCTGTGTCTGTCACCTCACTTCATTCGGTGTGTAGATTTCCCACTTTCACTCGCCTCTCTCTTTTCCGTCTCATTCATCAACTCTCTCTCTTCACTCTCTCCTCCCTGTCCTGTCTCTTTTCCCTGGGCTCTCTCTTTTCCCCGGCTTGTCTCTTTCCCCTATTTCCCCTCTCCTGTGTCTGTCACCTCACTTCACTCGGTGTCTACTTTTCCCCGCTTTCACTCGCCTCTCTCTTTTCCCTCTCATTCATCAACTCTCTCTATCTTCACTCTCTCTTCCCTGTCCTGTGTGTTTTCCCTGGACACTCTCTTTTCCCTCTTTTCCCCGGCTTGTCTCTTTCCCCTATTTCCCCTCTCCTGTGCCTGTCACCTCTCTTCATTCGGTGTGTAGATTTCCCATTTTCACTCGCCTCTCTCTTTTCCCTCTCATTCCTGAAATCTCTCTTTTCCCTTGCCTGTCGCTTTTCCCTCTTTTGCCTTTTCTCCATGAACTCTTCCCACTTTACCCTCAGCAGTCACTTTCCCCTGCTTTCCCTCAACTCCCTCTTTTCCACCTTTTCCCTCGCTTGTCTCTTTTCCCTGTTTCCCCTCGCCTGTCTCTCTCACCTCTGTTCTCTCGGCGTTCTTTTCCCCCGCTTTCACTCGCCTTCCTCTATTCCCTCCCTTTCCTCCACTCTCTCTTTTCCCTCTCTCTTCACTGTCCTGTCTCTTTTCCCTGGAACTTCTCTTTTCCCTCTTTTCCTCTGTTTGTCTCTTTCCCCTCTTTCCCCTCTCCTGTGTCGGTCACCTCTCTTCATTCGGTGTGTAGATTTCCCACTTCCACTCGCCTCTCTCTTTTCCCTCTCATTCATCAACTCTCTCTCTCTTCACTCTCTCTTCCCTGTCCTGTCTCTTTTCCCTGGACACTCTCTTTTCCCTCTTTTCCCCTGCTTGTCTCTGTCCCCTCTTTCCCCTCTCCTGTGTCGGTCACCTCTCTTCACTCGCTGTGTAAATGTCCCACTTTCTCTCGCCTCTCTCTTTCCCCTCTCATTCATCAACTCTCTCTTTTCACTCTCTCTTCCCAGTCATGTCTCTTTTCTCTGGACACTCTCTTTTCCCCGGACACTCTCTTTTCCCCGGCTTGTCTCTTTCCCCTCTTTCCCCTCTCCTGTGTCTGTCACCTCTCTTCACTCGGTGTCTACTTTTCCCTGCTTTCACTCGCCTCTCTCTTTCCCCTCTCATTCATCAACTCTCTCTTTTCACTCTCTCTTCCCAGTCATGTCTCTTTCCCCTGGAATTTCTCTTTTCCCTCTTTTCCCCGGCTTGTCTCTTTCCCCTCTTTCCCCTCTCCTGTGTCTGTCACCTCTCTTCACTCGGTGTCTACTTTTCCCCGCTTTCACTCGCCTCTCTCTTTCCCCTCTCATTCATCAACTCTCTCTCTTCACTCTCTCCTCCCTGTCCTGTCTCTTTTCCCTGGACACTCTCTTTTCCCCGGACACTCTCTTTTCCTCGGCTTGTCTCTTTCCCCTCTTTCCCCTCTCCTGTGTCGGTCACCTCTCTTCACTCGGTGTGTAGATTTCCCACTTTCACTCGCCTCTCTCTTTTCCCTCTCATTCATCAACTCTCTCTATCTTCACTCTCTCTTCCCTGTCCTGTGTCTTTTCCCTGGACACTCTCTTTTCCCTCATTTCCCCTGCTTGTCTCTTTCCCCTATTTCCCCTCTCCTGTGTCGGTCACCACTCTTCATTCGCTGTGTAGATTTCCCACTTTCACTCGCCTCTCTTTTTTCCCTCTCATTCATCCACTCTCTCTCTTCACTCTCTCTTCCCAGTCATGTCTCTTTTACCTGGAATTTCTCTTTTCCCTCTTTTCCCCTGCTTGTCTCTTTCCCCTCTCCTGTGTCTGTCACCTCACTTCATTCGGTGTGTAGATTTCCCACTTTCACTCGCCTCTCTCTTTTCCGTCTCATTCATCAACTCTCTCTCTTCACTCTCTCCTCCCTGTCCTGTCTCTTTTCCCTGGGCTCTCTCTTTTCCCCGGCTTGTCTCTTTCCCCTATTTCCCCTCTCCTGTGCCTGTCACCTCTCTTCATTCGGTGTGTAGATTTCCCATTTTCACTCGCCTCTCTCTTTTCCCTCTCATTCCTGAAATCTCTCTTTTCCCTTGCCTGTCGCTTTTCCCTCTTTTGCCTTTTCTCCATGAACTCTTCCCACTTTACCCTCAGCAGTCACTTTCCCCTGCTTTCCCTCAACTCCCTCTTTTCCACCTTTTCCCTCGCTTGTCTCTTTTCCCTGTTTCCCCTCGCCTGTCTCTCTCACCTCTGTTCTCTCGGCGTTCTTTTCCCCCGCTTTCACTCGCCTTCCTCTATTCCCTCCCTTTCCTCCACTCTCTCTTTTCCCTCTCTCTTCACTGTCCTGTCTCTTTTCCCTGGAACTTCTCTTTTCCCTCTTTTCCTCTGTTTGTCTCTTTCCCCTCTTTCCCCTCTCCTGTGTCGGTCACCTCTCTTCATTCGGTGTGTAGATTTCCCACTTCCACTCGCCTCTCTCTTTTCCCTCTCATTCATCAACTCTCTCTCTCTTCACTCTCTCTTCCCTGTCCTGTCTCTTTTCCCTGGACACTCTCTTTTCCCTCTTTTCCCCTGCTTGTCTCTGTCCCCTCTTTACCCTCTCCTGTGTCGGTCACCTCTCTACACTCGCTGTGTAAATGTCCCACTTTCTCTCGCCTCTCTCTTTCCCCTCTCATTCATCAACTCTCTCTTTTCACTCTCTCTTCCCAGTCATGTCTCTTTTCTCTGGACACTCTCTTTTCCCCGGACACTCTCTTTTCCCCGGCTTGTCTCTTTCCCCTCTTTCCCCTCTCCTGTGTCTGTCACCTCTCTTCACTCGGTGTCTACTTTTCCCTGCTTTCACTCGCCTCTCTCTTTCCCCTCTCATTCATCAACTCTCTCTTTTCACTCTCTCTTCCCAGTCATGTCTCTTTTCCCTGGAATTTCTCTTTTCCCTCTTTTCCCCGGCTTGTCTCTTTCCCCTCTTTCCCCTCTCCTGTGTCTGTCACCTCTCTTCACTCGGTGTCTACTTTTCCCCGCTTTCACTCGCCTCTCTCTTTTCCCTCTCATTCATCAACTCTCTCTCTTCACTCTCTCCTCCCTGTCCTGTCTCTTTTCCCTGGACACTCTCTTTTCCCCGGCTTGTCTCTTTCCCCTCTTTCCCCTCTCCTGTGTCTGTCACCTCACTTCACTCGGTGTCTACTTTTCCCCGCTTTCACTCGCCTCTCTCTTTTCCCTCTCATTCATCAACTCTCTCTATCTTCACTCTCTCTTCCCTGTCCTGTGTGTTTTCCCTGGACACTCTCTTTTCCCTCGTTTCCCCGGCTTGTCTCTTTCCCCTATTTCCCCTCTCCTGTGCCTGTCACCTCTCTTCATTCGGTGTGTAGATTTCCCACTTTCAGTCGCCTCTCTCTTTTCCCTCTCATTCCTGAAATCTCTCTTTTCCCTTGCCTGTCGCTTTTCCCTCTTTTGCCTTTTCTCAATGAACTCTTCCCTCTTCACCCTCAGCAGTCACTTTCCCCTGCTTTCCCTCAACTCCCTCTTTTCCACCTTTTCCCTCGCTTGTCTCTTTTCCCTGTTTCCCCTCGCCTGTCTCTCTCACCTCTGTTCTCTCGGCGTTCTTTTCCCCCGCTTTCACTCGCCTTCCTCTATTCCCTCCCTTTCCTCCACTCTCTCTTTTCCCTCTCTCTTCACTGTCCTGTCTCTTTTCCCTGGAACTTCTCTTTTCCCTCTTTTCCTCTGTTTGTCTCTTTCCCCTCTCCTGTGTCGGTCACCTCTCTTCATTCGGTGTGTAGATTTCCCACTTCCACTCGCCTCTCTCTTTTCCCTCTCATTCATCAACTCTCTCTCTCTTCACTCTCTCTTCCCTGTCCTGTCTCTTTTCCCTGGACACTCTCTTTTCCCTCTTTTCCCCTGCTTGTCTCTGTCCCCTCTTTACCCTCTCCTGTGTCGGTCACCTCTCTACACTCGCTGTGTAAATGTCCCACTTTCTCTCGCCTCTCTCTTTCCCCTCTCATTCATCAACTCTCTCTTTTCACTCTCTCTTCCCAGTCATGTCTCTTTTCTCTGGACACTCTCTTTTCCCCGGACACTCTCTCTTCCCCGGCTTGTCTCTTTCCCCTCTTTCCCCTCTCCTGTGTCTGTCACCTCTCTTCACTCGGTGTCTACTTTTCCCTGCTTTCACTCGCCTCTCTCTTTCCCCTCTCATTCATCAACTCTCTCTTTTCACTCTCTCTTCCCAGTCATGTCTCTTTTCCCTGGAATTTCTCTTTTCCCTCTTTTCCTCTGTTTGTATCTTTCCCCTCTTTCCCCTCTCCTGTGTCTGTCACCTCTCTTCACTCGGTGTCTACTTTTCCCCGCTTTCACTCGCCTCTCTCTTTTCCCTCTCATTCATCAACTCTCTCTCTTCACTCTCTCCTCCCTGTCCTGTCTCTTTTCCCTGGACACTCTCTTTTCCCCGGCTTGTCTCTTTCCCCTCTTTCCCCTCTCCTGTGTCTGTCACCTCACTTCACTCGGTGTCTACTTTTCCCCGCTTTCACTCGCCTCTCTCTTTTCCCTCTCATTCATCAACTCTCTCTATCTTCACTCTCTCTTCCCTGTCCTGTGTGTTTTCCCTGGACACTCTCTTTTCCCTCTTTTCCCCGGCTTGTCTCTTTCCCCTATTTCCCCTCTCCTGTGCCTGTCACCTCTCTTCATTCGGTGTGTAGATTTCCCACTTTCACTCGCCTCTCTCTTTTCCCTCTCATTCCTGAAATCTCTCTTTTCCCTTGCCTGTCGCTTTTCCCTCTTTTGCCTTTTCTCCATGAACTCTTCCCTCTTTACCCTCAGCAGTCACTTTCCCCTGCTTTCCCTCAACTCCCTCTTTTCCACCTTTTCCCTCGCTTGTCTCTTTTCCCTGTTTCCCCTCGCCTGTCTCTCTCACCTCTGTTCTCTCGGCGTTCTTTTCCCCCGCTTTCACTCGCCTTCCTCTATTCCCTCCCTTTCCTCCACTCTCTCTTTTCCCTCTCTCTTCACTGTCCTGTCTCTTTTCCCTGGAACTTCTCTTTTCCCTCTTTTCCTCTGTTTGTCTCTTTCCCCTCTCCTGTGTCGGTCACCTCTCTTCATTCGGTGTGTAGATTTCCCACTTCCACTCGCCTCTCTCTTTTCCCTCTCATTCATCAACTCTCTCTCTCTTCACTCTCTCTTCCCTGTCCTGTCTCTTTTCCCTGGACACTCTCTTTTCCCTCTTTTCCCCTGCTTGTCTCTGTCCCCTCTTTACCCTCTCCTGTGTCGGTCACCTCTCTACACTCGCTGTGTAAATGTCCCACTTTCTCTCGCCTCTCTCTTTCCCCTCTCATTCATCAACTCTCTCTTTTCACTCTCTCTTCCCAGTCATGTCTCTTTTCTCTGGACACTCTCTTTTCCCCGGACACTCTCTTTTCCCCGGCTTGTCTCTTTCCCCTCTTTCCCCTCTCCTGTGTCTGTCACCTCTCTTCACTCGGTGTCTACTTTTCCCCGCTTTCACTCGCCTCTCTCTTTTCCCTCTCATTCATCAACTCTCTCTCTTCACTCTCTCCTCCCTGTCCTGTCTCTTTTCCCTGGACACTCTCTTTTCCCCGGCTTGTCTCTTTCCCCTATTTCCCCTCTCCTGTGTCTGTCACCTCACTTCACTCGGTGTCTACTTTTCCCCGCTTTCACTCGCCTCTCTCTTTTCCCTCTCATTCATCAACTCTCTCTATCTTCACTCTCTCTTCCCTGTCCTGTGTGTTTTCCCTGGACACTCTCTTTTCCCTCGTTTCCCCGGCTTGTCTCTTTCCCCTATTTCCCCTCTCCTGTGCCTGTCACCTCTCTTCATTCGGTGTGTAGATTTCCCACTTTCACTCGCCTCTCTCTTTTCCCTCTCATTCCTGAAATCTCTCTTTTCCCTTGCCTGTCGCTTTTCCCTCTTTTGCCTTTTCTCCATGAACTCTTCCCTCTTCACCCTCAGCAGTCACTTTCCCCTGCTTTCCCTCAACTCCCTCTTTTCCACCTTTTCCCTCGCTTGTCTCTTTTCCCTGTTTCCCCTCGCCTGTCTCTCTCACCTCTGTTCTCTCGGCGTTCTTTTCCCCCGCTTTCACTCGCCTTCCTCTATTCCCTCCCTTTCCTCCACTCTCTCTTTTCCCTCTCTCTTCACTGTCCTGTCTCTTTTCCCTGGAACTTCTCTTTTCCCTCTTTTCCTCTGTTTGTCTCTTTCCCCTCTCCTGTGTCGGTCACCTCTCTTCATTCGGTGTGTAGATTTCCCACTTCCACTCGCCTCTCTCTTTTCCCTCTCATTCATCAACTCTCTCTCTCTTCACTCTCTCTTCCCTGTCCTGTCTCTTTTCCCTGGACACTCTCTTTTCCCTCTTATCCCCTGCTTGTCTCTGTCCCCTCTTTCCCCTCTCCTGTGTCGGTCACCTCACTTCATTCGGTGTGTAGATTTCCCACTTCCACTCGCCTCTCTCTTTTCCCTCTCATTCATCAACTCTCTCTCTCTTCACTCTCTCTTCCCTGTCCTGTCTCTTTTCCCTGGACACTCTCTTTTCCCTCTTTTCCCCTGCTTGTCTCTGTCCCCTCTTTACCCTCTCCTGTGTCGGTCACCTCTCTACACTCGCTGTGTAAATGTCCCACTTTCTCTCGCCTCTCTCTTTCCCCTCTCATTCATCAACTCTCTCTTTTCACTCTCTCTTCCCAGTCATGTCTCTTTTCTCTGGACACTCTCTTTTCCCCGGACACTCTCTCTTCCCCGGCTTGTCTCTTTCCCCTCTTTCCCCTCTCCTGTGTCTGTCACCTCTCTTCACTCGGTGTCTACTTTTCCCTGCTTTCACTCGCCTCTCTCTTTCCCCTCTCATTCATCAACTCTCTCTTTTCACTCTCTCTTCCCAGTCATGTCTCTTTTCCCTGGAATTTCTCTTTTCCCTCTTTTCCTCTGTTTGTATCTTTCCCCTCTTTCCCCTCTCCTGTGTCTGTCACCTCTCTTCACTCGGTGTCTACTTTTCCCCGCTTTCACTCGCCTCTCTCTTTTCCCTCTCATTCATCAACTCTCTCTCTTCACTCTCTCCTCCCTGTCCTGTCTCTTTTCCCTGGACACTCTCTTTTCCCCGGCTTGTCTCTTTCCCCTATTTCCCCTCTCCTGTGTCTGTCACCTCACTTCACTCGGTGTCTACTTTTCCCCGCTTTCACTCGCCTCTCTCTTTTCCCTCTCATTCATCAACTCTCTCTATCTTCACTCTCTCTTCCCTGTCCTGTGTGTTTTCCCTGGACACTCTCTTTTCCCTCGTTTCCCCGGCTTGTCTCTTTCCCCTATTTCCCCTCTCCTGTGCCTGTCACCTCTCTTCATTCGGTGTGTAGATTTCCCACTTTCACTCGCCTCTCTCTTTTCCCTCTCATTCCTGAAATCTCTCTTTTCCCTTGCCTGTCGCTTTTCCCTCTTTTGCCTTTTCTCCATGAACTCTTCCCTCTTCACCCTCAGCAGTCACTTTCCCCTGCTTTCCCTCAACTCCCTCTTTTCCACCTTTTCCCTCGCTTGTCTCTTTTCCCTGTTTCCCCTCGCCTGTCTCTCTCACCTCTGTTCTCTCGGCGTTCTTTTCCCCCGCTTTCACTCGCCTTCCTCTATTCCCTCCCTTTCCTCCACTCTCTCTTTTCCCTCTCTCTTCACTGTCCTGTCTCTTTTCCCTGGAACTTCTCTTTTCCCTCTTTTCCTCTGTTTGTCTCTTTCCCCTCTCCTGTGTCGGTCACCTCTCTTCATTCGGTGTGTAGATTTCCCACTTCCACTCGCCTCTCTCTTTTCCCTCTCATTCATCAACTCTCTCTCTCTTCACTCTCTCTTCCCTGTCCTGTCTCTTTTCCCTGGACACTCTCTTTTCCCTCTTTTCCCCTGCTTGTCTCTGTCCCCTCTTTCCCCTCTCCTGTGTCTGTCACCTCACTTCATTCGGTGTGTAGATTTCCCACTTTCACTCGCCTCTCTCTTTTCCGTCTCATTCATCAACTCTCTCTCTTCACTCTCTCCTCCCTGTCCTGTCTCTTTTCCCTGGACACTCTCTTTTCCTCGGCTTGTCTCTTTCCCCTCTTTCCCCTCTCCTGTGTCGGTCACCTCTCTTCACTCGGTGTGTAGATTTCCCACTTCCACTCGCCTCTCTCTTTTCCCTCTCATTGGTCACCTCTCTTCATTCGGTGTGTAGATTTCCCACTTCCACTCGCCTCTCTCTTTTCCCTCTCATTCATCAACTCTCTCTTTTCCCTCTCTCTTCACTGTCCTGTCTCTTTTCCCTGCAACTTCTCTTTTCCCTCTTTTCCTCTGTTTGTCTCTTTCCCCTCTTTCCCCTCTCCTGTGTCGGTCACCTCTCTTCATTCGGTGTGTAGATTTCCCACTTCCACTCGCCTCTCTCTTTTCCCTCTCATTCATCAACTCTCTCTCTCTTCACTCTCTCTTCCCTGTCCTGTCTCTTTTCCCTGGACACTCTCTTTTCCCTCTTTTCCCCTGCTTGTCTCTGTCCCCTTTTTACCCTCTCCTGTGTCGGTCACCTCTCTTCACTCGCTGTGTAAATGTCCCACTTTCTCTCGCCTCTCTCTTTCCCCTCTCATTCATCAACTCTCTCTTTTCACTCTCTCTTCCCAGTCATGTCTCTTTTCTCTGGACACTCTCTTTTCCCCGGACACTCTCTTTTCCCCGGCTTGTCTCTTTCCCCTCTTTCCCCTCTCCTGTGTCTGTCACCTCTCTTCACTCGGTGTCTACTTTTCCCCGCTTTCACTCGCCTCTCTCTTTCCCCTCTCATTCATCAACTCTCTCTCTTCACTCTCTCCTCCCTGTCCTGTCTCTTTTCCCTGGACACTCTCTTTTCCCCGGACACTCTCTTTTCCCCGGCTTGTCTCTTTCCCCTATTTCCCCTCTCCTGTGCCGGTCACCTCTCTTCATTCGGTGTGTAGATTTCCCACTTTCACTCGCCTCTCTCTTTTCCCTCTCGTTCCTGAAATCTCTCTTTTCCCTTGCCTGTCGCTTTTCCCTCTTTTGCCTTTTCTCCATGAACTCTTCCCTCTTTACCCTCAGCAGTCACTTTCCCCTGCTTTCCCTCAACTCCCTCTTTTCCACCTTTTCCCTCGCTTGTCTCTTTTCCCTGTTTCCCCTCGCCTGTCTCTCCCACCTCTGTTCTCTCGGCCTTCTTTTCCCCCGATTTCACTCGCCTTCCTCTATTCCCTCCCTTTCCTCCACTCTCTCTTTTCCCTCTCTCTTCACTGTCCTGTCTCTTTTCCCTGCAACTTCTCTTTTCCCTCTTTTCCTCTGTTTGTCTCTTTCCCCTCTTTCCCCTCTCCTGTGTCGGTCACCTCTCTTCATTCGGTGTGTAGATTTCCCACTTCCACTCGCCTCTCTCTTTTCCCTCTCATTCATCAACTCTCTCTCTCTTCACTCTCTCTTCCCTGTCCTGTCTCTTTTCCCTGGACACTCTCTTTTCCCTCTTTTCCCCTGCTTGTCTCTGTCCCCTCTTTACCATCTCCTGTGTCGGTCACCTCTCTTCACTCGCTGTGTAAATGTCCCACTTTCTCTCGCCTCTCTCTTTCCCCTCTCATTCATCAACTCTCTCTTTTCACTCTCTCTTCCCAGTCATGTCTCTTTTCTCTGGACACTCTCTTTTCCCCGGACACTCTCTTTTCCCCGGCTTGTCTCTTTCCCCTCTTTCCCCTCTCCTGTGTCTGTCACCTCTCTTCACTCGGTGTCTACTTTTCCCTGCTTTCACTCGCCTCTCTCTTTCCCCTCTCATTCATCAACTCTCTCTCTTCACTCTCTCCTCCCTGTCCTGTCTCTTTTCCCTGGACACTCTCTTTTCCCTGGACACTCTCTTTTCCCTCTTTTCCCCTGCTTGTCTCTGTCCCCTCTTTCCCCTCTCCTGTGTCGGTCACCTCTCTTCATTCGGTGTGTAAATGTCCCACGTTCTCTCGCCTCTCTCTTTCCCCTCTCATTCATCAACTCTGTCTTTTCACTCTCTCTTCCCTGTCCTGTCTCTTTTCCCTGGAATTTCTCTTTTCCCTCTTTTCCTCTGTTTGTCTCTTTCCCCTCTTTCCCCTCTCCTGTGTCGGTCACCTCTCTTCATTCGCTGTGTAGATTTCCCACTTTCTCTCGCCTCTCTCTTTCCCCTCTCATTCATCAACTCTCTCTTTTCACTCTCTCTTCCCAGTCATGTCTCTTTTCCCTGGAATTTCTCTTTTCCCTCTTTTCCCCGGCTTGTCTCTTTCCCCTCTTTCCCCTCTCCTGTGTCTGTCACCTCTCTTCACTCGGTGTCTACTTTTCCCTGCTTTCACTCGCCTCTCTCTTTTCCCTCTCATTCATCAACTCTCTCTCTTCACTCTCTCCTCCCTGTCCTGTCTCTTTTCCCTGGACACTCTCTTTTCCCCGGACACTCTCTTTTCCCCGGCTTGTCTCTTTCCCCTATTTCCCCTCTCCTGTGCCTGTCACCTCTCTTCATTCGGTGTGTAGATTTCCCACTTTCACTCGCCTCTCTCTTTTCCCTCTCGTTCCTGAAATCTCTCTTTTCCCTTGCCTGTCGCTTTTCCCTCTTTTGCCTTTTCTCCATGAACTCTTCCCTCTTTACCCTCAGCAGTCATTTTCCCCTGCTTTCCCTCAACTCCCTCTTTTCCACCTTTTCCCTCGCTTGTCTCTTTTCCCTGTTTCCCCTCGCCTGTGTCTCTCACCTCTGTTCTCTCGGCCTTCTTTTCCCCCGATTTCACTCGCCTTCCTCTATTCCCTCCCTTTCCTCCACTCTCTCTTTTCCCTCTCTCTTCACTGTCCTGTCTCTTTTCCCTGCAACTTCTCTTTTCCCTCTTTTCCTCTGTTTGTCTCTTTCCCCTCTTTCCCCTCTCCTGTGTCGGTCACCTCTCTTCATTCGGTGTGTAGATTTCCCACTTCCACTCGCCTCTCTCTTTTCCCTCTCATTCATCAACTCTCTCTCTCTTCACTCTCTCTTCCCTGTCCTGTCTCTTTTCCCTGGACACTCTCTTTTCCCTCTTTTCCCCTGCTTGTCTCTGTCCCCTCTTTCCCCTCTCCTGTGTCGGTCACCTCTCTTCACTCGCTGTGTAAATGTCCCACTTTCTCTCGCCTCTCTCTTTCCCCTCTCATTCATCAACTCTCTCTTTTCACTCTCTCTTCCCAGTCATGTCTCTTTTCTCTGGACACTCTCTTTTCCCCGGACACTCTCTTTTCCCCGGCTTGTCTCTTTCCCCTCTTTCCCCTCTCCTGTGTCTGTCACCTCTCTTCACTCGGTGTCTACTTTTCCCTGCTTTCACTCGCCTCTCTCTTTCCCCTCTCATTCATCAACTCTCTCTTTTCACTCTCTCTTCCCAGTCATGTCTCTTTTCCCTGGAATTTCTCTTTTCCCTCTTTTCCCCGGCTTGTCTCTTTCCCCTCTTTCCACTCTCCTGTGTCTGTCACCTCTCTTCACTCGGTGTCTACTTTTCCCTGCTTTCACTCGCCTCTCTCTTTCCCCTCTCAGTCATCAACTCTCTCTTTTCACTCTCTCTTCCCTGTCCTGTCTCTTTTCCCTGGACAGTCTCTTTTCCCTCTTTTCCCCTGCTTGTCTCTGTCCCCTCTCCTGTGTCTGTCACCTCACTTCACTCGGTGTCTACTTTTCCCCGCTTTCACTCGCCTCTCTCTTTCCCCTCTCATTCATCAACTCTCTCTTTTCACTCTCTCTTCCCAGTCATGTCTCTTTTCCCTGGAATTTCTCTTTTCCCTCTTTTCCCCGGCTTGTCTCTTTCCCCTCTTTCCCCTCTCCTGTGTCTGTCACCTCTCTTCACTCGGTGTCTACTTTTCCCTGCTTTCACTCGCCTCTCTCTTTCCCCTCTCATTCATCAGCTCTCTCTCTTCACTCTCTCCTCCCTGTCCTGTCTCTTTTCCCTGGACACTCTCTTTTCCCCGGACACTCTCTTTTCCCCGGCTTGTCTCTTTCCCCTCTTTCCCCTCTCCTGTGCCTGTCACCTCTCTTCACTCGGTGTGTAGATTTCCCACTTTCTCTCGCCTCTCTCTTTCCCCTCTCATTCATCAACTCTCTCTTTTCACTCTCTCTTCCCAGTCATGTCTCTTTTCCCTGGAATTTCTCTTTTCCCTCTTTTCCCCTGCTTGTCTCTGTCCCCTCTTTCCCCTCTCCTGTGTCGGTCACCTCTCTTCATTCGGTGTGTATATGTCCCACGTTCTCTCGCCTCTCTCCTTCCCCTCTCATTCATCAACTCTGTCTTTTCACTCTCTCTTCCCAGTCATGTCTCTTTTCCCTGGAATTTCTCTTTTCCCTCTTTTCCCCGGCTTGTCTCTTTCCCCTCTTTCCCCTCTCCTGTGTCTGTCACCTCTCTTCACTCGGTGTCTACTTTTCCCTGCTTTCACTCGCCTCTCTCTTTTCCCTCTCATTCATCAACTCTCTCTCTTCACTCTCTCCTCCCTGTCCTGTCTCTTTTCCCTGGACACTCTCTTTTCCCCGGACACTCTCTTTTCCCCGGCTTGTCTCTTTCCCCTATTTCCCCTCTCCTGTGCCTGTCACCTCTCTTCATTCGGTGTGTAGATTTCCCACTTTCACTCGCCTCTCTCTTTTCCCTCTCATTCCTGAAATCTCTCTTTTCCCTTGCCTGTCGCTTTTCCCTCTTTTGCCTTTTCTCCATGAACTCTTCCCTCTTTACCCTCAGCAGTCACTTTCCCCTGCTTTCCCTCAACTCCCTCTTTTCCACCTTTTCCCTCGCTTGTCTCTTTTCCCTGTTTCCCCTCGCCTGTGTCTCTCACCTCTGTTCTCTCGGCCTTCTTTTCCCCCGATTTCACTCGCCTTCCTCTGTTCCCTCCCTTTCCTCCACTCTCTCTTGTCCCTCTCTCTTCACTGTCCTGTCTCTTTTCCCTGGAATTTCTCTTTTCCCTCTTTTCCTCTGTTTGTCTCTTTCCCCTCTTTCCCCTCTCCTGTGTCGGTCACCTCTCTTCATTCGGTGTGTAGATTTCCCACTTTTTCTCGCCTCTCTCTTTCCCCTCTCAGTCATCAACTCTCTCTTTTCACTCTCTCTTCCCTGTCCTGTCTCTTTTCCCTGGACAGTCTCTTTTCCCTCTTTTCCCCTGCTTGTCTCTGTCCCCTCTTTCCCCTCTCCTGTGTCGGTCACCTCTCTTCACTCGCTGTGTAAATGTCCCACTTTCTCTCGCCTCTCTCTTTCCCCTCTCATTCATCAACTCTCTCTTTTCACTCTCTCTTCCCAGTCATGTCGCTTTTCCCTGGAATTTCTCTTTTCCCTCTTTTCCCCGGCTTGTCTCTTTCCCCTCTTTCCCCTCTCCTGTGTCTGTCACCTCTCTTCACTCGGTGTCTACTTTTCCCTGCTTTCACTCGCCTCTCTCTTTCCCCTCTCATTCATCAACTCTCTCTCTTCACTCTCTCCTCCCTGTCCTGTCTCTTTTCCCTGGACACTCTCTTTTCCCTGGACACTCTCTTTTCCCTCTTTTCCCCTGCTTGTCTCTGTCCCCTCTTTCCCCTCTCCTGTGTCGGTCACCTCTCTTCATTCGGTGTGTAAATGTCCCACGTTCTCTCGCCTCTCTCTTTCCCCTCTCATTCATCAACTCTGTCTTTTCACTCTCTCTTCCCTGTCCTGTCTCTTTTCCCTGGAATTTCTCTTTTCCCTCTTTTCCTCTGTTTGTATCTTTCCCCTCTTTCCCCTCTCCTGTGTCGGTCACCTCTCTTCATTCGGTGTGTAGATTTCCCACTTTCTCTCGCCTCTCTCTTTCCCCTCTCATTCATCAACTCTCTCTTTTCACTCTCTCTTCCCAGTCATGTCTCTTTTCCCTGGAATTTCTCTTTTCCCTCTTTTCCCCGGCTTGTCTCTTTCCCCTCTTTCCCCTCTCCTGTGTCTGTCACCTCTCTTCACTCGGTGTCTACTTTTCCCTGCTTTCACTCGCCTCTCTCTTTTCCCTCTCATTCATCAACTCTCTCTCTTCACTCTCTCCTCCCTGTCCTGTCTCTTTTCCCTGGACACTCTCTTTTCCCCGGACACTCTCTTTTCCCCGGCTTGTCTCTTTCCCCTATTTCCCCTCTCCTGTGCCTGTCACCTCTCTTCATTCGGTGTGTAGATTTCCCACTTTCACTCGCCTCTCTCTTTTCCCTCTCATTCCTGAAATCTCTCTTTTCCCTTGCCTGTCGCTTTTCCCTCTTTTGCCTTTTCTCCATGAACTCTTCCCTCTTTACCCTCAGCAGTCACTTTCCCCTGCTTTCCCTCAACTCCCTCTTTTCCACCTTTCCCCTCGCCTGTCTCTCTCACCTCTGTTCTCTCGGCGTTCTTTTCCCCCGCTTTCACTCGCCTTCCTCTATTCCCTCCCTTTCCTCCACTCTCTCTTTACCCTCTCTCTTCACTGTCCTGTCTCTTTTCCCTGCAACTTCTCTTTTCCCTCTTTTCCTCTGTTTGTCTCTTTCCCCTCTTTCCCCTCTCCTGTGTCGGTCACCTCTCTTCATTCGGTGTGTAGATTTCCCACTTCCACTCGCCTCTCTCTTTTCCCTCTCATTCATCAACTCTCTCTTTTCACTCTCTCTTCCCAGTCATGTCTCTTTTCCCTGGAATTTCTCTTTTCCCTCTTTTCCCCGGCTTGTCTCTTTCCCCTCTTTCCCCTCTCCTGTGTCTGTCACCTCTCTTCACTCGGTGTCTACTTTTCCCCGCTTTCACTCGCCTCTCTCTTTTCCCTCTCATTCATCAACTCTCTCTCTTCACTCTCTCCTCCCTGTCCTGTCTCTTTTCCCTGGACACTCTCTTTTCCCCGGCTTGTCTCTTTCCCCTCTTTCCCCTCTCCTGTGTCTGTCACCTCACTTCACTCGGTGTCTACTTTTCCCCGCTTTCACTCGCCTCTCTCTTTTCCCTCTCATTCATCAACTCTCTCTATCTTCACTCTCTCTTCCCTGTCCTGTGTGTTTTCCCTGGACACTCTCTTTTCCCTCTTTTCCCCGGCTTGTCTCTTTCCCCTATTTCCCCTCTCCTGTGCCTGTCACCTCTCTTCATTCGGTGTGTAGATTTCCCACTTCCACTCGCCTCTCTCTTTTCCCTCTCATTCATCAACTCTCTCTCTCTTCACTCTCTCTTCCCTGTCCTGTCTCTTTTCCCTGGACACTCTCTTTTCCCTCTTTTCCCCTGCTTGTCTCTGTCCCCTCTTTACCCTCTCCTGTGTCGGTCACCTCTCTACACTCGCTGTGTAAATGTCCCACTTTCTCTCGCCTCTCTCTTTCCCCTCTCATTCATCAACTCTCTCTATCTTCACTCTCTCTTCCCTGTCCTGTGTGTTTTCCCTGGACACTCTCTTTTCCCTCTTTTCCCCGGCTTGTCTCTTTCCCCTATTTCCCCTCTCCTGTGCCTGTCACCTCTCTTCATTCGGTGTGTAGATTTCCCACTTTCACTCGCCTCTCTCTTTTCTCTCTCATTCCTGAAATCTCTCTTTTCCCTTGCCTGTCGCTTTTCCCTCTTTTGCCTTTTCTCCATGAACTCTTCCCTCTTTACCCTCAGCAGTCACTTTCCCCTGCTTTCCCTCAACTCCCTCTTTTCCACCTTTTCCCTCGCTTGTCTCTTTTCCCTGTTTCCCCTCGCCTGTCTCTCTCACCTCTGTTCTCTCGGCGTTCTTTTCCCCCGCTTTCACTCGCCTTCCTCTATTCCCTCCCTTTCCTCCACTCTCTCTTTTCCCTCTCTCTTCACTGTCCTGTCTCTTTTCCCTGGAACTTCTCTTTTCCCTCTTTTCCTCTGTTTGTCTCTTTCCCCTCTCCTGTGTCGGTCACCTCTCTTCATTCGGTGTGTAGATTTCCCACTTCCACTCGCCTCTCTCTTTTCCCTCTCATTCATCAACTCTCTCTCTCTTCACTCTCTCTTCCCTGTCCTGTCTCTTTTCCCTGGACACTCTCTTTTCCCTCTTTTCCCCTGCTTGTCTCTTTCCCCTATTTCCCCTCTCCTGTGTCGGTCACCTCTCTTCATTCGCTGTGTAGATTTCCCACTTTCACTCGCCTCTCTTTTTTCCCTCTCATTCATCCACTCTCTCTCTTCACTCTCTCTTCCCAGTCATGTCTCTTTTACCTGGAATTTCTCTTTTCCCTCTTTTCCCCTGCTTGTCTCTTTCCCCTCTTTCCCCTCTCCTGTGTCGGTCACCTCACTTCATTCGGTGTGTAGATTTCCCACTTTCACTCGCCTCTCTCTTTTCCGTCTCATTCATCAACTCTCTCTCTTCACTCTCTCCTCCCTGTCCTGTCTCTTTTCCCTGGACACTCTCTTTTCCCCGGCTTGTCTCTTTCCCCTCTTTCCCCTCTCCTGTGTCTGTCACCTCACTTCACTCGGTGTCTACTTTTCCCCGCTTTCACTCGCCTCTCTCTTTTCCCTCTCATTCATCAACTCTCTCTATCTTCACTCTCTCTTCCCTGTCCTGTGTGTTTTCCCTGGACACTCTCTTTTCCCTCTTTTCCCCGGCTTGTCTCTTTCCCCTATTTCCCCTCTCCTGTGCCTGTCACCTCTCTTCATTCGGTGTGTAGATTTCCCACTTTCACTCGCCTCTCTCTTTTCCCTCTCATTCCTGAAATCTCTCTTTTCCCTTGCCTGTCGCTTTTCCCTCTTTTGCCTTTTCTCCATGAACTCTTCCCTCTTTACCCTCAGCAGTCACTTTCCCCTGCTTTCCCTCAACTCCCTCTTTTCCACCTTTTCCCTCGCTTGTCTCTTTTCCCTGTTTCCCCTCGCCTGTCTCTCTCACCTCTGTTCTCTCGGCGTTCTTTTCCCCCGCTTTCACTCGCCTTCCTCTATTCCCTCCCTTTCCTCCACTCTCTCTTTTCCCTCTCTCTTCACTGTCCTGTCTCTTTTCCCTGGAACTTCTCTTTTCCCTCTTTTCCTCTGTTTGTCTCTTTCCCCTCTTTCCCCTCTCCTGTGTCGGTCACCTCTCTTCATTCGGTGTGTAGATTTCCCACTTCCACTCGCCTCTCTCTTTTCCCTCTCATTCATCAACTCTCTCTCTCTTCACTCTCTCTTCCCTGTCCTGTCTCTTTTCCCTGGACACTCTCTTTTCCCTCTTTTCCCCTGCTTGTCTCTGTCCCCTCTTTACCCTCTCCTGTGTCTGTCACCTCTCTTCACTCGGTGTCTACTTTTCCCTGCTTTCACTCGCCTCTCTCTTTCCCCTCTCATTCATCAACTCTCTCTCTTCACTCTCTCCTCCCTGTCCTGTCTCTTTTCCCTGGACACTCTCTTTTCCCTGGACACTCTCTTTTCCCTCTTTTCCCCTGCTTGTCTCTGTCCCCTCTTTCCCCTCTCCCGTGTCGGTCACCTCTCTTCATTCGGTGTGTAAATGTCCCACGTTCTCTCGCCTCTCTCTTTCCCCTCTCATTCATCAACTCTGTCTTTTCACTCTCTCTTCCCTGTCCTGTCTCTTTTCCCTGGAATTTCTCTTTTCCCTCTTTTCCTCTGTTTGTCTCTTTCCCCTCTTTCCCCTCTCCTGTGTCGGTCACCTCTCTTCATTCGGTGTGTAGATTTCCCACTTTCTCTCGCCTCTCTCTTTCCCCTCTCATTCATCAACTCTCTCTTTTCACTCTCTCTTCCCAGTCATGTCTCTTTTCCCTGGAATTTCTCTTTTCCCTCTTTTCCCCGGCTTGTCTCTTTCCCCTCTTTCCCCTCTCCTGTGTCTGTCACCTCTCTTCACTCGGTGTCTACTTTTCCCTGCTTTCACTCGCCTCTCTCTTTTCCCTCTCATTCATCAACTCTCTCTCTTCACTCTCTCCTCCCTGTCCTGTCTCTTTTCCCTGGACACTCTCTTTTCCCCGGACACTCTCTTTTCCCCGGCTTGTCTCTTTCCCCTATTTCCCCTCTCCTGTGCCGGTCACCTCTCTTCATTCGGTGTGTAGATTTCCCACTTTCACTCGCCTCTCTCTTTTCCCTCTCGTTCCTGAAATCTCTCTTTTCCCTTGCCTGTCGCTTTTCCCTCTTTTGCCTTTTCTCCATGAACTCTTCCCTCTTTACCCTCAGCAGTCACTTTCCCCTGCTTTCCCTCAACTCCCTCTTTTCCACCTTTTCCCTCGCTTGTCTCTTTTCCCTGTTTCCCCTCGCCTGTCTCTCTCACCTCTGTTCTCTCGGCGTTCTTTTCCCCCGCTTTCACTCGCCTTCCTCTATTCCCTCCCTTTCCTCCACTCTCTCTTTTCCCTCTCTCTTCACTGTCCTGTCTCTTTTCCCTGCAACTTCTCTTTTCCCTCTTTTCCTCTGTTTGTCTCTTTCCCCTCTTTCCCCTCTCCTGTGTCGGTCACCTCTCTTCATTCGGTGTGTAGATTTCCCACTTCCACTCGCCTCTCTCTTTTCCCTCTCATTCATCAACTCTCTCTCTCTTCACTCTCTCTTCCCTGTCCTGTCTCTTTTCCCTGGACACTCTCTTTTCCCTCTTTTCCCCTGCTTGTCTCTGTCCCCTCTTTACCCTCACCTGTGTCGGTCACCTCTCTTCACTCGCTGTGTAAATGTCCCACTTTCTCTCGCCTCTCTCTTTCCCCTCTCATTCATCAACTCTCTCTTTTCACTCTCTCTTCCCAGTCATGTCTCTTTTCTCTGGACACTCTCTTTTCCCCGGACACTCTCTTTTCCCCGGCTTGTCTCTTTCCCCTCTTTCCCCTCTCCTGTGTCTGTCACCTCTCTTCACTCGGTGTCTACTTTTCCCTGCTTTCACTCGCCTCTCTCTTTCCCCTCTCATTCATCAACTCTCTCTCTTCACTCTCTCCTCCCTGTCCTGTCTCTTTTCCCTGGACACTCTCTTTTCCCTGGACACTCTCTTTTCCCTCTTTTCCCCTGCTTGTCTCTGTCCCCTCTTTCCCCTCTCCTGTGTCGGTCACCTCTCTTCATTCGGTGTGTAAATGTCCCACGTTCTCTCGCCTCTCTCTTTCCCCTCTCATTCATCAACTCTCTCTCTTCACTCTCTCCTCCCTGTCCTGTCTCTTTTCCCTGGACACTCTCTTTTCCCCGGACACTCTCTTTTCCCCGGCTTGTCTCTTTCCCCTATTTCCCCTCTCCTGTGCCTGTCACCTCTCTTCATTCGGTGTGTAGATTTCCCACTTTCACTCGCCTCTCTCTTTTCCCTCTCGTTCCTGAAATCTCTCTTTTCCCTTGCCTGTCGCTTTTCCCTCTTTTGCCTTTTCTCCATGAACTCTTCCCTCTTTACCCTCAGCAGTCACTTTCCCCTGCTTTCCCTCAACTCCCTCTTTTCCACCTTTTCCCTCGCTTGTCTCTTTTCCCTGTTTCCCCTCGCCTGTGTCTCTCACCTCTGTTCTCTCGGCCTTCTTTTCCCCCGATTTCACTCGCCTTCCTCTATTCCCTCCCTTTCCTCCACTCTCTCTTTTCCCTCTCTCTTCACTGTCCTGTCTCTTTTCCCTGCAACTTCTCTTTTCCCTCTTTTCCTCTGTTTGTCTCTTTCCCCTCTTTCCCCTCTCCTGTGTCGGTCACCTCTCTTCATTCGGTGTGTAGATTTCCCACTTCCACTCGCCTCTCTCTTTTCCCTCTCATTCATCAACTCTCTCTCTCTTCACTCTCTCTTCCCTGTCCTGTCTCTTTTCCCTGGACACTCTCTTTTCCCTCTTTTCCCCTGCTTGTCTCTGTCCCCTCTTTACCCTCTCCTGTGTCGGTCACCTCTCTTCACTCGCTGTGTAAATGTCCCACTTTCTCTCGCCTCTCTCTTTCCCCTCTCATTCATCAACTCTCTCTTTTCACTCTCTCTTCCCAGTCATGTCTCTTTTCTCTGGACACTCTCTTTTCCCCGGACACTCTCTTTTCCCCGGCTTGTCTCTTTCCCCTCTTTCCCCTCTCCTGTGTCTGTCACCTCTCTTCACTCGGTGTCTACTTTTCCCTGCTTTCACTCGCCTCTCTCTTTCCCCTCTCATTCATCAACTCTCTCTCTTCACTCTCTCCTCCCTGTCCTGTCTCTTTTCCCTGGACACTCTCTTTTCCCTGGACACTCTCTTTTCCCTCTTTTCCCCTGCTTGTCTCTGTCCCCTCTTTCCCCTCTCCTGTGTCGGTCACCTCTCTTCATTCGGTGTGTAAATGTCCCACGTTCTCTCGCCTCTCTCTTTCCCCTCTCATTCATCAACTCTGTCTTTTCACTCTCTCTTCCCTGTCCTGTCTCTTTTCCCTGGAATTTCTCTTTTCCCTCTTTTCCTCTGTTTGTCTCTTTCCCCTCTTTCCCCTCTCCTGTGTCGGTCACCTCTCTTCATTCGGTGTGTAGATTTCCCACTTTCTCTCGCCTCTCTCTTTCCCCTCTCATTCATCAACTCTCTCTTTTCACTCTCTCTTCCCAGTCATGTCTCTTTTCCCTGGAATTTCTCTTTTCCCTCTTTTCCCCGGCTTGTCTCTTTCCCCTCTTTCCCCTCTCCTGTGTCTGTCACCTCTCTTCACTCGGTGTCTACTTTTCCCTGCTTTCACTCGCCTCTCTCTTTTCCCTCTCATTCATCAACTCTCTCTCTTCACTCTCTCCTCCCTGTCCTGTCTCTTTTCCCTGGACACTCTCTTTTCCCCGGACACTCTCTTTTCCCCGGCTTGTCTCTTTCCCCTATTTCCCCTCTCCTGTGCCTGTCACCTCTCTTCATTCGGTGTGTAGATTTCCCACTTTCACTCGCCTCTCTCTTTTCCCTCTCGTTCCTGAAATCTCTCTTTTCCCTTGCCTGTCGCTTTTCCCTCTTTTGCCTTTTCTCCATGAACTCTTCCCTCTTTACCCTCAGCAGTCATTTTCCCCTGCTTTCCCTCAACTCCCTCTTTTCCACCTTTTCCCTCGCTTGTCTCTTTTCCCTGTTTCCCCTCGCCTGTGTCTCTCACCTCTGTTCTCTCGGCCTTCTTTTCCCCCGATTTCACTCGCCTTCCTCTATTCCCTCCCTTTCCTCCACTCTCTCTTTTCCCTCTCTCTTCACTGTCCTGTCTCTTTTCCCTGCAACTTCTCTTTTCCCTCTTTTCCTCTGTTTGTCTCTTTCCCCTCTTTCCCCTCTCCTGTGTCGGTCACCTCTCTTCATTCGGTGTGTAAATGTCCCACGTTCTCTCGCCTCTCTCTTTCCCCTCTCATTCATCAACTCTCTCTCTCTTCACTCTCTCTTCCCTGTCCTGTCTCTTTTCCCTGGACACTCTCTTTTCCCTCTTTTCCCCTGCTTGTCTCTGTCCCCTCTTTCCCCTCTCCTGTGTCGGTCACTTCTCTTCACTCGCTGTGTAAATGTCCCACTTTCTCTCGCCTCTCTCTTTCCCCTCTCATTCATCAACTCTCTCTTTTCACTCTCTCTTCCCAGTCATGTCTCTTTTCTCTGGACACTCTCTTTTCCCCGGACACTCTCTTTTCCCCGGCTTGTCTCTTTCCCCTCTTTCCCCTCTCCTGTGTCTGTCACCTCTCTTCACTCGGTGTCTACTTTTCCCTGCTTTCACTCGCCTCTCTCTTTCCCCTCTCATTCATCAACTCTCTCTCTTCACTCTCTCCTCCCTGTCCTGTCTCTTTTCCCTGGACACTCTCTTTTCCCTGGACACTCTCTTTTCCCTCTTTTCCCCTGCTTGTCTCTGTCCCCTCTTTCCCCTCTCCTGTGTCGGTCACCTCTCTTCATTCGGTGTGTAAATGTCCCACGTTCTCTCGCCTCTCTCTTTCCCCTCTCATTCATCAACTCTGTCTTTTCACTCTCTCTTCCCTGTCCTGTCTCTTTTCCCTGGAATTTCTCTTTTCCCTCTTTTCCTCTGTTTGTCTCTTTCCCCTCTTTCCCCTCTCCTGTGTCGGTCACCTCTCTTCATTCGGTGTGTAGATTTCCCACTTTCTCTCGCCTCTCTCTTTCCCCTCTCATTCATCAACTCTCTCTTTTCACTCTCTCTTCCCAGTCATGTCTCTTTTCCCTGGAATTTCTCTTTTCCCTCTTTTCCCCGGCTTGTCTCTTTCCCCTCTTTCCCCTCTCCTGTGTCGGTCACCTCTCTTCACTCGCTGTGTAAATGTCCCACTTTCACTCGCCTCTCTCTTTTCCGTGTCATTCATCAACTCTCTCTCTTCACTCTCTCCTCCCTGTCCTGTCTCTTTTCCCTGGACACTCTCTTTTCCCTCTTTTCCCCGGCTTGTCTCTTTCCCCTGTTTCCCCTCTCCTGTGCCTGTCACCTCTCTTCATTCGGTGTGTAGATTTCCCACTTTCACTCGCCTCTCTCTTTTCCCTCTCGTTCCTGAAATCTCTCTTTTCCCTTGCCTGTCGCTTTTCCCTCTTTTGCCTTTTCTCCATGAACTCTTCCCTCTTTACCCTCAGCAGTCACTTTCCCCTGCTTTCCCTCAACTCCCTCTTTTCCACCTTTTCCCTCGCTTGTCTCTTTTCCCTGTTTCCCCTCGCCTGTGTCTCTCACCTCTGTTCTCTCGGCCTTCTTTTCCCCCGATTTCACTCGCCTTCCTCTATTCCCTCCCTTTCCTCCACTCTCTCTTTTCCCTCTCTCTTCACTGTCCTGTCTCTTTTCCCTGCAACTTCTCTTTTCCCTCTTTTCCTCTGTTTGTCTCTTTCCCCTCTTTCCCCTCTCCTGTGTCGGTCACCTCTCTTCATTCGGTGTGTAGATTTCCCACTTCCACTCGCCTCTCTCTTTTCCCTCTCATTCATCAACTCTCTCTCTCTTCACTCTCTCTTCCCTGTCCTGTCTCTTTTCCCTGGACACTCTCTTTTCCCTCTTTTCCCCTGCTTGTCTCTGTCCCCTCTTTCCCCTCTCCTGTGTCGGTCACCTCTCTTCACTCGCTGTGTAAATGTCCCACTTTCTCTCGCCTCTCTCTTTCCCCTCTCATTCATCAACTCTCTCTTTTCACTCTCTCTTCCCAGTCATGTCTCTTTTCTCTGGACACTCTCTTTTCCCCGGACACTCTCTTTTCCCCGGCTTGTCTCTTTCCCCTCTTTCCCCTCTCCTGTGTCTGTCACCTCTCTTCACTCGGTGTCTACTTTTCCCTGCTTTCACTCGCCTCTCTCTTTCCCCTCTCATTCATCAACTCTCTCTCTTCACTCTCTCTTCCCAGTCATGTCTCTTTTCCCTGGAATTTCTCTTTTCCCTCTTTTCCCCGGCTTGTCTCTTTCCCCTCTTTCCACTCTCCTGTGTCTGTCACCTCTCTTCACTCGGTGTCTACTTTTCCCTGCTTTCACTCGCCTCTCTCTTTCCCCTCTCAGTCATCAACTCTCTCTTTTCACTCTCTCTTCCCTGTCCTGTCTCTTTTCCCTGGACAGTCTCTTTTCCCTCTTTTCCCCTGCTTGTCTCTGTCCCCTCTCCTGTGTCTGTCACCTTCCTTCACTCGGTGTCTACTTTTCCCTGCTTTCACTCGCCTCTCTCTTTCCCCTCTCATTCATCAACTCTCTCTTTTCACTCTCTCTTCCCAGTCATGTCTCTTTTCCCTGGAATTTCTCTTTTCCCTCTTTTCCCCGGCTTGTCTCTTTCCCCTCTTTCCCCTCTCCTGTGTCTGTCACCTCTCTTCACTCGGTGTCTACTTTTCCCTGCTTTCACTCGCCTCTCTCTTTCCCCTCTCATTCATCAACTCTCTCTCTTCACTCTCTCCTCCCTGTCCTGTCTCTTTTCCCTGGACACTCTCTTTTCCCTGGACACTCTCTTTTCCCTCTTTTCCCCTGCTTGTCTCTGTCCCCTCTCCTGTGTCGGTCACCTCTCTTCATTCGGTGTGTAAATGTCCCACGTTCTCTCGCCTCTCTCTTTCCCCTCTCATTCATCACCTCTGTCTTTTCACTCTCTCTTCCCTGTCCTGTCTCTTTTCCCTGGAATTTCTCTTTTCCCTCTTTTCCTCTGTTTGTCTCTTTCCCCTCTTTCCCCTCTCCTGTGTCGGTCACCTCTCTTCACTCGGTGTGTAAATGTCCCACGTTCTCTCGCCTCTCTCTTTCCCCTCTCATTCATCACCTCTGTCTTTTCACTCTCTCTTCCCTGTCCTGTCTCTTTTCCCTGGAATTTCTCTTTTCCCTCTTTTCCCCTGTTTGTCTCTTTCCCCTCTTTCCCCTCTCCTGTGTCTGTCACCTCTCTTCATTCGGTGTGTAGATTTCCCACTTTTTCTCGCCTCTCTCTTTCCCCTCTCAGTCATCAACTCTCTCTTTTCACTCTCTCTTCCCAGTCATGTCTCTTTTCCCTGGAATTTCTCTTTTCCCTCTTTTCCCCGGCTTGTCTCTTTCCCCTCTTTCCCCTCTCCTGTGTCTGTCACCTCTCTTCATTCGGTGTCTACTTTTCCCTGCTTTCACTCGCCTCTCTCTTTCCCCTCTCATTCATCAACTCTCTCTCTTCACTCTCTCCTCCCTGTCCTGTCTCTTTTCCCTGGACACTCTCTTTTCCCTCTTTTCCCCTGCTTGTCTCTGTCCCCTCTTTCCCCTCTCCTGTGTCGGTCACCTCTCTTCATTCGGTGTGTAAATGTCCCACGTTCTCTCGCCTCTCTCCTTCCCCTCTCATTCATCAACTCTGTCTTTTCACTCTCTCTTCCCTGTCCTGTCTCTTTTCCCTGGAATTTCTCTTTTCCCTCTTTTCCTCTGTTTGTCTCTTTCCCCTCTTTCCCCTCTCCTGTGTCGGTCACCTCTCTTCATTCGGTATGTAGATTTCCCACTTTCTCTCGCCTCTCTCTTTCCCCTCTCATTCATCAACTCTCTCTTTTCACTCTCTCTTCCCAGTCATGTCTCTTTTCCCTGGAATTTCTCTTTTCCCTCTTTTCCCCGGCTTGTCTCTTTCCCCTCTTTCCCCTCTCCTGTGTCTGTCACCTCTCTTCACTCGGTGTCTACTTTTCCCTGCTTTCACTCGCCTCTCTCTTTTCCCTCTCATTCATCAACTCTCTCTCTTCACTCTCTCCTCCCTGTCCTGTCTCTTTTCCCTGGACACTCTCTTTTCCCCGGACACTCTCTTTTCCCCGGCTTGTCTCTTTCCCCTATTTCCCCTCTCCTGTGCCTGTCACCTCTCTTCATTCGGTGTGTAGATTTCCCACTTTCACTCGCCTCTCTCTTTTCCCTCTCATTCCTGAAATCTCTCTTTTCCCTTGCCTGTCGCTTTTCCCTCTTTTGCCTTTTCTCCATGAACTCTTCCCTCTTTACCCTCAGCAGTCACTTTCCCCTGCTTTCCCTCAACTCCCTCTTTTCCACCTTTTCCCTCGCTTGTCTCTTTTCCCTGTTTCCCCTCGCCTGTGTCTCTCACCTCTGTTCTCTCGGCCTTCTTTTCCCCCGATTTCACTCGCCTTCCTCTGTTCCCTCCCTTTCCTCCACTCTCTCTTGTCCCTCTCTCTTCACTGTCCTGTCTCTTTTCCCTGGAATTTCTCTTTTCCCTCTTTTCCTCTGTTTGTCTCTTTCCCCTCTTTCCCCTCTCCTGTGTCGGTCACCTCTCTTCATTCGGTGTGTAAATGTCCCACGTTCTCTCGCCTTTCTCTTTCCCCTCTCATTCATCAACTCTGTCTTTTCACTCTCTCTTCCCTGTCCTGTCTCTTTTCCCTTGAATTTCTCTTTTCCCTCTTTTCCTCTGTTTGTCTCTTTCCCCTCTTTCCCCTCTCCTGTGTCGGTCACCTCTCTTCATTCGGTGTGTAGATTTCCCACTTTCTCTCGCCTCTCTCTTTCCCCTCTCATTCATCAACTCTCTCTTTTCACTCTCTCTTCCCAGTCATGTCTCTTTTCCCTGGAATTTCTCTTTTCCCTCTTTTCCCCGGCTTGTCTCTTTCCCCTCTTTCCCCTCTCCTGTGTCTGTCACCTCTCTTCATTCGGTGTGTAGATTTCCCACTTCCACTCGCCTCTCTCTTTTCCCTCTCATTCATCAACTCTCTCTCTCTTCACTCTCTCTTCCCTGTCCTGTCTCTTTTCCCTGGACACTCTCTTTTCCCTCTTTTCCCCTGCTTGTCTCTGTCCCCTCTTTCCCCTCTCCTGTGTCGGTCACCTCTCTTCATTCGCTGTGTAAATGTCCCACTTTCTCTCGCCTCTCTCTTTCCCCTCTCATTCATCAACTCTCTCTTTTCACTCTCTCTTCCCAGTCATGTCTCTTTTCTCTGGACACTCTCTTTTCCCCGGACACTCTCTTTTCCCCGGCTTGTCTCTTTCCCCTCTTTCCCCTCTCCTGTGTCTGTCACCTCTCTTCACTCGGTGTCTACTTTTCCCTGCTTTCACTCGCCTCTCTCTTTCCCCTCTCATTCATCAACTCTCTCTCTTCACTCTCTCCTCCCTGTCCTGTCTCTTTTCCCTGGACACTCTCTTTTCCCTGGACACTCTCTTTTCCCTCTTTTCCCCTGCTTGTCTCTGTCCCCTCTTTCCCCTCTCCTGTGTCGGTCACCTCTCTTCATTCGGTGTGTAAATGTCCCACGTTCTCTCGCCTCTCTCTTTCCCCTCTCATTCATCAACTCTGTCTTTTCACTCTCTCTTCCCTGTCCTGTCTCTTTTCCCTGGAATTTCTCTTTTCCCTCTTTTCCTCTGTTTGTCTCTTTCCCCTCTTTCCCCTCTCCTGTGTCGGTCACCTCTCTTCATTCGGTGTGTAGATTTCCCACTTTCTCTCGCCTCTCTCTTTCCCCTCTCATTCATCAACTCTCTCTTTTCACTCTCTCTTCCCAGTCATGTCTCTTTTCCCTGGAATTTCTCTTTTCCCTCTTTTCCCCGGCTTGTCTCTTTCCCCTCTTTCCCCTCTCCTGTGTCGGTCACCTCTCTTCACTCGCTGTGTAAATGTCCCACTTTCACTCGCCTCTCTCTTTTCCGTGTCATTCATCAACTCTCTCTCTTCACTCTCTCCTCCCTGTCCTGTCTCTTTTCCCTGGACACTCTCTTTTCCCTCTTTTCCCCGGCTTGTCTCTTTCCCCTATTTCCCCTCTCCTGTGCCTGTCACCTCTCTTCATTCGGTGTGTAGATTTCCCACTTTCACTCGCCTCTCTCTTTTCCCTCTCGTTCCTGAAATCTCTCTTTTCCCTTGCCTGTCGCTTTTCCCTCTTTTGCCTTTTCTCCATGAACTCTTCCCTCTTTACCCTCAGCAGTCACTTTCCCCTGCTTTCCCTCACCTCCCTCTTTTCCACCTTTTCCCTCGCTTGTCTCTTTTCCCTGTTTCCCCTCGCCTGTGTCTCTCACCTCTGTTCTCTCGGCCTTCTTTTCCCCCGATTTCACTCGCCTTCCTCTATTCCCTCCCTTTCCTCCACTCTCTCTTTTCCCTCTCTCTTCACTGTCCTGTCTCTTTTCCCTGCAACTTCTCTTTTCCCTCTTTTCCTCTGTTTGTCTCTTTCCCCTCTTTCCCCTCTCCTGTGTCGGTCACCTCTCTTCATTCGGTGTGTAGATTTCCCACTTCCACTCGCCTCTCTCTTTTCCCTCTCATTCATCAACTCTCTCTCTCTTCACTCTCTCTTCCCTGTCCTGTCTCTTTTCCCTGGACACTCTCTTTTCCCTCTTTTCCCCTGCTTGTCTCTGTCCCCTCTTTCCCCTCTCCTGTGTCGGTCACCTCTCTTCACTCGCTGTGTAAATGTCCCACTTTCTCTCGCCTCTCTCTTTCCCCTCTCATTCATCAACTCTCTCTTTTCACTCTCTCTTCCCAGTCATGTCTCTTTTCTCTGGACACTCTCTTTTCCCCGGACACTCTCTTTTCCCCGGCTTGTCTCTTTCCCCTCTTTCCCCTCTCCTGTGTCTGTCACCTCTCTTCACTCGGTGTCTACTTTTCCCTGCTTTCACTCGCCTCTCTCTTTCCCCTCTCATTCATCAACTCTCTCTTTTCACTCTCTCTTCCCAGTCATGTCTCTTTTCCCTGGAATTTCTCTTTTCCCTCTTTTCCCCGGCTTGTCTCTTTCCCCTCTTTCCCCTCTCCTGTGTCTGTCACCTCTCTTCACTCGGTGTCTACTTTTCCCTGCTTTCACTCGCCTCTCTCTTTCCCCTCTCAGTCATCAACTCTCTCTTTTCACTCTCTCTTCCCTGTCCTGTCTCTTTTCCCTGGACAGTCTCTTTTCCCTCTTTTCCCCTGCTTGTCTCTGTCCCCTCTCCTGTGTCTGTCACCTTCCTTCACTCGGTGTCTACTTTTCCCTGCTTTCACTCGCCTCTCTCTTTCCCCTCTCATTCATCAACTCTCTCTTTTCACTCTCTCTTCCCAGTCATGTCTCTTTTCCCTGGAATTTCTCTTTTCCCTCTTTTCCCCGGCTTGTCTCTTTCCCCTCTTTCCCCTCTCCTGTGTCTGTCACCTCTCTTCACTCGGTGTCTACTTTTCCCTGCTTTCACTCGCCTCTCTCTTTCCCCTCTCATTCATCAGCTCTCTCTCTTCACTCTCTCCTCCCTGTCCTGTCTCTTTTCCCTGGACACTCTCTTTTCCCCGGACACTCTCTTTTCCCCGGCTTGTCTCTTTCCCCTCTTTCCCCTCTCCTGTGTCGGTCACCTCTCTTCATTCGGTGTGTAAATGTCCCACTTTCTCTCGCCTCTCTCTTTCCCCTCTCATTCATCAACTCTCTCTTTTCACTCTCTCTTCCCAGTCATGTCTCTTTTCCCTGGAATTTCTCTTTTCCCTCTTTTCCCCTGCTTGTCTCTGTCCCCTCTTTCCCCTCTCCTGTGTCGGTCACCTCTCTTCATTCGGTGTGTATATGTCCCACGTTCTCTCGCCTCTCTCCTTCCCCTCTCATTCATCAACTCTGTCTTTTCACTCTCTCTTCCCAGTCATGTCTCTTTTCCCTGGAATTTCTCTTTTCCCTCTTTTCCCCGGCTTGTCTCTTTCCCCTCTTTCCCCTCTCCTGTGTCTGTCACCTCTCTTCACTCGGTGTCTACTTTTCCCTGCTTTCACTCGCCTCTCTCTTTTCCCTCTCATTCATCAACTCTCTCTCTTCACTCTCTCCTCCCTGTCCTGTCTCTTTTCCCTGGACACTCTCTTTTCCCCGAACACTCTCTTTTCCCCGGCTTGTCTCTTTCCCCTATTTCCCCTCTCCTGTGCCTGTCACCTCTCTTCATTCGGTGTGTAGATTTCCCACTTTCACTCGCCTCTCTCTTTTCCCTCTCATTCCTGAAATCTCTCTTTTCCCTTGCCTGTCGCTTTTCCCTCTTTTGCCTTTTCTCCATGAACTCTTCCCTCTTTACCCTCAGCAGTCACTTTCCCCTGCTTTCCCTCAACTCCCTCTTTTCCACCTTTTCCCTCGCTTGTCTCTTTTCCCTGTTTCCCCTCGCCTGTGTCTCTCACCTCTGTTCTCTCGGCCTTCTTTTCCCCCGATTTCACTCGCCTTCCTCTGTTCCCTCCCTTTCCTCCACTCTCTCTTGTCCCTCTCTCTTCACTGTCCTGTCTCTTTTCCCTGGAATTTCTCTTTTCCCTCTTTTCCTCTGTTTGTCTCTTTCCCCTCTTTCCCCTCTCCTGTGTCGGTCACCTCTCTTCATTCGGTGTGTAGATTTCCCACTTTTTCTCGCCTCTCTCTTTCCCCTCTCAGTCATCAACTCTCTCTTTTCACTCTCTCTTCCCTGTCCTGTCTCTTTTCCCTGGACAGTCTCTTTTCCCTCTTTTCCCCTGCTTGTCTCTGTCCCCTCTTTCCCCTCTCCTGTGTCGGTCACCTCTCTTCACTCGCTGTGTAAATGTCCCACTTTCTCTCGCCTCTCTCTTTCCCCTCTCATTCATCAACTCTCTCTTTTCACTCTCTCTTCCCAGTCATGTCGCTTTTCCCTGGAATTTCTCTTTTCCCTCTTTTCCCCGGCTTGTCTCTTTCCCCTCTTTCCCCTCTCCTGTGTCTGTCACCTCTCTTCACTCGGTGTCTACTTTTCCCTGCTTTCACTCGCCTCTCTCTTTCCCCTCTCATTCATCAACTCTCTCTCTTCACTCTCTCCTCCCTGTCCTGTCTCTTTTCCCTGGACACTCTCTTTTCCCCGGACACTCTCTTTTCCCCGGCTTGTCTCTTTCCCCTATTTCCCCTCTCCTGTGCCTGTCACCTCTCTTCATTCGGTGTGTAGATTTCCCACTTTCTCTCGCCTCTCTCTTTCCCCTCTCATTCATCAACTCTCTCTTTTCACTCTCTCTTCCCAGTCATGTCTCTTTTCCCTGGAATTTCTCTTTTCCCTCTTTTCCCCGGCTTGTCTCTTTCCCCTCTTTCCCCTCTCCTGTGTCTGTCACCTCTCTTCACTCGGTGTCTACTTTTCCCTGCTTTCACTCGCCTCTCTCTTTCCCCTCTCATTCATCAACTCTCTCTCTTCACTCTCTCCTCCCTGTCCTGTCTCTTTTCCCTGGACACTCTCTTTTCCCTGGACACTCTCTTTTCCCTCTTTTCCCCTGCTTGTCTCTGTCCCCTCTTTCCCCTCTCCTGTGTCGGTCACCTCTCTTCATTCGGTGTGTAAATGTCCCACGTTCTCTCGCCTCTCTCTTTCCCCTCTCATTCATCAACTCTGTCTTTTCACTCTCTCTTCCCTGTCCTGTCTCTTTTCCCTGGAATTTCTCTTTTCCCTCTTTTCCTCTGTTTGTATCTTTCCCCTCTTTCCCCTCTCCTGTGTCGGTCACCTCTCTTCATTCGGTGTGTAGATTTCCCACTTTCTCTCGCCTCTCTCTTTCCCCTCTCATTCATCAACTCTCTCTTTTCACTCTCTCTTCCCAGTCATGTCTCTTTTCCCTGGAATTTCTCTTTTCCCTCTTTTCCCCGGCTTGTCTCTTTCCCCTCTTTCCCCTCTCCTGTGTCTGTCACCTCTCTTCACTCGGTGTCTACTTTTCCCTGCTTTCACTCGCCTCTCTCTTTTCCCTCTCATTCATCAACTCTCTCTCTTCACTCTCTCCTCCCTGTCCTGTCTCTTTTCCCTGGACACTCTCTTTTCCCCGGACACTCTCTTTTCCCCGGCTTGTCTCTTTCCCCTATTTCCCCTCTCCTGTGCCTGTCACCTCTCTTCATTCGGTGTGTAGATTTCCCACTTTCACTCGCCTCTCTCTTTTCCCTCTCATTCCTGAAATCTCTCTTTTCCCTTGCCTGTCGCTTTTCCCTCTTTTGCCTTTTCTCCATGAACTCTTCCCTCTTTACCCTCAGCAGTCACTTTCCCCTGCTTTCCCTCAACTCCCTCTTTTCCACCTTTCCCCTCGCTTGTCTCTTTTCCCTGTTTCCCCTCGCCTGTCTCTCTCACCTCTGTTCTCTCGGCGTTCTTTTCCCCCGCTTTCACTCGCCTTCCTCTATTCCCTCCCTTTCCTCCACTCTCTCTTTACCCTCTCTCTTCACTGTCCTGTCTCTTTTCCCTGCAACTTCTCTTTTCCCTCTTTTCCTCTGTTTGTCTCTTTCCCCTCTTTCCCCTCTCCTGTGTCGGTCACCTCTCTTCATTCGGTGTGTAGATTTCCCACTTCCACTCGCCTCTCTCTTTTCCCTCTCATTCATCAACTCTCTCTCTCTTCACTCTCTCTTCCCTGTCCTGTCTCTTTTCCCTGGACACTCTCTTTTCCCTCTTTTCCCCTGCTTGTCTCTGTCCCCTCTTTACCCTCTCCTGTGTCGGTCACCTCTCTACACTCGCTGTGTAAATGTCCCACTTTCTCTCGCCTCTCTCTTTCCCCTCTCATTCATCAACTCTCTCTTTTCACTCTCTCTTCCCAGTCATGTCTCTTTTCTCTGGACACTCTCTTTTCCCTGGACACTCTCTTTTCCCTCTTTTCCCCTGCTTGTCTCTGTCCCCTCTTTCCCCTCTCCTGTGTCGGTCACCTCTCTTCATTCGGTGTGTAAATGTCCCACGTTCTCTCGCCTCTCTCTTTCCCCTCTCATTCATCAACTCTGTCTTTTCACTCTCTCTTCCCTGTCCTGTCTCTTTTCCCTGGAATTTCTCTTTTCCCTCTTTTCCTCTGTTTGTATCTTTCCCCTCTTTCCCCTCTCCTGTGTCGGTCACCTCTCTTCATTCGGTGTGTAGATTTCCCACTTTCTCTCGCCTCTCTCTTTCCCCTCTCATTCATCAACTCTCTCTTTTCACTCTCTCTTCCCAGTCATGTCTCTTTCCCCTGGAATTTCTCTTTTCCCTCTTTTCCCCGGCTTGTCTCTTTCCCCTCTTTCCCCTCTCCTGTGTCTGTCACCTCTCTTCACTCGGTGTCTACTTTTCCCTGCTTTCACTCGCCTCTCTCTTTTCCCTCTCATTCATCAACTCTCTCTCTTCACTCTCTCCTCCCTGTCCTGTCTCTTTTCCCTGGACACTCTCTTTTCCCCGGACACTCTCTTTTCCCCGGCTTGTCTCTTTCCCCTCTTTCCCCTCTCCTGTGCCTGTCACCTCTCTTCATTCGGTGTGTAGATTTCCCACTTTCACTCGCCTCTCTCTTTTCCCTCTCATTCCTGAAATCTCTCTTTTCCCTTGCCTGTCGCTTTTCCCTCTTTTGCCTTTTCTCCATGAACTCTTCCCTCTTTACCCTCAGCAGTCACTTTCCCCTGCTTTCCCTCAACTCCCTCTTTTCCACCTTTCCCCTCGCTTGTCTCTTTTCCCTGTTTCCCCTCGCCTGTCTCTCTCACCTCTGTTCTCTCGGCGTTCTTTTCCCCCGCTTTCACTCGCCTTCCTCTATTCCCTCCCTTTCCTCCACTCTCTCTTTTCCCTCTCTCTTCACTGTCCTGTCTCTTTTCCCTGCAACTTCTCTTTTCCCTCTTTTCCTCTGTTTGTCTCTTTCCCCTCTTTCCCCTCTCCTGTGTCGGTCACCTCTCTTCATTCGGTGTGTAGATTTCCCACTTCCACTCGCCTCTCTCTTTTCCCTCTCATTCATCAACTCTCTCTCTCTTCACTCTCTCTTCCCTGTCCTGTCTCTTTTCCCTGGACACTCTCTTTTCCCTCTTTTCCCCTGCTTGTCTCTGTCCCCTCTTTACCCTCTCCTGTGTCGGTCACCTCTCTACACTCGCTGTGTAAATGTCCCACGTTCTCTCGCCTCTCTCTTTCCCCTCTCATTCATCAACTCTCTCTTTTCACTCTCTCTTCCCAGTCATGTCTCTTTTCTCTGGACACTCTCTTTTCCCCGGACACTCTCTTTTCCCCGGCTTGTCTCTTTCCCCTCTTTCCCCTCTCCTGTGTCTGTCACCTCTCTTCACTCGGTGTCTACTTTTCCCTGCTTTCACTCGCCTCTCTCTTTCCCCTCTCATTCATCAACTCTCTCTTTTCACTCTCTCTTCCCAGTCATGTCTCTTTTCCCTGGAATTTCTCTTTTCCCTCTTTTCCCCGGCTTGTCTCTTTCCCCTCTTTCCCCTCTCCTGTGTCTGTCACCTCACTTCACTCGGTGTCTACTTTTCCCCGCTTTCACTCGCCTCTCTCTTTTCCCTCTCATTCATCAACTCTCTCTCTTCACTCTCTCCTCCCTGTCCTGTCTCTTTTCCCTGGACACTCTCTTTTCCCCGGCTTGTCTCTTTCCCCTCTTTCCCCTCTCCTGTGTCTGTCACCTCACTTCACTCGGTGTCTACTTTTCCCCGCTTTCACTCGCCTCTCTCTTTTCCCTCTCATTCATCAACTCTCTCTATCTTCACTCTCTCTTCCCTGTCCTGTGTGTTTTCCCTGGACACTCTCTTTTCCCTCTTTTCCCCGGCTTGTCTCTTTCCCCTATTTCCCCTCTCCTGTGCCTGTCACCTCTCTTCATTCGGTGTGTAGATTTCCCACTTTCACTCGCCTCTCTCTTTTCCCTCTCGTTCCTGAAATCTCTCTTTTCCCTTGCCTGTCGCTTTTCCCTCTTTTGCCTTTTCTCCATGAACTCTTCCCTCTTTACCCTCAGCAGTCACTTTCCCCTGCTTTCCCTCAACTCCCTCTTTTCCACCTTTTCCCTCGCTTGTCTCTTTTCCCTGTTTCCCCTCGCCTGTCTCTCTCACCTCTGTTCTCTCGGCGTTCTTTTCCCCCGCTTTCACTCGCCTTCCTCTATTCCCTCCCTTTCCTCCACTCTCTCTTTTCCCTCTCTCTTCACTGTCCTGTCTCTTTTCCCTGGAACTTCTCTTTTCCCTCTTTTCCTCTGTTTGTCTCTTTCCCCTCTCCTGTGTCGGTCACCTCTCTTCATTCGGTGTGTAGATTTCCCACTTCCACTCGCCTCTCTCTTTTCCCTCTCATTCATCAACTCTCTCTCTCTTCACTCTCTCTTCCCTGTCCTGTCTCTTTTCCCTGGACACTCTCTTTTCCCTCTTTTCCCCTGCTTGTCTCTGTCCCCTCTTTACCCTCTCCTGTGTCGGTCACCTCTCTTCACTCGCTGTGTAAATGTCCCACTTTCTCTCGCCTCTCTCTTTCCCCTCTCATTCATCAACTCTCTCTCTTCACTCTCTCTTCCCAGTCATGTCTCTTTTCTCTGGACACTCTCTTTTCCCCGGACACTCTCTTTTCCCCGGCTTGTCTCTTTCCCCTCTTTCCCCTCTCCTGTGTCTGTCACCTCTCTTCACTCGGTGTCTACTTTTCCCTGCTTTCACTCGCCTCTCTCTTTCCCCTCTCATTCATCAACTCTCTCTCTTCACTCTCTCCTCCCTGTCATGTCTCTTTTCCCTGGAATTTCTCTTTTCCCTCTTTTCCCCGGCTTGTCTCTTTCCCCTCTTTCCCCTCTCCTGTGTCTGTCACCTCTCTTCACTCGGTGTCTACTTTTCCCTGCTTTCACTCGCCTCTCTCTTTCCCCTCTCATTCATCAACTCTCTCTTTTCACTCTCTCTTCCCAGTCATGTCTCTTTTCCCTGGAATTTCTCTTTTCCCTCTTTTCCCCGGCTTGTCTCTTTCCCCTCTTTCCCCTCTCCTGTGTCTGTCACCTCTCTTCACTCGGTGTCTACTTTTCCCCGCTTTCACTCGCCTCTCTCTTTTCCCTCTCATTCATCAACTCTCTCTCTTCACTCTCTCCTCCCTGTCCTGTCTCTTTTCCCTGGACACTCTCTTTTCCCCGGCTTGTCTCTTTCCCCTCTTTCCCCTCTCCTGTGTCTGTCACCTCACTTCACTCGGTGTCTACTTTTCCCCGCTTTCACTCGCCTCTCTCTTTTCCCTCTCATTCATCAACTCTCTCTATCTTCACTCTCTCTTCCCTGTCCTGTGTGTTTTCCCTGGACACTCTCTTTTCCCTCTTTTCCCCGGCTTGTCTCTTTCCCCTATTTCCCCTCTCCTGTGCCTGTCACCTCTCTTCATTCGGTGTGTAGATTTCCCACTTTCACTCGCCTCTCTCTTTTCCCTCTCATTCCTGAAATCTCTCTTTTCCCTTGCCTGTCGCTTTTCCCTCTTTTGCCTTTTCTCCATGAACTCTTCCCTCTTTACCCTCAGCAGTCACTTTCCCCTGCTTTCCCTCAACTCCCTCTTTTCCACCTTTTCCCTCGCTTGTCTCTTTTCCCTGTTTCCCCTCGCCTGTCTCTCTCACCTCTGTTCTCTCGGCGTTCTTTTCCCCCGCTTTCACTCGCCTTCCTCTATTCCCTCCCTTTCCTCCACTCTCTCTTTTCCCTCTCTCTTCACTGTCCTGTCTCTTTTCCCTGGAACTTCTCTTTTCCCTCTTTTCCTCTGTTTGTCTCTTTCCCCTCTCCTGTGTCGGTCACCTCTCTTCATTCGGTGTGTAGATTTCCCACTTCCACTCGCCTCTCTCTTTTCCCTCTCATTCATCAACTCTCTCTCTCTTCACTCTCTCTTCCCTGTCCTGTCTCTTTTCCCTGGACACTCTCTTTTCCCTCTTTTCCCCTGCTTGTCTCTGTCCCCTCTTTACCCTCTCCTGTGTCGGTCACCTCTCTTCACTCGCTGTGTAAATGTCCCACTTTCTCTCGCCTCTCTCTTTCCCCTCTCATTCATCAACTCTCTCTCTTCACTCTCTCTTCCCAGTCATGTCTCTTTTCTCTGGACACTCTCTTTTCCCCGGACACTCTCTTTTCCCCGGCTTGTCTCTTTCCCCTCTTTCCCCTCTCCTGTGTCTGTCACCTCTCTTCACTCGGTGTCTACTTTTCCCTGCTTTCACTCGCCTCTCTCTTTCCCCTCTCATTCATCAACTCTCTCTCTTCACTCTCTCCTCCCTGTCATGTCTCTTTTCCCTGGAATTTCTCTTTTCCCTCTTTTCCCCGGCTTGTCTCTTTCCCCTCTTTCCCCTCTCCTGTGTCTGTCACCTCTCTTCACTCGGTGTCTACTTTTCCCCGCTTTCACTCGCCTCTCTCTTTTCCCTCTCATTCATCAACTCTCTCTCTTCACTCTCTCCTCCCTGTCCTGTCTCTTTTCCCTGGACACTCTCTTTTCCCCGGCTTGTCTCTTTCCCCTCTTTCCCCTCTCCTGTGTCTGTCACCTCACTTCACTCGGTGTCTACTTTTCCCCGCTTTCACTCGCCTCTCTCTTTTCCCTCTCATTCATCAACTCTCTCTATCTTCACTCTCTCTTCCCTGTCCTGTGTGTTTTCCCTGGACACTCTCTTTTCCCTCTTTTCCCCGGCTTGTCTCTTTCCCCTATTTCCCCTCTCCTGTGCCTGTCACCTCTCTTCATTCGGTGTGTAGATTTCCCACTTTCACTCGCCTCTCTCTTTTCCCTCTCATTCCTGAAATCTCTCTTTTCCCTTGCCTGTCGCTTTTCCCTCTTTTGCCTTTTCTCCATGAACTCTTCCCTCTTTACCCTCAGCAGTCACTTTCCCCTGCTTTCCCTCAACTCCCTCTTTTCCACCTTTTCCCTCGCTTGTCTCTTTTCCCTGTTTCCCCTCGCCTGTCTCTCTCACCTCTGTTCTCTCGGCGTTCTTTTCCCCCGCTTTCACTCGCCTTCCTCTATTCCCTCCCTTTCCTCCACTCTCTCTTTTCCCTCTCTCTTCACTGTCCTGTCTCTTTTCCCTGGAACTTCTCTTTTCCCTCTTTTCCTCTGTTTGTCTCTTTCCCCTCTCCTGTGTCGGTCACCTCTCTTCATTCGGTGTGTAGATTTCCCACTTCCACTCGCCTCTCTCTTTTCCCTCTCATTCATCAACTCTCTCTCTCTTCACTCTCTCTTCCCTGTCCTGTCTCTTTTCCCTGGACACTCTCTTTTCCCTCTTTTCCCCTGCTTGTCTCTGTCCCCTCTTTACCCTCTCCTGTGTCGGTCACCTCTCTTCACTCGCTGTGTAAATGTCCCACTTTCTCTCGCCTCTCTCTTTCCCCTCTCATTCATCAACTCTCTCTCTTCACTCTCTCTTCCCAGTCATGTCTCTTTTCTCTGGACACTCTCTTTTCCCCGGACACTCTCTTTTCCCCGGCTTGTCTCTTTCCCCTCTTTCCCCTCTCCTGTGTCTGTCACCTCTCTTCACTCGGTGTCTACTTTTCCCTGCTTTCACTCGCCTCTCTCTTTCCCCTCTCATTCATCAACTCTCTCTCTTCACTCTCTCCTCCCTGTCATGTCTCTTTTCCCTGGAATTTCTCTTTTCCCTCTTTTCCCCGGCTTGTCTCTTTCCCCTCTTTCCCCTCTCCTGTGTCTGTCACCTCTCTTCACTCGGTGTCTACTTTTCCCTGCTTTCACTCGCCTCTCTCTTTCCCCTCTCATTCATCAACTCTCTCTTTTCACTCTCTCTTCCCAGTCATGTCTCTTTTCCCTGGAATTTCTCTTTTCCCTCTTTTCCCCGGCTTGTCTCTTTCCCCTCTTTCCCCTCTCCTGTGTCTGTCACCTCTCTTCACTCGGTGTCTACTTTTCCCCGCTTTCACTCGCCTCTCTCTTTTCCCTCTCATTCATCAACTCTCTCTCTTCACTCTCTCCTCCCTGTCCTGTCTCTTTTCCCTGGACACTCTCTTTTCCCCGGCTTGTCTCTTTCCCCTCTTTCCCCTCTCCTGTGTCTGTCACCTCACTTCACTCGGTGTCTACTTTTCCCCGCTTTCACTCGCCTCTCTCTTTTCCCTCTCATTCATCAACTCTCTCTATCTTCACTCTCTCTTCCCTGTCCTGTGTGTTTTCCCTGGACACTCTCTTTTCCCTCTTTTCCCCGGCTTGTCTCTTTCCCCTATTTCCCCTCTCCTGTGCCTGTCACCTCTCTTCATTCGGTGTGTAGATTTCCCACTTTCACTCGCCTCTCTCTTTTCCCTCTCATTCCTGAAATCTCTCTTTTCCCTTGCCTGTCGCTTTTCCCTCTTTTGCCTTTTCTCCATGAACTCTTCCCTCTTTACCCTCAGCAGTCACTTTCCCCTGCTTTCCCTCAACTCCCTCTTTTCCACCTTTTCCCTCGCTTGTCTCTTTTCCCTGTTTCCCCTCGCCTGTCTCTCTCACCTCTGTTCTCTCGGCGTTCTTTTCCCCCGCTTTCACTCGCCTTCCTCTATTCCCTCCCTTTCCTCCACTCTCTCTTTTCCCTCTCTCTTCACTGTCCTGTCTCTTTTCCCTGGAACTTCTCTTTTCCCTCTTTTCCTCTGTTTGTCTCTTTCCCCTCTCCTGTGTCGGTCACCTCTCTTCATTCGGTGTGTAGATTTCCCACTTCCACTCGCCTCTCTCTTTTCCCTCTCATTCATCAACTCTCTCTCTCTTCACTCTCTCTTCCCTGTCCTGTCTCTTTTCCCTGGACACTCTCTTTTCCCTCTTTTCCCCTGCTTGTCTCTGTCCCCTCTTTACCCTCTCCTGTGTCGGTCACCTCTCTTCACTCGCTGTGTAAATGTCCCACTTTCTCTCGCCTCTCTCTTTCCCCTCTCATTCATCAACTCTCTCTCTTCACTCTCTCTTCCCAGTCATGTCTCTTTTCTCTGGACACTCTCTTTTCCCCGGACACTCTCTTTTCCCCGGCTTGTCTCTTTCCCCTCTTTCCCCTCTCCTGTGTCTGTCACCTCTCTTCACTCGGTGTCTACTTTTCCCTGCTTTCACTCGCCTCTCTCTTTCCCCTCTCATTCATCAACTCTCTCTCTTCACTCTCTCCTCCCTGTCATGTCTCTTTTCCCTGGAATTTCTCTTTTCCCTCTTTTCCCCGGCTTGTCTCTTTCCCCTCTTTCCCCTCTCCTGTGTCTGTCACCTCTCTTCACTCGGTGTCTACTTTTCCCCGCTTTCACTCGCCTCTCTCTTTTCCCTCTCATTCATCAACTCTCTCTCTTCACTCTCTCCTCCCTGTCCTGTCTCTTTTCCCTGGACACTCTCTTTTCCCCGGCTTGTCTCTTTCCCCTCTTTCCCCTCTCCTGTGTCTGTCACCTCACTTCACTCGGTGTCTACTTTTCCCCGCTTTCACTCGCCTCTCTCTTTTCCCTCTCATTCATCAACTCTCTCTATCTTCACTCTCTCTTCCCTGTCCTGTGTGTTTTCCCTGGACACTCTCTTTTCCCTCTTTTCCCCGGCTTGTCTCTTTCCCCTATTTCCCCTCTCCTGTGCCTGTCACCTCTCTTCATTCGGTGTGTAGATTTCCCACTTTCACTCGCCTCTCTCTTTTCCCTCTCATTCCTGAAATCTCTCTTTTCCCTTGCCTGTCGCTTTTCCCTCTTTTGCCTTTTCTCCATGAACTCTTCCCTCTTCACCCTCAGCAGTCACTTTCCCCTGCTTTCCCTCAACTCCCTCTTTTCCACCTTTTCCCTCGCTTGTCTCTTTTCCCTGTTTCCCCTCGCCTGTCTCTCTCACCTCTGTTCTCTCGGCGTTCTTTTCCCCCGCTTTCACTCGCCTTCCTCTATTCCCTCCCTTTCCTCCACTCTCTCTTTTCCCTCTCTCTTCACTGTCCTGTCTCTTTTCCCTGGAACTTCTCTTTTCCCTCTTTTCCTCTGTTTGTCTCTTTCCCCTCTCCTGTGTCGGTCACCTCTCTTCATTCGGTGTGTAGATTTCCCACTTCCACTCGCCTCTCTCTTTTCCCTCTCATTCATCAACTCTCTCTCTCTTCACTCTCTCTTCCCTGTCCTGTCTCTTTTCCCTGGACACTCTCTTTTCCCTCTTTTCCCCTGCTTGTCTCTGTCCCCTCTTTCCCCTCTCCTGTGTCGGTCACCTCTCTTCACTCGCTGTGTAAATGTCCCACTTTCTCTCGCCTCTCTCTTTCCCCTCTCATTCATCAACTCTCTCTTTTCACTCTCTCTTCCCAGTCATGTCTCTTTTCTCTGGACACTCTCTTTTCCCCGGACACTCTCTTTTCCCCGGCTTGTCTCTTTCCCCTCTTTCCCCTCTCCTGTGTCTGTCACCTCTCTTCACTCGGTGTCTACTTTTCCCTGCTTTCACTCGCCTCTCTCTTTCCCCTCTCATTCATCAACTCTCTCTCTTCACTCTCTCTTCACTGTCCTGTCTCTTTTCCCTGGAACTTCTCTTTTCCCTCTTTTCCTCTGTTTGTCTCTTTCCCCTCTTTCCCCTCTCCTGTGTCGGTCACCTCTCTTCACTCGGTGTCTACTTTTCCCTGCTTTCACTCGCCTCTCTCTTTCCCCTCTCATTCATCAACTCTCTCTTTTCACTCTCTCTTCCCAGTCATGTCTCTTTTCCCTGGAATTTCTCTTTTCCCTCTTTTCCCCGGCTTGTCTCTTTCCCCTCTTTCCCCTCTCCTGTGTCTGTCACCTCTCTTCACTCGGTGTCTACTTTTCCCCGCTTCCACTCGCCTCTCTCTTTCCCCTCTCATTCATCAACTCTCTCTCTCTTCACTCTCTCTTCCCTGTCCTGTCTCTTTTCCCTGGACACTCTCTTTTCCCTCTTTTCCCCTGCTTGTCTCTGTCCCCTCTTTCCCCTCTCCTGTGTCGGTCACCTCTCTTCACTCGCTGTGTAAATGTCCCACTTTCTCTCGCCTCTCTCTTTCCCCTCTCATTCATCAACTCTCTCTTTTCACTCTCTCTTCCCAGTCATGTCTCTTTTCTCTGGACACTCTCTTTTCCCCGGACACTCTCTTTTCCCCGGCTTGTCTCTTTCCCCTATTTCCCCTCTCCTGTGCCTGTCACCTCTCTTCATTCGGTGTGTAGATTTCCCACTTTCACTCGCCTCTCTCTTTTCCCTCTCATTCCTGAAATCTCTCTTTTCCCTTGCCTGTCGCTTTTCCCTCTTTTGCCTTTTCTCCATGAACTCTTCCCTCTTTACCCTCAGCAGTCACTTTCCCCTGCTTTCCCTCAACTCCCTCTTTTCCACCTTTTCCCTCGCTTGTCTCTTTTCCCTGTTTCCCCTCGCCTGTGTCTCTCACCTCTGTTCTCTCGGCCTTCTTTTCCCCCGATTTCACTCGCCTTCCTCTATTCCCTCCCTTTCCTCCACTCTCTCTTTTCCCTCTCTCTTCACTGTCCTGTCTCTTTTCCCTGCAACTTCTCTTTTCCCTCTTTTCCTCTGTTTGTCTCTTTCCCCTCTTTCCCCTCTCCTGTGTCGGTCACCTCTCTTCATTCGGTGTGTAGATTTCCCACTTTCTCTCGCCTCTCTCTTTCCCCTCTCATTCATCAACTCTCTCTCTTCACTCTCTCCTCCCTGTCCTGTCTCTTTTCCCTGGACACTCTCTTTTCCCCGGCTTGTCTCTTTCCCCTCTTTCCCCTCTCCTGTGTCTGTCACTTCACTTCACTCGGTGTCTACTTTTCCCCGCTTTCACTCGCCTCTCTCTTTTCCCTCTCATTCATCAACTCTCTCTATCTTCACTCTCTCTTCCCTGTCCTGTGTGTTTTCCCTGGACAGTCTCTTTTCCCTCTTTTCCCCTGCTTGTCTCTGTCCCCTCTCCTGTGTCTGTCACCTTCCTTCACTCGGTGTCTACTTTTCCCTGCTTTCACTCGCCTCTCTCTTTCCCCTCTCATTCATCAACTCTCTCTTTTCACTCTCTCTTCCCAGTCATGTCTCTTTTCCCTGGAATTTCTCTTTTCCCTCTTTTCCCCGGCTTGTCTCTTTCCCCTCTTTCCCCTCTCCTGTGTCTGTCACCTCTCTTCACTCGGTGTCTACTTTTCCCTGCTTTCACTCGCCTCTCTCTTTCCCCTCTCAGTCATCAACTCTCTCTTTTCACTCTCTCTTCCCTGTCCTGTCTCTTTTCCCTGGACAGTCTCTTTTCCCTCTTTTCCCCTGCTTGTCTCTGTCCCCTCTCCTGTGTCTGTCACCTTCCTTCACTCGGTGTCTACTTTTCCCTGCTTTCACTCGCCTCTCTCTTTCCCCTCTCATTCATCAGCTCTCTCTCTTCACTCTCTCCTCCCTGTCCTGTCTCTTTTCCCTGGACACTCTCTTTTCCCTGGACACTCTCTTTTCCCTCTTTTCCCCTGCTTGTCTCTGTCCCCTCTCCTGTGTCGGTCACCTCTCTTCATTCGGTGTGTAAATGTCCCACGTTCTCTCGCCTCTCTCTTTCCCCTCTCATTCATCACCTCTGTCTTTTCACTCTCTCTTCCCTGTCCTGTCTCTTTTCCCTGGAATTTCTCTTTTCCCTCTTTTCCTCTGTTTGTCTCTTTCCCCTCTTTCCCCTCTCCTGTGTCTGTCACCTCTCTTCACTCGTTGTGTAAATGTCCCACGTTCTCTCGCCTCTCTCTTTCCCCTCTCATTCATCACCTCTGTCTTTTCACTCTCTCTTCCCTGTCCTGTCTCTTTTCCCTGGAATTTCTCTTTTCCCTCTTTTCCCCGGCTTGTCTCTTTCCCCTCTTTCCCCTCTCCTGTGTCTGTCACCTCTCTTCATTCGGTGTGTAGATTTCCCACTTTTTCTCGCCTCTCTCTTTCCCCTCTCAGTCATCAACTCTCTCTTTTCACTCTCTCTTCCCAGTCATGTCTCTTTTCTCTGGACACTCTCTTTTCCCCGGACACTCTCTTTTCCCCGGCTTGTCTCTTTCCCCTCTTTCCCCTCTCCTGTGTCTGTCACCTCTCTTCACTCGGTGTCTACTTTTCCCTGCTTTCACTCGCCTCTCTCTTTCCCCTCTCATTCATCAACTCTCTCTTTTCACTCTCTCTTCCCAGTCATGTCTCTTTTCCCTGGAATTTCTCTTTTCCCTCTTTTCCCCGGCTTGTCTCTTTCCCCTCTTTCCCCTCTCCTGTGTCTGTCACCTCTCTTCACTCGGTGTCTACTTTTCCCTGCTTTCACTCGCCTCTCTCTTTCCCCTCTCAGTCATCAACTCTCTCTTTTCACTCTCTCTTCCCTGTCCTGTCTCTTTTCTCTGGACACTCTCTTTTCCCTCTTTTCCCCTGCTTGTCTCTGTCCCCTCTCCTGTGTCTGTCACCTTCCTTCACTCGGTGTCTACTTTTCCCTGCTTTCACTCGCCTCTCTCTTTCCCCTCTCATTCATCAACTCTCTCTTTTCACTCTCTCTTCCCAGTCATGTCTCTTTTCCCTGGAATTTCTCTTTTCCCTCTTTTCCCCGGCTTGTCTCTTTCCCCTCTTTCCCCTCTCCTGTGTCGGTCACCTCTCTTCACTCGCTGTGTAAATGTCCCACTTTCACTCGCCTCTCTCTTTTCCGTGTCATTCATCAACTCTCTCTCTTCACTCTCTCCTCCCTGTCCTGTCTCTTTTCCCTGGACACTCTCTTTTCCCTCTTTTCCCCGGCTTGTCTCTTTCCCCTATTTCCCTTCTCCTGTGCCTGTCACCTCTCTTCATTCGGTGTGTAGATTTCCCACTTTCACTCGCCTCTCTCTTTTCCCTCTCGTTCCTGAAATCTCTCTTTTCCCTTGCCTGTCGCTTTTCCCTCTTTTGCCTTTTCTCCATGAAGTCTTCCCTCTTTACCCTCAGCAGTCACTTTCCCCTGCTTTCCCTCAACTCCCTCTTTTCCACCTTTCCCCTCGCTTGTCTCTTTTCCCTGTTTCCCCTCGCCTGTGTCTCTCACCTCTGTTCTCTCGGCCTTCTTTTCCCCCGATTTCACTCGCCTTCCTCTATTCCCTCCCTTTCCTCCACTCTCTCTTTTCCCTCTCTCTTCACTGTCCTGTCTCTTTTCCCTGCAACTTCTCTTTTCCCTCTTTTCCTCTGTTTGTCTCTTTCCCCTCTTTCCCCTCTCCTGTGTCGGTCACCTCTCTTCATTCGGTGTGTAGATTTCCCACTTTCTCTCGCCTCTCTCTTTCCCCTCTCATTCATCAACTCTCTCTCTTCACTCTCTCCTCCCTGTCCTGTCTCTTTTCCCTGGACACTCTCTTTTCCCCGGCTTGTCTCTTTCCCCTCTTTCCCCTCTCCTGTGTCTGTCACTTCACTTCACTCGGTGTCTACTTTTCCCCGCTTTCACTCGCCTCTCTCTTTTCCCTCTCATTCATCAACTCTCTCTATCTTCACTCTCTCTTCCCTGTCCTGTGTGTTTTCCCTGGACACTCTCTTTTCCCTCTTTTCCCCGGCTTGTCTCTTTCCCCTATTTCCCCTCTCCTGTGCCTGTCACCTCTCTTCATTCGGTGTGTAGATTTCCCACTTTCACTCGCCTCTCTCTTTTCCCTCTCATTCCTGAAATCTCTCTTTTCCCTTGCCTGTCGCTTTTCCCTCTTTTGCCTTTTCTCCATGAACTCTTCCCTCTTTACCCTCAGCAGTCACTTTCCCCTGCTTTCCCTCAACTCCCTCTTTTCCACCTTTTCCCTCGCTTGTCTCTTTTCCCTGTTTCCCCTCGCCTGTCTCTCTCACCTCTGTTCTCTCGGCGTTCTTTCCCCCCGCTTTCACTCGCCTTCCTCTATTCCCTCCCTTTCCTCCACTCTCTCTTTCCCCTCTCTCTTCACTGTCCTGTCTCTTTTCCCTGGAACTTCTCTTTTCCCTCTTTTCCCCTGTTTGTCTCTTTCCCCTCTTTCCCCTCTCCTGTGTCGGTCACCTCTCTTCATTCGGTGTGTAGATTTCCCACTTCCACTCGCCTCTCTCTTTTCCCTCTCATTCATCAACTCTCTCTCTCTTCACTCTCTCTTCCCTGTCCTGTCTCTTTTCCCTGGACACTCTCTTTTCCCTCTTTTCCCCTGCTTGTCTCTGTCCCCTCTTTCCCCTCTCCTGTGTCTGTCACCTCTCTTCACTCGGTGTCTACTTTTCCCTGCTTTCACTCGCCTCTCTCTTTCCCCTCTCATTCATCAACTCTCTCTTTTCACTCTCTCTTCCCAGTCATGTCTCTTTTCCCTGGAATTTCTCTTTTCCCTCTTTTCCCCGGCTTGTCTCTTTCCCCTATTTCCCCTCTCCTGTGCCTGTCACCTCTCTTCATTCGGTGTGTAGATTTCCCACTTTCACTCGCCTCTCTCTTATCCCTCTCATTCCTGAAATCTCTCTTTTCCCTTGCCTGTCGCTTTTCCCTCTTTTGCCTTTTCTCCATGAACTCTTCCCACTTTACCCTCAGCAGTCACTTTCCCCTGCTTTCCCTCAACTCCCTCTTTTCCACCTTTCCCCTCGCTTGTCTCTTTTCCCTGTTTCCCCTCGCCTGTCTCTCTCACCTCTGTTCTCTCGGCGTTCTTTTCCCCCGCTTTCACTCGCCTTCCTCTATTCCCTCCCTTTCCTCCACTCTCTCTTTTCCCTCTCTCTTCACTGTCCTGTCTCTTTTCCCTGGAACTTCTCTTTTCCCTCTTTTCCTCTGTTTGTCTCTTTCCCCTCTTTCCCCTCTCCTGTGTCGGTCACCTCTCTTCATTCGGTGTGTAGATTTCCCACTTCCACTCGCCTCTCTCTTTTCCCTCTCATTCATCAACTCTCTCTCTCTTCACTCTCTCTTCCCTGTCCTGTCTCTTTTCCCTGGACACTCTCTTTTCCCTCTTTTCCCCTGCTTGTCTCTGTCCCCTCTTTACCCTCTCCTGTGTCGGTCACCTCTCTTCACTCGCTGTGTAAATGTACCACTTTCACTCGCCTCTCTCTTTCCCCTCTCATTCATCAACTCTCTCTTTTCACTCTCTCTTCCCAGTCATGTCTCTTTTCCCTGGAATTTCTCTTTTCCCCGGACACTCTCTTTTCCCCGGCTTGTCTCTTTCCCCTCTTTCCCCTCTCCTGTGTCTGTCACCTCTCTTCACTCGGTGTCTACTTTTCCCTGCTTTCACTCGCCTCTCTCTTTCCCCTCTCATTCATCAACTCTCTCTTTTCACTCTCTCTTCCCAGTCATGTCTCTTTTCCCTGGAATTTCTCTTTTCCCTCTTTTCCCCGGCTTGTCTCTTTCCCCTCTTTCCCCTCTCCTGTGTCTGTCACCTCTCTTCACTCGGTGTCTACTTTTCCCCGCTTTCACTCGCCTCTCTCTTTCCCCTCTCATTCATCAACTCTCTCTCTTCACTCTCTCCTCCCTGTCCTGTCTCTTTTCCCTGGACACTCTCTTTTCCCCGGACACTCTCTTTTCCTCGGCTTGTCTCTTTCCCCTCTTTCCCCTCTCCTGTGTCTGTCATCTCTCTTCACTCGGTGTCTACTTTTCCCCGCTTTCACTCGCCTCTCTCTTTCCCCTCTCATTCATCAACTCTCTCTCTTCACTCTCTCCTCCCTGTCCTGTCTCTTTTCTCTGGACACTCTCTTTTCCCCGGACACTCTCTTTTCCCCGGCTTGTCTCTTTCCCCTCTTTCCCCTCTCCTGTGTCTGTCACCTCTCTTCACTCGGTGTCTACTTTTCCCTGCTTTCACTCGCCTCTCTCTTTCCCCTCTCATTCATCAACTCTCTCTCTTCACTCTCTCCTCCCTGTCATGTCTCTTTTCCCTGGAATTTCTCTTTTCCCTCTTTTCCCCGGCTTGTCTCTTTCCCCTCTTTCCCCTCTCCTGTGTCTGTCACCTCTCTTCACTCGGTGTCTACTTTTCCCCGCTTTCACTCGCCTCTCTCTTTCCCCTCTCATTCATCAACTCTCTCTCTTCACTCTCTCCTCCCTGTCCTGTCTCTTTTCCCTGGACACTCTCTTTTCCCCGGACACTCTCTTTTCCTCGGCTTGTCTCTTTCCCCTCTTTCCCCTCTCCTGTGTCGGTCACCTCTCTTCACTCGGTGTGTAGATTTCCCACTTTCACTCGCCTCTCTCTTTTCCCTCTCATTCATCAACTCTCTCTATCTTCACTCTCTCTTCCCTGTCCTGTGTCTTTTCCCTGGACACTCTCTTTTCCCTCATTTCCCCTGCTTGTCTCTTTCCCCTATTTCCCCTCTCCTGTGTCGGTCACCACTCTTCATTCGCTGTGTAGATTTCCCACTTTCACTCGCCTCTCTTTTTTCCCTCTCATTCATCCACTCTCTCTCTTCACTCTCTCTTCCCAGTCATGTCTCTTTTACCTGGAATTTCTCTTTTCCCTCTTTTCCCCTGCTTGTCTCTTTCCCCTCTTTCCCCTCTCCTGTGTCTGTCACCTCACTTCATTCGGTGTGTAGATTTCCCACTTTCACTCGCCTCTCTCTTTTCCCTCTCATTCATCAACTCTCTCTATCTTCACTCTCTCCTCCCTGTCCTGTCTCTTTTCCCTGGACACTCTCTTTTCCCCGGCTTGTCTCTTTCCCCTCTTTCCCCTCTCATGTGTCTGTCACCTCTCTTCACTCGGTGTCTACTTTTCCCCGCTTTCACTCGCCTCTCTCTTTTCCCTCTCATTCATCAACTCTCTCTATCTTCACTCTCTCTTCCCTGTCCTGTGTGTTTTCCCTGGACACTCTCTTTTCCCTCTTTTCCCCGGCTTGTCTCTTTCCCCTATTTCCCCTCTCCTGTGCCTGTCACCTCTCTTCATTCGGTGTGTAGATTTCCCACTTTCACTCGCCTCTCTCTTTTCCCTCTCATTCCTGAAATCTCTCTTTTCCCTTGCCTGTCGCTTTTCCCTCTTTTGCCTTTTCTCCATGAACTCTTCCCTCTTTACCCTCAGCAGTCACTTCCCCCTGCTTTCCCTCAACTCCCTCTTTTCCACCTTTTCCCTCGCTTGTCTCTTTTCCCTGTTTCCCCTCGCCTGTCTCTCTCACCTCTGTTCTCTCGGCGTTCTTTTCCCCCGCTTTCACTCGCCTTCCTCTATTCCCTCCCTTTCCTCCACTCTCTCTTTTCCCTCTCTCTTCACTGTCCTGTCTCTTTTCCCTGGAACTTCTCTTTTCCCTCTTTTCCTCTGTTTGTCTCTTTCCCCTCTTTCCCCTCTCCTGTGTCGGTCACCTCTCTTCATTCGGTGTGTAGATTTCCCACTTCCACTCGCCTCTCTCTTTCCCCTCTCATTCATCAACTCTCTCTTTTCACTCTCTCTTCCCAGTCATGTCTCTTTTCCCTGGAATTTCTCTTTTCCCTCTTTTCCCCGGCTTGTCTCTTTCCCCTCTTTCCCCTCTCCTGTGTCGGTCACCTCTCTTCACTCGGTGTCTACTTTTCCCTGCTTTCACTCGCCTCTCTCTTTCCCCTCTCATTCATCAACTCTCTCTCTTCACTCTCTCCTCCCTGTCCTGTCTCTTTTCCCTGGACACTCTCTTTTCCCCGGACACTCTCTTTTCCTCGGCTTGTCTCTTTCCCCTCTTTCCCCTCTCCTGTGTCGGTCACCTCTCTTCACTCGGTGTGTAGATTTCCCACTTTCACTCGCCTCTCTCTTTTCCCTCTCATTCATCAACTCTCTCTATCTTCACTCTCTCTTCCCTGTCCTGTGTCTTTTCCCTGGACACTCTCTTTTCCCTCATTTCCCCTGCTTGTCTCTTTCCCCTCTTTCCCCTCTCCTGTGTCGGTCACCTCTCTTCATTCGGTGTGTAGATTTCCCACTTTCTCTCGCCTCTCTCTTTCCCCTCTCATTCATCAACTCTCTCTTTTCACTCTCTCTTCCCAGTCATGTCTCTTTTCCCTGGAATTTCTCTTTTCCCTCTTTTCCCCGGCTTGTCTCTTTCCCCTCTTTCCCCTCTCCTGTGTCGGTCACCTCTCTTCACTCGCTGTGTAAATGTCCCACTTTCACTCGCCTCTCTCTTTTCCGTGTCATTCATCAACTCTCTCTCTTCACTCTCTCCTCCCTGTCCTGTCTCTTTTCCCTGGACACTCTCTTTTCCCTCTTTTCCCCGGCTTGTCTCTTTCCCCTATTTCCCTTCTCCTGTGCCTGTCACCTCTCTTCATTCGGTGTGTAGATTTCCCACTTTCACTCGCCTCTCTCTTTTCCCTCTCGTTCCTGAAATCTCTCTTTTCCCTTGCCTGTCGCTTTTCCCTCTTTTGCCTTTTCTCCATGAAGTCTTCCCTCTTTACCCTCAGCAGTCACTTTCCCCTGCTTTCCCTCAACTCCCTCTTTTCCACCTTTCCCCTCGCTTGTCTCTTTTCCCTGTTTCCCCTCGCCTGTGTCTCTCACCTCTGTTCTCTCGGCCTTCTTTTCCCCCGATTTCACTCGCCTTCCTCTATTCCCTCCCTTTCCTCCACTCTCTCTTTTCCCTCTCTCTTCACTGTCCTGTCTCTTTTCCCTGCAACTTCTCTTTTCCCTCTTTTCCTCTGTTTGTCTCTTTCCCCTCTTTCCCCTCTCCTGTGTCGGTCACCTCTCTTCATTCGGTGTGTAGATTTCCCACTTCCACTCGCCTCTCTCTTTTCCCTCTCATTCATCAACTCTCTCTCTCTTCACTCTCTCTTCCCTGTCCTGTCTCTTTTCCCTGGACACTCTCTTTTCCCTCTTTTCCCCTGCTTGTCTCTGTCCCCTCTTTCCCCTCTCCTGTGTCGGTCACCTCTCTTCACTCGCTGTGTAAATGTCCCACTTTCTCTCGCCTCTCTCTTTCCCCTCTCATTCATCAACTCTCTCTTTTCACTCTCTCTTCCCAGTCATGTCTCTTTTCTCTGGACACTCTCTTTTCCCCGGACACTCTCTTTTCCCCGGCTTGTCTCTTTCCCCTCTTTCCCCTCTCCTGTGTCTGTCACCTCTCTTCACTCGGTGTCTACTTTTCCCTGCTTTCACTCGCCTCTCTCTTTCCCCTCTCATTCATCAACTCTCTCTTTTCACTCTCTCTTCCCAGTCATGTCTCTTTTCCCTGGAATTTCTCTTTTCCCTCTTTTCCCCGGCTTGTCTCTTTCCCCTCTTTCCCCTCTCCTGTGTCTGTCACCTCTCTTCACTCGGTGTCTACTTTTCCCTGCTTTCACTCGCCTCTCTCTTTCCCCTCTCAGTCATCAACTCTCTCTTTTCACTCTCTCTTCCCTGTCCTGTCTCTTTTCCCTGGACAGTCTCTTTTCCCTCTTTTCCCCTGCTTGTCTCTGTCCCCTCTCCTGTGTCTGTCACCTTCCTTCACTCGGTGTCTACTTTTCCCTGCTTTCACTCGCCTCTCTCTTTCCCCTCTCATTCATCAACTCTCTCTTTTCACTCTCTCTTCCCAGTCATGTCTCTTTTCCCTGGAATTTCTCTTTTCCCTCTTTTCCCCGGCTTGTCTCTTTCCCCTCTTTCCCCTCTCCTGTGTCTGTCACCTCTCTTCACTCGGTGTCTACTTTTCCCTGCTTTCACTCGCCTCTCTCTTTCCCCTCTCAGTCATCAACTCTCTCTTTTCACTCTCTCTTCCCTGTCCTGTCTCTTTTCCCTGGACAGTCTCTTTTCCCTCTTTTCCCCTGCTTGTCTCTGTCCCCTCTCCTGTGTCTGTCACCTTCCTTCACTCGGTGTCTACTTTTCCCTGCTTTCACTCGCCTCTCTCTTTCCCCTCTCATTCATCAGCTCTCTCTCTTCACTCTCTCCTCCCTGTCCTGTCTCTTTTCCCTGGACACTCTCTTTTCCCTGGACACTCTCTTTTCCCTCTTTTCCCCTGCTTGTCTCTGTCCCCTCTCCTGTGTCGGTCACCTCTCTTCATTCGGTGTGTAAATGTCCCACGTTCTCTCGCCTCTCTCTTTCCCCTCTCATTCATCACCTCTGTCTTTTCACTCTCTCTTCCCTGTCCTGTCTCTTTTCCCTGGAATTTCTCTTTTCCCTCTTTTCCTCTGTTTGTCTCTTTCCCCTCTTTCCCCTCTCCTGTGTCTGTCACCTCTCTTCACTCGTTGTGTAAATGTCCCACGTTCTCTCGCCTCTCTCTTTCCCCTCTCATTCATCACCTCTGTCTTTTCACTCTCTCTTCCCTGTCCTGTCTCTTTTCCCTGGAATTTCTCTTTTCCCTCTTTTCCCCGGCTTGTCTCTTTCCCCTCTTTCCCCTCTCCTGTGTCTGTCACCTCTCTTCATTCGGTGTGTAGATTTCCCACTTTTTCTCGCCTCTCTCTTTCCCCTCTCAGTCATCAACTCTCTCTTTTCACTCTCTCTTCCCAGTCATGTCTCTTTTCCCTGGAATTTCTCTTTTCCCTCTTTCCCCCGGCTTGTCTCTTTCCCCTCTTTCCCCTCTCCTGTGTCTGTCACCTCTCTTCACTCGGTGTCTACTTTTCCCTGCTTTCACTCGCCTCTCTCTTTCCCCTCTCATTCATCAACTCTCTCTCTTCACTCTCTCCTCCCTGTCCTGTCTCTTTTCCCTGGACACTCTCTTTTCCCCGGACACTCTCTTTTCCCCGGCTTGTCTCTTTCCCCTATTTCCCCTCTCCTGTGCCTGTCACCTCTCTTCATTCGGTGTGTAGATTTCCCACTTTCTCTCGCCTCTCTCTTTCCCCTCTCATTCATCAACTCTCTCTTTTCACTCTCTCTTCCCAGTCCTGTCTCTTTTCCCTGGACAGTCTCTTTTCCCTCTTTTCCCCTGCTTGTCTCTGTCCCCTCTTTCCCCTCTCCTGTGTCGGTCACCTCTCTTCACTCGCTGTGTAGATTTCCCACTTTCTCTCGCCTCTCTCTTTCCCCTCTCATTCATCAACTCTCTCTTTTCACTCTCTCTTCCCAGTCATGTCTCTTTTCCCTGGAATTTCTCTTTTCCCTCTTTTCCCCGGCTTGTCTCTTTCCCCTCTTTCCCCTCTCCTGTGTCGGTCACCTCTCTTCATTCGGTGTGTAGATTTCCCACTTTTTCTCGCCTCTCTCTTTCCCCTCTCAGTCATCAACTCTCTCTTTTCACTCTCTCTTCCCAGTCATGTCTCTTTTCCCTGGAATTTCTCTTTTCCCTCTTTCCCCCGGCTTGTCTCTTTCCCCTCTTTCCCCTCTCCTGTGTCTGTCACCTCTCTTCACTCGGTGTCTACTTTTCCCTGCTTTCACTCGCCTCTCTCTTTCCCCTCTCATTCATCAACTCTCTCTCTTCACTCTCTCCTCCCTGTCCTGTCTCTTTTCCCTGGACACTCTCTTTTCCCCGGACACTCTCTTTTCCCCGGCTTGTCTCTTTCCCCTCTTTCCCCTCTCCTGTGCCTGTCACCTCTCTTCATTCGGTGTGTAGATTTCCCACTTTCTCTCGCCTCTCTCTTTCCCCTCTCATTCATCAACTCTCTCTTTTCACTCTCTCTTCCCAGTCATGTCTCTTTTCCCTGGAATTTCTCTTTTCCCTCTTTTCCCCGGCTTGTCTCTTTCCCCTCTTTCCCCTCTCCTGTGTCTGTCACCTCTCTTCACTCGGTGTCTACTTTTCCCTGCTTTCACTCGCCTCTCTCTTTCCCCTCTCATTCATCAACTCTCTCTCTTCACTCTCTCCTCCCTGTCCTGTCTCTTTTCCCTGGACACTCTCTTTTCCCCGGACACTCTCTTTTCCCCGGCTTGTCTCTTTCCCCTATTTCCCCTCTCCTGTGCCTGTCACCTCTCTTCATTCGGTGTGTAGATTTCCCACTTTCACTCGCCTCTCTCTTTTCCCTCTCATTCCTGAAATCTCTCTTTTCCCTTGCCTGTCGCTTTTCCCTCTTTTGCCTTTTCTCCATGAACTCTTCCCTCTTTACCCTCAGCAGTCACTTTCCCCTGCTTTCCCTCAACTCCCTCTTTTCCACCTTTTCCCTCGCTTGTCTCTTTTCCCTGTTTCCCCTCGCCTGTGTCTCTCACCTCTGTTCTCTCGGCCTTCTTTTCCCCCGATTTCACTCGCCTTCCTCTGTTCCCTCCCTTTCCTCCACTCTCTCTTGTCCCTCTCTCTTCACTGTCCTGTCTCTTTTCCCTGGAATTTCTCTTTTCCCTCTTTTCCTCTGTTTGTCTCTTTCCCCTCTTTCCCCTCTCCTGTGTCGGTCACCTCTCTTCATTCGGTGTGTAGATTTCCCACTTTTTCTCGCCTCTCTCTTTCCCCTCTCAGTCATCAACTCTCTCTTTTCACTCTCTCTTCCCTGTCCTGTCTCTTTTCCCTGGACAGTCTCTTTTCCCTCTTTTCCCCTGCTTGTCTCTGTCCCCTCTTTCCCCTCTCCTGTGTCGGTCACCTCTCTTCACTCGCTGTGTAGATTTCCCACTTTCTCTCGCCTCTCTCTTTCCCCTCTCATTCATCAACTCTCTCTTTTCACTCTCTCTTCCCAGTCATGTCTCTTTTCCCTGGAATTTCTCTTTTCCCTCTTTTCCCCGGCTTGTCTCTTTCCCCTCTTTCCCCTCTCCTGTGTCTGTCACCTCTCTTCACTCGGTGTCTACTTTTCCCTGCTTTCACTCGCCTCTCTCTTTCCCCTCTCATTCATCAACTCTCTCTCTTCACTCTCTCCTCCCTGTCCTGTCTCTTTTCCCTGGACACTCTCTTTTCCCTGGACACTCTCTTTTCCCTCTTTTCCCCTGCTTGTCTCTGTCCCCTCTTTCCCCTCTCCTGTGTCGGTCACCTCTCTTCATTCGGTGTGTAAATGTCCCACGTTCTCTCGCCTCTCTCTTTCCCCTCTCATTCATCAACTCTGTCTTTTCACTCTCTCTTCCCTGTCCTGTCTCTTTTCCCTGGAATTTCTCTTTTCCCTCTTTTCCTCTGTTTGTCTCTTTCCCCTCTTTCCCCTCTCCTGTGTTGGTCACCTCTCTTCATTCGGTGTGTAGATTTCCCACTTTCTCTCGCCTCTCTCTTTCCCCTCTCATTCATCAACTCTCTCTTTTCACTCTCTCTTCCCTGTCCTGTCTCTTTTCCCTGGAATTTCTCTTTTCCCCGGCTTGTCTCTTTCCCCTATTTCCCCTCTCCTGTGCCTGTCACCTCTCTTCATTCGGTGTGTAGATTTCCCACTTTCACTCGCCTCTCTCTTTTCCCTCTCGTTCCTGAAATCTCTCTTTTCCCTTGCCTGTCGCTTTTCCCTCTTTTGCCTTTTCTCCATGAACTCTTCCCTCTTTACCCTCAGCAGTCACTTTCCCCTGCTTTCCCTCAACTCCCTCTTTTCCACCTTTTCCCTCGCTTGTCTCTTTTCCCTGTTTCCCCTCGCCTGTGTCTCTCACCTCTGTTCTCTCGGCCTTCTTTTCCCCCGATTTCACTCGCCTTCCTCTGTTCCCTCCCTTTCCTCCACTCTCTCTTGTCCCTCTCTCTTCACTGTCCTGTCTCTTTTCCCTGGAATTTCTCTTTTCCCTCTTTTCCTCTGTTTGTCTCTTTCCCCTCTTTCCCCTCTCCTGTGTCGGTCACCTCTCTTCATTCGGTGTGTAGATTTCCCACTTTTTCTCGCCTCTCTCTTTCCCCTCTCAGTCATCAACTCTCTCTTTTCACTCTCTCTTCCCTGTCCTGTCTCTTTTCCCTGGACAGTCTCTTTTCCCTCTTTTCCTCTGTTTGTCTCTTTCCCCTCTTTCCCCTCTCCTGTGTCGGTCACCTCTCTTCATTCGGTGTGTAGATTTCCCACTTTCTCTCGCCTCTCTCTTTCCCCTCTCATTCATCAACTCTCTCTTTTCACTCTCTCTTCCCAGTCATGTCTCTTTTCCCTGGAATTTCTCTTTTCCCTCTTTTCCCCGGCTTGTCTCTTTCCCCTCTTTCCCCTCTCCTGTGTCGGTCACCTCTCTTCACTCGCTGTGTAAATGTCCCACTTTCACTCGCCTCTCTCTTTTCCGTGTCATTCATCAACTCTCTCTCTTCACTCTCTCCTCCCTGTCCTGTCTCTTTTCCCTGGACACTCTCTTTTCCCTCTTTTCCCCGGCTTGTCTCTTTCCCCTATTTCCCCTCTCCTGTGCCTGTCACCTCTCTTCATTCGGTGTGTAGATTTCCCGCTTTCACTCGCCTCTCTCTTTTCCCTCTCGTTCCTGAAATCTCTCTTTTCCCTTGCCTGTCGCTTTTCCCTCTTTTGCCTTTTCTCCATGAACTCTTCCCTCTTTACCCTCAGCAGTCACTTTCCCCTGCTTTCCCTCAACTCCCTCTTTTCCACCTTTTCCCTCGCTTGTCTCTTTTCCCTGTTTCCCCTCGCCTGTGTCTCTCACCTCTGTTCTCTCGGCCTTCTTTTCCCCCGATTTCACTCGCCTTCCTCTATTCCCTCCCTTTCCTCCACTCTCTCTTTTCCCTCTCTCTTCACTGTCCTGTCTCTTTTCCCTGCAACTTCTCTTTTCCCTCTTTTCCTCTGTTTGTCTCTTTCCCCTCTTTCCCCTCTCCTGTGTCGGTCACCTCTCTTCATTCGGTGTGTAGATTTCCCACTTCCACTCGCCTCTCTCTTTTCCCTCTCATTCATCAACTCTCTCTCTCTTCACTCTCTCTTCCCTGTCCTGTCTCTTTTCCCTGGACACTCTCTTTTCCCTCTTTTCCCCTGCTTGTCTCTGTCCCCTCTTTCCCCTCTCCTGTGTCGGTCACCTCTCTTCACTCGCTGTGTAAATGTCCCACTTTCTCTCGCCTCTCTCTTTCCCCTCTCATTCATCAACTCTCTCTTTTCACTCTCTCTTCCCAGTCATGTCTCTTTTCTCTGGACACTCTCTTTTCCCCGGACACTCTCTTTTCCCCGGCTTGTCTCTTTCCCCTCTTTCCCCTCTCCTGTGTCTGTCACCTCTCTTCACTCGGTGTCTACTTTTCCCTGCTTTCACTCGCCTCTCTCTTTCCCCTCTCATTCATCAACTCTCTCTTTTCACTCTCTCTTCCCAGTCATGTCTCTTTTCCCTGGAATTTCTCTTTTCCCTCTTTTCCCCGGCTTGTCTCTTTCCCCTCTTTCCCCTCTCCTGTGTCTGTCACCTCTCTTCACTCGGTGTCTACTTTTCCCTGCTTTCACTCGCCTCTCTCTTTCCCCTCTCATTCATCAACTCTCTCTCTTCACTCTCTCCTCCCTGTCCTGTCTCTTTTCCCTGGACACTCTCTTTTCCCTGGACACTCTCTTTTCCCTCTTTTCCCCTGCTTGTCTCTGTCCCCTCTCCTGTGTCGGTCACCTCTCTTCATTCGGTGTGTAAATGTCCCACGTTCTCTCGCCTCTCTCTTTCCCCTCTCATTCATCACCTCTGTCTTTTCACTCTCTCTTCCCTGTCCTGTCTCTTTTCCCTGGAATTTCTCTTTTCCCTCTTTTCCTCTGTTTGTCTCTTTCCCCTCTTTCCCCTCTCCTGTGTCTGTCACCTCTCTTCACTCGGTGTGTAAATGTCCCACGTTCTCTCGCCTCTCTCTTTCCCCTCTCATTCATCACCTCTGTCTTTTCACTCTCTCTTCCCTGTCCTGTCTCTTTTCCCTGGAATTTCTCTTTTCCCTCTTTTCCCCTGTTTGTCTCTTTCCCCTCTTTCCCCTCTCCTGTGTCTGTCACCTCTCTTCATTCGGTGTGTAGATTTCCCACTTTTTCTCGCCTCTCTCTTTCCCCTCTCAGTCATCAACTCTCTCTTTTCACTCTCTCTTCCCAGTCATGTCTCTTTTCCCTGGAATTTCTCTTTTCCCTCTTTCCCCCGGCTTGTCTCTTTCCCCTCTTTCCCCTCTCCTGTGTCTGTCACCTCTCTTCACTCGGTGTCTACTTTTCCCTGCTTTCACTCGCCTCTCTCTTTCCCCTCTCATTCATCAACTCTCTCTCTTCACTCTCTCCTCCCTGTCCTGTCTCTTTTCCCTGGACACTCTCTTTTCCCCGGACACTCTCTTTTCCCCGGCTTGTCTCTTTCCCCTGTTTCCCCTCTCCTGTGCCTGTCACCTCTCTTCATTCGGTGTGTAGATTTCCCACTTTCTCTCGCCTCTCTCTTTCCCCTCTCATTCATCAACTCTCTCTTTTCACTCTCTCTTCCCAGTCATGTCTCTTTTCCCTGGACAGTCTCTTTTCCCTCTTTTCCCCTGCTTGTCTCTGTCCCCTCTTTCCCCTCTCCTGTGTCGGTCACCTCTCTTCATTCGGTGTGTATATGTCCCACGTTCTCTCGCCTCTCTCCTTCCCCTCTCATTCATCAACTCTGTCTTTTCACTCTCTCTTCCCAGTCATGTCTCTTTTCCCTGGAATTTCTCTTTTCCCTCTTTTCCCCGGCTTGTCTCTTTCCCCTCTTTCCCCTCTCCTGTGTCTGTCACCTCTCTTCACTCGGTGTCTACTTTTCCCTGCTTTAACTCGCCTCTCTCTTTTCCCTCTCATTCATCAACTCTCTCTCTTCACTCTCTCCTCCCTGTCCTGTCTCTTTTCCCTGGACACTCTCTTTTCCCCGGACACTCTCTTTTCCCCGGCTTGTCTCTTTCCCCTATTTCCCCTCTCCTGTGCCTGTCACCTCTCTTCATTCGGTGTGTAGATTTCCCACTTTCACTCGCCTCTCTCTTTTCCCTCTCATTCCTGAAATCTCTCTTTTCCCTTGCCTGTCGCTTTTCCCTCTTTTGCCTTTTCTCCATGAACTCTTCCCTCTTTACCCTCAGCAGTCACTTTCCCCTGCTTTCCCTCAACTCCCTCTTTTCCACCTTTTCCCTCGCTTGTCTCTTTTCCCTGTTTCCCCTCGCCTGTGTCTCTCACCTCTGTTCTCTCGGCCTTCTTTTCCCCCGATTTCACTCGCC